>NW_006408522.1:38631535-38639395 GCF_000296735.1 Chrysochloris asiatica
TAATTTCACTCAGCATAATGTCCTCAAGGTTCATCCATGTTATGCGGTGGCTTGCTGCTTCCTTGTTATTCTTCAGTGTAGCATAATATTCCATTGTATGTATGTACCACAATTTGTTTATCCATTCTTCAGTTGATAGGCACTTAGTATGTCTCCATCTTTTTGCTATTATAAATAGTGCTGCTATGAACATTGGTATGCATATATCAACTTGTGTTATGGCTCGTATTTCTTGTGAGTAAATACCAAGTAGAGGAATTCCTGGATCATAAGGCATTTCTATTTCCAACCTTTTGAAGACGCGCCATATTGTATTCCAGAGAGGGTGGACCATTTTTTCCCATTCTGTGGATTCCCTTTTTACTCTTTTGGTGAAGTGTTTTGATGCACAAAAGTTTTTAATAACACTTGTTTGTTTATTTAAAAATAACCACTGAGGTACCACTGTACTAAGTGCTGGGGGATCAAATGATGAAGAAAAATAAATTGGTATTATAGGTAACGATGTAATAATAATTACATAAATAAACAGAAAGTGCATGTATGAAGTCATGAGAGAGTGTAGCCCATCTGGGAGTCTAGGGCAAAAGCCTGGGCTGTTTGAAAGGTGAATACTGTTGTTATTGTTAAGTACATCGAGTTGGTTCCAACTCGCAGTGACCCTGTGTAGGGTTTCTGAGGACAACTGATGGATTCGAACCACCAACCTTGTGATTTAAACAGAAGTAGTGACCGAGTGCTCATCCTACAGTGCCATAGCAGGACTCCGGAAAGGTGAATAGGAATTAATTAAGAGGTACATAAGTTTCCAAATGTGGCACTGTAGGATAAGCATTGGAGTACTAACTACAAAGCCACCAGCTGCTCCTTCGACTCACTAAGAGTCAAAACCGACTTGACGGCAATTAACATCAACAACATTTCCTCGGGCTACCATAACAAAAACACGCCAGGTAGAAGTATGTTAGTTCCTGTTGCTACACACCGGTGCCTTAAAACACCAGGAATACATTGCCTCTTAGTTACGGAGGCTAGCATCTGATAGTAAGGTGTCAGCAGGGCCGCCTTCTCCCTCATGCATCAAGAGGAGCATCTCTCCTTGCCTCTTCCAGTTTCTGCAATCTTTGGTGTTTCTTGCCTTGTAGCTGTTTCACTGTAATCTCTGCTTCTGTCTTCATACTGTGTTCTCCTCTGTGTGTGTGTGTGTGTCTGAATAGCCCTCATTTTATGAGCACACTAATCATACTGGATTAGGGTCAAACCTAGCCCAGGATGATCCTATCTTAATTTGATTACATTGCAAAGATCCTATTTCCAAAAACAGTCACATTCATGACTGTTGAGTGTTAAGATTTTAACATGTCATTTTGGAGAACATAATTCAGCCTAGAAGAGGAGGGAACATACAGTGGCAGCATTCAGGTATAGAGAATGCATGAGCAAAGGTGTTGTGGGGCAAAGAAGCATAGGGAGTGAAAAATGGTCAGAGAAGCTGGAGCCCTGTAGGCCAAGGTGTCAATGAGAAACCACAGAATGGATTTGAGCAGAGGAGACATCTGAAAGAATTCAGTGCACAAGGACTAGATCTGGGGTGGGGGCAATGGACCAGAACAAGGATGGATGTGGGTTGAGCAGGCCAATGCAAAAGTCCAGGCAAAAGGTGATGGTCCAGCTGATAAGAAGAGAGGGCATATGCATACGAAAACCCACACTTGCAGATAATACCCACTTGACCTGGCTTCAATAGCTGGATGATCAGAGCTCAACTAGAAGAAGAAAGAAGAGAGAGAAAAAAAGTAATCTGATGAACTTGACCTACACCTATGGATGCAGTAGCTCAAAAGAGGGAACAAATCTTAACAGCAAGGATCATTCCCACCCCTTCCACACACAGAGTAGACAGGGATGGGCAACTTGGACATTGGCTACCCAAAATGGGGGACGGGAAGCTACAAAGGCAAGAATTGGCTGGCTTACAAGCTTTCAAGAGGGAACCTAGATCCAGAGGGCCTGGAGGAAGGTATAATCTCCACTGAGTAGTATGTATTCTGTCCAGGCAGGGGTGATGAAAGGAAATGTGGATAGGTCTCTTGTGATACAATAGTGAATAATTGTTATCAGGACTGATTATGAGGGTTGGAAATGTAAAGGTAGACATTTTGTAGCAAGGAGGGGAGCGATTAACTTTGCAGTCTAGGAGCGGAGGTCCCTGTGACCATCAAGGGAGAAGAGTGGAGAGCGGGACCCTACCCAGAGAAGCAGCGACACCAGAGATGGAGGCAGAGATGATGACGTGGAGAGATGGAGGAGCTGGGGAATTTAAACCCAGAGAGGGAGAGGGGCTGTGTGCTGTCGACTGCGGGGGAGGCAGGCTTGCAGGGTATATATACCCTTTGGTTGATTGATGATGCATAGAGGGGATTGTAACCATGGCAATTAAACGATATACGACAGGATGAATGTAAAGGCAATGTTCCCCCTGTAAACTATCACATAATTCACGATAAAACATTAAAAAAAAAAGATGATGGCAATTTGGACCAAGGTGGTGATATTGAGTCTGGTAATCCTAAAGGCTAACTCTGGTTTTCTACTTTGCAGCTTGGTCACACAATGATGACAGTCACTGACAGATGGAGTAAAGGTGTGGGAGGCCATGAGAAAATTGAGAAATTTTCTATTATTTTTTATTGTTGTTACTGTTAAGTGCTGTTAAGTCAGTTCCTACCCATATCAACCCTGTATAAGTTTTCCAAGGAGCAAGTGGTGGGTATGAACAGCAGACCTTACGGTTATCAGTCCAGTGCTTATCTTACAATGCAATATTGAACTTGCTTCTCGCCATCTCTCTCCTCTTCGGGTCACCATTGTTATCTATACATTATAAAGCATTTATTTCATTAAGGAGATGGCAAGTTGCTGAATTGGTATATTATTCTTCAACATGGACAGGACTTTATATAAAACGTCTATACAGTCTCAAAATGTGTTCCCATCCAGTCTTTTCATTCTCACCAAAATTTCATCTGTCCCTAACCCATTCATTCTTATTGAAAGATTGGTACATTCTGAGTTTTGATCCAAGTGTAATATGTATTTCTGGGCACATCATCAAAAACTGGCAGCTGTTAAATCCATTATGAAATCTTAGAATTTCCAAGATTTAAGGAGACATTGTTGCTTTACTGTTGTTGTTAAGTGCCATGGAGTCAATTCCGACTCATAGCGATCCTGCTGTTCCGATGCATGGATAAGATTTCCAAGGAACAGCTGGTGGGTTTGAACTACTGACCCGTGATTAGTTCTCAATTACTTCCAGATCACTTATTTTGCTGAGGTTCAATGAGGTATCTAGAAGTAGAGTCAGGATTATAGTAAAATAAAGCAAGTAAATAACAAACAAATCCAATGTAAAAGTAACGATATTACTTTCATATAGGGTTTTTTGGTTGTTGTTGGCTTTAATTCATGGAGAAATGAATAATCACCTAAAATTGCTTAGCATGTACCTGGTATGCTAACATGACAACCCAATTCACCTACAAAGAACATGCTCAGTGGCATGTAAACCAGTGCTGGAGAAGGTACAAGAAGAGACTGTTGGGGGCCACCGAGGAAGGCCTTATGAAGGAGATGATGTGAAGTGTTAAAGAGGGCATATAATTTGTTAGGCAGTCAAAGGCATTTCAAGCAGAGGGAGTCATTTGTACAAAGGACTCATAAATATAGATATATTGGGAAGAAGTTGTTGGCAGGTCATGGCAGTAGCTGAGAGACCAGATTACAATAATGCAACAGCTTTTTTTTTTTTTTTTTACAAGGATCAAGTGTTTTAAGGAAGGTTGGGAAGACCTTAAAGAAGAGCCAAGACTGTCAACCTTGACAAATGAAGAAATTGTGGCTCAAGTCCAAAACCTGGTGGAAGAAGATCGTAGACTTACCACTGATGTGACAGCAATGTAAGGTGGGATCTTCAATGGTTTAGCAAAACATCTTGCTCTCAGTAAGCTTTTAGGTCAATGGGTGCCAAAAATGGTGAATGAAGATTAATCACGACGGAACCTAATGAAGACAATTTCATAGAATGCATCATAACCAGGGACAAGTCTTGGATTTACCAATATGACCCAGAGAATAAGGTCCAGTCAAAACACTGACTTCTGAGAAGATCTGCTATGCCAGTTCAAGGCTGAAAGGTCAGACCAGAAGGTTATGGTGACTGTTTGGAGGAATGCCAAAGGGTCAACCTAATGTATTTTCCTGAAAGACTTAGGGTATCATGGTGGTTTATTATGAAAAAGTTTGAAGAAATATGAAAGTTGAATCAATGAGAAAAGGCCAGTGAAGGTGTACCAAGGACTTTTTTCCCCATCAGGATGTCCTGTAAGAATTTCATTGAGAAACCTTACCTCCTCAACCCTTTAACCTTGATCTGGCTTTTTCAGACTTCTGTTTGTTTCCAAGACTCAAAGAACATTTAAAAGGAACACGATTCAAAACTGCTGCGTTGATGTAGTGTAAATTGAAGAGTGCAGAATTATTTGGGGAAGGATTGTTGTTGTTAAGTGCCGTCAAGTAGATTCTGACCCATAGTGACCCTGTATAGGGTTTCTGAGGAGCAGCCGGTGAGCATGAACTGCCGACCTTGCAGTTCAAAGCCACTTTGCAGTCTAGTGCATTAACCCACAATGCCATACCAGAAGGATGATGAAAACACTGCTTTCAGGATTGTATAGACCTAAATGGATGATATATTGATAAGCTAGGTTGTTGCTGTTGTTAACTGTCATCAAGTTGGTTTCAACTAATAATGACCCTGTATAGTGTTTTCGAAGGACTCTGGTAGCATAGTGGTTATGAATTGGGCTGCAAACCTTAAGGTCAGCAGTTCGAAACTACCAGCCACTCCACAGGAGAAAGATGAGGCTTTCTGCTCCCATAAAGATTTACAGCCTCGGAAACCCCGTACAGGGTCGCTATGGGTCTGAACCGACTTGAAGGCACTTAACAACAACAACAACATAGAGTTTCCAAGGAGCAGCTGCTGAGTTTGAACTGCCAACCTTATGGTTCGCAGTTTAGTGCTGATCCTAGAGCGCCACACCAGGAGTCTATTGGTAAGCTAAGTTGCACATTTTGATATTTTAAATAAAGGTTTGTATGATTTTGTAGTAATACTTTATTACTTACCCTCATAATTTACCCATAGGAAGCCATGGCAAGGATGTTGTTGTTGTGTGCCATCGAGTCATATCCGACTCATATTGATCTTGTATAGGGTCTCTGAGAGGGCCTGGTGGGTTGAACTGTCAACCTTGTGGTTACCCAATCTAGTGGGAACAGATGATTGAAAATGGCAACACTTATCTACTACAAATGCATTTCAAGGGAGCAAGAGGCTGTTATAGTAGTCCAGATGAAAAATAATGACAGTTATGTATTGCAGCATAACAAATCACCCCAACTATAATGGCAATCATTTTACTGTTCATGGTTTCTACATAACAGATTACCCCAAATGTACCAGCAAGCATGTTATTGGTCATGGTTTCTGTGGGTCTGGAATTCAGGACGGACTCAGCTGGATAGTTGTAGCTTGGGCATGTCTACCATGCAGTTGGTGGTAGGAGCTGTAACAGGGAACTGAAGGGGCTCTCTCAGGCAGTGCCAGGGACTCACCAAGTAAGTTGCTTTGGACTTTCTGGTGCCCCAGACACGGAGGTGGAAAGCTTTAAGTTCAGTATCCCGTGGCCATAGTAGAAGCGGCATCACTTTTATGACTTAGCTCAGACATTACCTAGCATCACTTCCACTGCCTTCTATAGCTAGGTTGATTGTAAAACCGGCATAGAGACCATGTCTGACTTCCTTTGGCTTTACAAGGGGAAATAAGGATCAAACTCAAAATCAGCCCAAGACTGATTCCTATGAGGCAGAGATCAGACATGCCTCCATCCTACAACTTTCTTTTCCTGTTCTGACACCGTTTCTCCCACAGCATCCACAGCATCCTTACTCCTCCCCTGGGCTTGTTAATCTGTTGCAATGGTCACACAGAACTCAGAGAAAATACTCACAACTATGGAGTTTATTAGGAAAGTGAACAGGATACAATTCAGGATCAGAAACAAGTCAGGAAGCAGCAGTTTTCCAGTCAGGAATGCCTCTTCTCTGTCTTTGGCCAGTCAGCCCTTCAGCCATGTGGCTTCTTGGCCTCTGGCAAGCATTAAAAAGCTCCTTTAACATTGTGTGTAAATGCCAAAAGGGCGTATTTTGCCAGTCAGCCTCCTGCCCTTAGGCACTCAGCTTTACACGCCCCTATGTCTTTTCCATGGAAGGGATCTCACACTCTGCTTCTGAGATGGTTACGTTTTAACCTAGTGGGATGGTAAAACTAACCAATCCTGGCATTTAGAGTCCTGTACAGAATGGGACTGCAAACCTCAAGGTCAGCAGTTTGAAACTACCAGCTGTTCCGTGGGAGAAAGATGAGGCATTCTGCTCCCGTAAAGATTTACAGCCTCAGAAACCCTGTATAGGATCGCTATGAGTCGGGACCAACTCCACGGCACACAGCTACCACCACCACACCCTATTTGCATGGTATGGTGCTGTGGGTTAACTGTAAGATAGATTTGAACTGCAGGTCGGCAGTTCAAGTTCACTAGCCGCTTCTTGGAAATCCTATATAGGGTCGCTATGTGTAGGAACTCTGGTAGCGTAGTGGTTACGAATCGGGCTGCGAACCTTAAGGTCAGCGGTTCGAAACTACCAGCCGCTCCACGGGAGAAAGATGAGGCTTTCTACTCCCGTAAAGATTTACACCCTTGGAAACCCTGTACAGGGTCGCTATGGGTCGGAACCGACTCAACGGCACTTAACAACAACAACAACAATGTGTAGGAACTAACTAGATGGCATTTAATAACAACAAACTTACCATTTGGTGGAAATTAAGACAAGTTTTGATAGAAAAGCCACATCAAATATACTCTTGGTACCAAAGTCAGCAACTTTTTTTTTAGTTAAAAAGTGTCAGGTAGTAAGTTTTAGGATTTGCAGGTACAATAAGTCAAAATCCCAGTTCTCACTTCTAACAAGAAACTGTGATCAGTTCAGATATTCATCAGTTCTGTTCCACTTCTGTTCTGGCACCAGCTGTATATGCAGTACTTCTTCCTCTGACCCTGACTACCCAGAGTTAGGGCAGAACTCTTATGTAAAAGGGCACAGTTCTCAGATGGTAAATCTGCTCAAGACCTCAGATACCTGCACAAGCTTGGGAATCACCATGACACTCTAACTTCTGAATTGCTGGCTATCAATTCTGGAGTTTCCTCTACCATCTAAGGGCACTGGCTCAGAGGTCACAGAGATTCCCCTCTTCTGACCTGCCTGCTCCCACTAATCCTTCAGATTTCATGATTTGCTAGAATGACTCACAGAAAGCTCTAAAGGCAAATCTGGGAAGATTCCTAATGCAGAACTTCATGTCTCCAAGTGGAATGGGTTACCTTCCCACATGGAGCAAAGTCTTTCACCAACCAGGATGCCCATGAAGCTTCCATGACCAGACACTTTTTAAGGCCTCATTACATAGGCATGACTGATTGAATTAAATCTTCAGCCCCTCCTCCCCTGGGATGAGCTGTTATCATGAGGTTAGTCAAGAGTCAGCCCTTTGGTAAGAGACACTTCATTAGCATAAACTCTCAGGGGTGGTCACATGCATGAGTGGTAACTGATTCCTCTCCATCCCCCAACCCAATGAGATTGTAGGGGATATTTACATCTCAATGTCAAGAAAACAAAAATCCTCACCACTGGACCAATAAACAACATTCTTATCAATGGAGAAAA
>NW_006408522.1:38639828-38689934 GCF_000296735.1 Chrysochloris asiatica
TGACGGACTCAAGTGTGGCAGCGGTAGTGATGTTGGCCCAGGATCGGACATTGTTTCGTTCTGCTGTGCATGGGGTCGCTATGAGTCGGTTCCGACTCAATGGCACCTGACAACAACAACAACAACATTGGGTGGGAAGCAAAAATATTCTTGGATGAAATCTCAGCGATTTCAGGGGATGGCTAGAGGTGAGGAGTCAATGAAGAAAGCTCAGAGGACTAACACAGCCCAGTTCCCCTTTCATCTTTTCTCACCTGTCTCAGCCCTTCCTAGTCCCTTATCCCCAACCTCCTATCCTCAAACACTATTTCCAAGTTATGGGTGGAGGGAACAGTAAGTAGTATGTGAAATTCTTCACAATTCCTTTGTGTCCCATTTGTATTGTCATGAAAAATGACAACACCTTTATTTGTGGAATCAAATCATTTAATGACCAGGTATCATTATAAATATATTAAGGATTTTTTAAAGTGCTGGCATCTTAGATATTTGTAAGCTACAATGGTTTACCAAATGCAGAAATAGACCAACAAATCTAACTGTATGAATCAACATTTAAAAACATAATTCATACCTTACTGAGATTGAAAATAAATCTAAAAGGAATTAAATTGAAGATTTTAGAAAGAGACTGAAAGTTGCTCAGTTGTGGGTTTGTTTTTTTTTTTTTCTACTTACCTATTCCTTCAAAAATCAATGCAGAACTTCTTCAGAGTAGGAACTCGAATACTGCTAATAATTAAGGTACTTTATTTTAATGTTGGAAAGGGAAGATCAACAGTTGTCTTGGCACATAAAATGTCTGTGCAGAACAGACAGTAATATTGGATGGACACGGTCATTAAAATGAGTACAGATGATTTTTGCAAATTGAGGTCAGGATAAAAATGATAGAAAAACAAATAGTGTCAGAATGTGGCACAAATGAGGTAAGGCAAAAACAGTCCAACTTGGTGAAAAGTTTTGAAAGGCTAACTTTCTGTCTAGCTGCAGTGATGTTGGAATGTGGGTGCAGGTCATCTCCCAAAGTCAAGTTTATATTGTTTCTGTATGGTTTTCAATAACATGTGATCAGTCATTTATTGAGCAAATACTTAGGGAATTTCTAAGCAGAGCATCAAATAAAAATGACTATTCTATGTGCCTGAAGGATGAATAACATTAAGTTCCTGCCCAAGGGAAAAATATACTTGTAGGGAGTGTTCAATTTGTACATGAGAGAGCTGCTTTGGACCAGAAACAAAATTTCCTATTGGCCTCTGTTCTTTCACAAATATTAGTGAGGGAAGATGCTGATTTTTTTGTGTTGATAGCAGGGATCAGGGGGTTGGTAACACCTTAATGAGTATTCCTTGTCATGCAAAATTAGGCCCTGTGGCCCAGTCTGGAGAAGTGAAGCTTCCAATTTTAATAATGTATGAGGGGATCTTCTTTATTGGCAGGGGCAATCTTTCCATTAAGGTGGCCATTAGGAAAACATTTCTCTATTCTCAGAATACAAGAATGTGGAGTCTTCCGAAGATTGTGTGAGCCTATATATGTGTGGTTGGTTATATGAAGGGTTTTTTATGTGTATAAAGGAGTTGAAGACCAAGAAAAGGAAGAATGAAGAAGCATATCTTTATAGAATACTAGCAGGGAGACCTGGAAGAGACTGAACTTGAACTAGAAGCCAGCATGGACTAAACTACTGGACAGTTCTATTTAATACCTCATGATGTTATAGGTATGCATTACTTTTGATGACATTCAACTACATATATATCCGTGGTCCCGTAAGTTTTGCTTTTTTAATGGAAAACAGCTCTGTTTTTAAGGCACAGAAGGATAAGCATTGGACTGCTAACTGCAAGGTTGGCAGTTCAAACACACTAGCCGCTCCTCTGAACTACTATATATGGTTACTATGAGTCAGAACCCACTCCACAGCATTGAACAACACAATTTTCAAGTCGCCCAACACAGACTTTTACAATACTGGACAATAGGTGGGATACAGGCAGGTGAAGGAGAGGATCTGGCTTTGTGGTGGGCTTTGTTTGGCAGTCAGGAGCTGTAGCTACCCACCCCCACCCCACCCCACCCTCACCCCCTGCTGCTCTTCAGGCAGGCAGAACAGTAAGGAGACTGGGTGTACTCCCCTCTCTCCCTACTTGCTTCCTCCTGTCCCATCTTGCTGTGGCTTCTCAGCAGCAGAGGCAGCACTGGTGACAGAGACATTTGGAAACAAACTCCCATAGGTTTTAATAAGGTCTGCACAACATCCATATCACATAATGCTAGTTCACAGAATGTACAGAAGTGACATATACCTGTGCTTAAGACTATTAAAAAATATTTTTAATGTATTGCTATGTACTGTGCTAGGTGGACTGTATTACTTTTTGGGGGAGGGTTGCATAGAATGATTTGAACCTCTGACCCATGGAGAATTGGAATTTGTATTCAGCTGCCATGGGAAATTTTTTAATAATTGTATTTAGCATTCAGGTTAAATAATTTTCCTATGTTACACTTCTATTTTGTTATTCCAGAACTTTCAAGACAATCCTCTAAATGCATGATATTGAAGAATTGATGGGATACTGAACTGTTTCAATGTCTGTGCCAAGAAATCTGGAAGATAACTATGTGGCCAATGGATTTGTATTTGAAGAGATCCACATTTGTGCCCATTACAAAGAAAGGTGACCCAATGGAATGCAGAAATCACTGAACAATATCATGAATATCACATGTAAGTTAAATTTTGCTTCTTGTTAAGTGCCGTTGAGTCAGTATTGACTCATAGTGACCCTGTAGAGGGTTTCTGAGGAGAGGCTGGTGAGTTTGAACCATTGACCTTGCAGGCCAGTGCATTACCCTGCAGTGTGCTACACCAGGACTTAGGATAATTCATAAAAGGACATGGAATGAGGGATATTATTGCTGATGGATCTTGGCTGAAAGCAGAGAATACTAGACAGATGGTGACTTGTATTATGTTGACTGTGCAAAGGCATTAGACTGTGTAGATCATAACAGACTATGGATAACGTTCTAAGATTGGGAATTCCAGAACACTTGTGTTCAGAAGGCAGTCATATGGACAGAACAAGGGAATACTGAAGAATTCAATGTCAGGAAAGGTGTGCCTCAGGGCTGCACCCTTTCACCATACTTATCCAATCTGTATACTGAACAAAAAATCCAAGTAGCTGGATAATATGAAGAAGAATGTGGCATCAGAATTAGAGGAAGACTCATTAACACCCTGTGATATGCAGGTAGCACAACCTTACTAACTGAAAGTGAAGATGACTTGAAATACACACTTACAGAGATCAAAGACTACAACCTTCAGCTTGGATCCCACCTCAATGTAAAGAAAATGAAAATCCTCACAACTGGACAAATAAATAACATAATATATGGAGAAAAATATTGAAGTTGTCAAAGACTTCATTTTGCTTGGATCCACAATCAATGCTCATGGAAGCAGCAGCAAAGAAATCAAATAATGCGGAGTCAAATCAAATCAAAGTCAAATCTTCTGGGAAAGATCTCTTTAAAGTGTTAAAGAGAATTCTGGTGAGTCAGATTCAAACCATGGTAATTTGGATTGTCTCACATATATATGTAAAAGTTGGACAATGAATAAGGAAGACTGCAGTTTAATTATGTGTGGTGCTGCAGGATAAGGCACTTGAACTGCAAGGTTGGCGGTTCAAACTCACCAGCTGCTCCATGGAAGTGAAAACAGGCAGAAGTGAAAACAGACAGAGTCCCCACAGGGGAGCTGAGTAACTGTAGAAGCACAAGCTTCTACCGTCTAACAATTTGTAGGTGAGAAATCCATTGTTCCCAAATATACAAGAGAAAGATGATTCTTGGAAGGAGTTAGGCATTGGCCTTCATAACACTTCCCTCTCTCTTTTTTTAAAAAAATGCATGCCATCAGGTTTTGCATGTCCCATCCTATGTGTATAAATAACTTCCATGAACACCAGCCCCACCAAGTCCCTTCTACCTCTTCATTCACTGATGACTTTAGTTCAGTCTCTTAACCTTTCCACTACAATTTCTCTCACCATTTTGGGGGACTTTGACATCCACACTGTTGAGCTGTCCAATATCATGGGTTTTCAGGTCTCTGACCTCACTTTCCAAGATTTCTCATCTATCCCATTTCAGTGATCTATTCCCATGGCCAGGCCTCTGATTGTCTTCATAAATAATTGCCATACCTTTGAAGTTTCAACTCCAAGCTCCCCCTGAAGTCTCTAAGAAAGATTTTCTTGCTTCTTCTGAGCATCTGGTGACTCCCTTGGTGATCTGTGGAATTACTTGGCTTTTAGTGGCATCACCATCTCTGTCTTCACTGATGGTCTTCTCTCTGTCACTATGTCTGTCTCATCTAGTTATGAGGATACCAGCCATTGAATATAGGCTCACCCTAATCCAGTGTGATCTCATTTTAACTAATGACATCTGCAAAGACCCTATTTCCAAATAAGGTCACATGCTGAGGTTCCATGTAGACATAAATTTGGGGGAGAAACTATTTAATCCACTAAAGCAAAAATTAAATTAAAAGCAGCAGAATCCCCTTTAGCTAATTTAAATAGAAGATACCTTATTGAAGGCTACTGAATAGCTCTTGAGTGTATCTGTCGAGTGGGCCAGAGAAACATGTTTCCCCATAGTCAGAAGCAACATTTAGGCACATGATGAGATTGTTCTAATACCAAGATCTGCTGCTACCATTCACCTTTTGGCACTGTGTTTTCTCAGGGCAGGATTTCAGAAGCATTGCATAAGCCTTCAGAAGAATTAGAACTATCAACCATTATTCTTTTCAGAAGATCAATTTCTCCATGCCCTGCAATCACCTCATATTGATTCCTTCTCTATTCAAGCTTCATGCCACACACCTGCAACATAGATATAAGAGAAAGTGGCTAATATACGTGTTTATATTCTTTCTTGGGACACAGCAGTCTCCATACAGGAAACTATCAAAATAGAGTTGATGTTGTTATGTGCCGTGAAGTCGGTTCCGACCCATAGCGGTCCTGTACAGGGTTTCCGAAGCTATAAATCTTTACAGGAGCAGAAAACCTCATCATTCTCCTGCGGAGCGACTGGTAGTTTCGAACTGGTGGCCTTACGGTTCTCAGCCCGATTCGTAACCACTATGCTACCATACTGTCAGGCTGTCATTAATGACCGATGTCTAGGAGTCACTAATGACCTTATTAGCAAATTCAGTGACTAGACTAAATGCTCTGTTTTTAGCTTATCCTCCTAGCACCATTTGACAGTTAACCACTCATTACTTGAAGCAGTTTCTTTTTGGCTCTCCTCATACCCCTCTATGCTGGTTTTCTTAATTCACTGGGTTATTCCTCAGTTTGCTTTGCAAGGTTTTCTCTGGAAAATCCATCTATCAAATGATGGATTGCTCAGGGCTTGTCTTATGATCCTATTTTTTCCCCCTCCAGATACACGATTCTTCAGAGTTTCCATCCAGTCTCTGGCTTTAAATACCATTTTTATATCAATCTTACATTTTAAACTAAACTACCCCTCAAAACTCTGTATTTACAGGTTTAACTCCTTAGTCAACATATGTACTTGAATATCTAGTATTGACCTCAAATGTGATACAGCCTGCCCCTTCCCCTGCCAAGCCTTGCTCATGTCCCAGGCTTGCCCATATTGCCTCTATGGGAACTACCATCTCTCCAGTTAGAGTCCAAAGACAATTTTTTTTTACTTGCTATGAGTCGGTTCCGGCTCCACGGCACATAACCACCACCACTCCATTTAATCTCACTGGTGTCCCTTCATAAAATGTATGTAGAATCTATCCACTTTTCATCTTCATGATCAAAACCTTGGTTCAGACGAAAATAATTCTCACCTAGGCTAATAAGAAGAAATGAACTAAATAAAAATAACTTGAATAATAATAGCCTTCTAATTGGTCTTTGTTTTGTTTTGCTTCCCCTTTCCCCAGTTAATTCTCCATATAGTTGCCAAATCTTTTAAAAATTGTAAACAATGAAATATTATTACTCACTTAAACTCCTTTAACTACTACTTCCCATGCTTAGAATACAATAAAAGTACCTTACCTTGGTTTACAAAGCCTGTATGATCTGATTTTTTATTCTTTCATGCTTACTATGTTTCCATTTTGGTCTTCTATCCCGTCCTGTAACTCAAAAAGCTTGTTCACTAAAGAAATGACTCACGCTTGGAGTTCCGCCATCTCAGTCTGAAGCCTCTTCCATAATTTTTGTGTTAGAGGAAGAGAGTATTAGAAACTGGAAATGATTTATGTAAATTCCTTTTACAAGTCAAAATGAGGAGAAACAGCTGTAAACATTCATTAATAATCAGAACATGGAATTTATGAAGTATGAATCTAGAAAAATGGAAGTTGTCAAAATGAAATGGAATGCATAGACATCAATATTCTAGGCCTTAGTGGGCTGGAATGGACTGGTATTGGCCATTCTGAATCTGACAATCCCATGGTTTACTACGCTAGGAATAACAAATTGAAGAGGAAACATAGCAAATTCATCATCAAAGAGCACATTTCAAGATCTACCTTGAAATATAATGTTGTGATAGGATAATATCAATATGCCTACAAGGAAGACCAGATGATACAACTGTTATGCAAATTTATGAACCAACCACTAAAGGCAATGATGAGGAAATTGAAAAATTCTATCAACTTCTTTGGAGTCCTGGTGTGATGCTGTGGGTTAGTGCCCTGGACTGCAAGGTCGGTTTGAACAGCAAGGTCAGTGGTTCAATATCACCAGCCACTTCTTGGAAACCCTATACAGCTCACTGAGTCAAAACTGACTCGATAGCACTTAACAACACCAACCAACTTCTTCAGTCTGAAAAAAAAAAAATACTATCACTTGTTTATACATACCAATTTTATACATACTCAAGTTGATTTCAATTCATAGCAACAAGCCCTTGTGTTTCAGAGTAGAACTGTGCTCTGCTTTTAAAAAATCTATCTATTTTTTATTAGATTTACATTCATCCTATTTCGTTTCATTGCCATGGTTACAATCCTTCATACCTCATCAAACATCCAAAGGGTACACCCTGCAAGCCTGCCTCTTGCACACAGCCCCTCTCCCTCCCAGGGTCGAGTCCCCAGTTGCTCCATCTCTCCATATCATTTTCTCTGCCTCCATCTCTGATGTCACTGCTACTCTGAATAGGGTCCTGCACTCTGCTCTTCCCCCTTGATGGTCCTAGGGACCCTCCAACTCCTGGACTGCAAAGTCAACCACTCCCCTCCTTTTGTTACAAAATGTTCACGTTTACATTTCCAACCCTCACAATCAGTCTTGATAGCAATTGTTCACTGTTGTACCACAAGAGTCTAATCCCCCATCTCCTTTCATCAGCCCAGTGCAGGAAGATTGGAAACCACTCAGTGGAAATTGAGTCTACCTTCCCACGCACTCTCTGGATGTAGGCTCCCTCTTGAAATTTTGTAAACCAGTCACTTTTTGCCTTTGTAGCCCCCCATTTTGGGTAGCCAATGTCTAAGTTGCCCATCCCTGTCTACTCTGTGTATCGAGGGGGTGGGAATGATCCTTGCTGTAAAGATTCATTCCCTCTTTTGAGCTACTACATCCATAAGTCAAATTCATCAAATCATATCAGATTACTTTTTTTTTTTTTCTTCCTTGTCTTCTAGTCTAGTTCGGATCATCCAGCCATTGAAGCCAGGTAAAGTGGGTACTATTTGCAAGTATGGGTGTTCTCATGCATTTCCCCTCACTTCTATCAGCTGGACATTTCACTCTCTGCTCTAGTCCTTTGTGGCCTTGGGGTCCCCAGGACTGTGCTCTGCTTTTTAATGGGCGATCTCTTTGAAGCTGACCAGGTCTTTTTCCTAAGGTGCCTCTGGGTGGACTCGGACCTCCAACTCTAGAGTGAGCAGCTGAGCATATTAACCATTTGTACCACAGAGTCCATTTCTTTCTGAGAATTTGAAGAAAACAATCACAACTACCACTGTAACCAAAGAGAGAACTAGCTCATTTTAATTAGAAAAAGTAATGGATTTGAGGAAAGGTGAGCATTTTAAGTTTATTCCTGTTAGTTTGTGATTTATTTTTTATAGCTCATTGTTCTTAATTCTGTAGTTCATCCTCAGTAGTGAACTGTTCTTTCAAGTCAGTATTGTTAGAATGAAGAGTTCCTGGGTGGTACAGTTTAGTTCAAAGGTTAGCAGTTCATACCCACCCATAGGTGCCTTGGAAGATACGCTGGCGATGTACTCTCAAAAGGTCAATCTGATAAAATTAGACATCCAAGTGCTTCCGTCTCAGCGTCTTTTGTGTTGAGATGATTTCTATTAGGATAGTGGCAGTGGGGACAGTTATATGGACAGATTTGAGGGACATTTAGGAAATGTTAAGTGCCATTGTGTCAGTTCTGACCCATAGCAACCCTGTATAGAGTTTCCGAGGAGCAGCTGGTGAGCCTGAACCGCCTATCTTGAAGTTCAAACCAATTTTGCAGTCTAGCGCGTTAACCCACAGCGCCACATCAGGAAACTGGAAATGGATAGTGGAAAGGCGAACAATTAGAGATACTGACCAGGTTTTTTGCTTAGTCAACTGGGTGGGCAGTGTTGTCAACATCCACCAAGGCAGAGAAAGAAAAAAAGCAATTTTGAGAGATGGAAAAAATAACTAAACTTGATTTTAGATGAGATGTATTTTACGCTGCTAGGCATATGGTTTAAACTAAGTGTACATTGTGGTCTACATAAATTACTACATAACATTGCTCTAACTTCTTAAGCTCCTTGGGCTTCAGTTTCCATATTTGTAAAATGAGGGTATAGTACTAGACAATCTTCAAGGTGTCTCTAGAACTAAACAAGTTCATGCCTACAGGAAGTCTCGGATTAATGTTAGCTTACTTGACTACTTACTCGTCAATGTCATATAAATTTGACCTCACATTGAAATGACTGTACCAACTCCTACTCAACCAACCCCTAAACCCACTGCCTTCCAGTAGATTCCGACTCATATGACCCTGTATAGGGTTTCTGAGGTTGGAAATCTTTATGGGAGCACAAAACTTCATTTTCTTCCTGAGGAGCAACCGGTAGGTTTGAATAGCTGACCTTAGTGGTTAGCAGTCCAGTGCTTATGCTATCAAGCCCTACTCACAACAATTTCTTCATCACAATCCCCTTCATTTGCTGGAAATATAGTTTAAAAATAAAAAAAAAGGCTTCAAATCTTTTCTTGCATTAAAGATAAATAAGAACCCTATGCATCCATTCCAATATACAAATTCCTAAAGGCAGTGAAACTGACCTCATTTGTAGCCTAGGGACTTCCTATAGTCTTCAAAAAAAAATTAAAAAAAAATTTTTTGGTTTATATTTCTGCTTATTAGAATTCTGGGTTTTTCAGCTATTTGTGTACACTTTTATTTTCTTAAACAAGAACTGGCTGGAAAATCAGTGATTCATATAACTTTGTTTTCCTGTAAAATTCATGAGATCTTGAAACATTCTCAAACTAAAGACACATTTTCAAGCTTGCTGGCCATTCCTCCGAAATACATAAGAATAAACGAGAATTAAGAAGAATTACATTGCTAAAACTCCTCTATGAACTCTTACCCTCATAGATTTGGAGACAATGAAGAGATGTTCTAAATGTAGCAGGGAAGAGGAACGAGAAAAACATGAATGGTACAAAAAAGAGTTTATGTATGATAAGCAAAATCCTGAGGAACTTCTGCATCATGTTTTAGAAAGGAAAACAAAACACATTTAAATTTCCATCTTGCAATTTGGCAATGCAAAATTAAGAACTGAGAGAAACAAGTATAAGCTATCTTAAATTTTATTGTCCCAAAATCCTAGAATTCTTCCTGTCCAGAATATCCCCTACTGTGGTGCTGTAGCATCCGCACTGGACTGTAAACCACAAGGTCAGCAGTTCAAATCCACCAGCTGCTCCTCAGAAACCCTTTACAGGGTTGCTATGAGTCAGAATTGACTCCACAGCACTTAACAGCTCATAGCTTCTTGGTTATTTAAATTACAGATGAACCTTGAACAGTACAGGTTTAAACTGTACAGACCTACTTATATACAGATTCCCCGCCACCTCTACCCCACTTCTTAAGCGTTTTGTCTAAAATAAATCACCGTGTCACAAATCATCTTCAAGTGAGCACTCTGTCTAGGGTCAACTATATTTCCAGGTTAGCAGGACCAATAAACCTTTTGAGGGAAAAAGTGATGCAAATGTCATCATTCTGAGACAAATCTTTGAAGTACGTTGATACTAAACACAAGTCTATTGTAAAGACAAACAGTGGAATCACTGACATTATGAAAGGCTCACCATTTTGGGGGCTGTGAGTGGTGTGGGCTAGGGGGAAGGGTACATAGATCGTAGAAGACTCATTTGAGAGAAAATGCATTTTCTACTACCTTGATGAAAAGCAAATGCCAGATTCTATAGTTCCCATATCCTTAGGAAAATGCCACCAAGGGAACAAAATGAACATACATACTGGACAATGTCTAGAGCTCCCTTTTTAGTCCTTCCTATTCAATCAGCTCACAACTAGTACAAGCTGATGTTTTGAAACATTACCATAATTTTACTCTTCCAATTTTAAGGATCTCCATATTCCATACTACGGATGGTTCACTAAACCCTATAGCAAGATAAATGAATAGAGGGCCCAGAAATGAAACAAAACCAAGTGGGGATTAAGAAATCATTCGCTTATAAAATTATTCCATGTTAAAATATTAAATAGAATTCCATTTTAACAACAAAAGATATGATTAGTCATAGTGCAACTGTTATATAACAGCAAGGCAAAAACTGCATTGTGAACAGAAAGCACGGGCTTTGTAGTTAGAATGTTTTCATTCCTGGTACTCTCAAGTGATCTAGGGCAGATTTTTTAATCCTTGAAGCCTCAATCTCAACAAAATGAGAATACATACATTACAGGGTTAATTGAGGATTAAAGTGTCATGTAGGAAATGTCACATAAAAAAAAAAAAATTAAAGACAGCCAAACAAACACCTTTTTAACCATGAGTTTTGTAAGATTTTACTATGAATACATTTCTTGACTTAATAATTCAGGGATCTCTCTAAAAAGTACAGATCCTACAGCAGTTAAAGGAACTGACTCCAACTTGCGTTTTATTCATACAGATAATGACCACTGTGTGCATAGTACTATACTAACACCCAACAATAGTGCCACTTTCACTGTCTCCAATGTAAAAAGGACTCTACTTGTGGGTAAGGGCGTTGCTATTAGCAACTACTGAGTTGATTCCCATACTCATAGTGAACTCCCCCCATCCCCCATGGGTTACAGACTAGAACTGCTGCGGAGGATTTCTTTGGTTGTGAACTTAATGGAAGCAATCTATCTTCCTTGGTTACTGCTGAGTGGGTTTGAACCACTAAACCTATATCGTAGTGCCACCCACAGCCCTTATTTGTGAGTAAAGCAAATTCCTGAAAAATCTGTAAATAAGCACGAGGCATTTAATCATTCATGGTAAAGGTAGAAACAGTAGGTTAATTATTTTTTTAAAAAATACAACATAGTAATCCAAAAGTAATTTTGGTTTTGGATATAGTTTGGAGTCCAGGTGTGGCGCTGTAGGATAAAGCACCAGACTGCAAGGTCTGCTTGAAATGCAGGATAGGTGTTCAAACCCAGGAGCTGCTCCTTGGAAATCCTATATAGGGTCACTATGAGTAAGAACTGACTCAGTGGCTCTTAACAAGAACATGAATTTTAGCACTGCCCTAAATATTGTTTTTCATTTAAATTGTTAATTTTGTTTGTAACACGTTAATTGAAACTGACTAGGACACACACACACAAAAATCAGTGAATCTTGGGTTAAAAAAATTACCACTTATCATTTGAGGTTAGTCCAAGTAAGTTAGGGAACTAATAAGTAAGTTCTTCAAAAAGAACTTTACTTAAAATACATCTTTAAAGACTGAAAATAATTTTAGAAAATTACGATCACAAGCTTACATGATACTATTGTTTTCTCTTTCAATACTAATTACCTCATGCAGTAATTTAATATGCTCTAGAACAGTAACAAAAAGTTCTTTAAATTTCATGATAGGTTTAATTAGGTAATTGCAGGGGGAAGACATTAAAACAAATTCTTATGATATCATCTGATATGTTCAATTACATGGGTATGGTGTAACAAAATATGGTTACAAACTTATATATGCATATATACATTATATACTCAAAACTATCAAGCTAGTTAACTATACATAAGGAGATACATTATGACATGAGTTAAACAACTTTTCATTGCTTATTAGAAAGAATGCAGTCAAGCTTTTAATGGAAGTAATATACAAGTGAGGCACTTCTGAGGTCAAGAATAGAAAGCAAATGACACTACATACTGGCAATGTTCACAAAAGTCTAGGTGGATCTTTAATACAAAGGGTTTTCAACTAGATTACTCTTGAAAAATTTCAAAACAACTTATGCAATTTAAGAAGCTTTCAGGATCAATGGCTAACATTTATCAGATACCAAAGCATATGAAAATTTTATAACCACCTGGCTGCTAGGCAAACAGTACCTTAATACCTTAAAGCCCTTTTATTTATTTGGTTTATATAAATCACCTCAGGGTTTTAATTTAAAAATTTTATTTATAGCTCATTATTAAATACCTTCCGGTGCTACTATCATTTACAAACCTTTTTTTTTTTTTTTTAAGTGCAGCAAAAATGCAAGTTTCTAGTGCTTTCCCTTATAGTTAGAAATGTGAACCACAAAGATCAAATTAATGAGGATAATATTTAGTAAAGAATCTATTTTTCATCAGGTAGATCAAGTTTTTAATGGAAAAATGTCACACTTAATCAATGGACTTTGGGCTAAGATTAAAAATCCAATCTTCAACACTTACTTCAAATAACAAAACATAGCAAAAAACACTTCATAGTGTAATCACCAAACCTAAGGATTTTAACAAAATCTTAACATCCTTAAGGTTCTATATTAAATTGCCTACTGAGTAAAATACAGGTTTCCTGTGCTCTGGAGACTTACAGCAATGTTAAGAAACTTTGTGCCATTTAATTAAGGGGGTGAAAAGGAAAAAGAAAAAAACAAGACTTACCTAAAATATTGGATGGCACAATACACATGAATTGCAAGTATATTTTGTATTACAGGCAGTCCCCTGGGTGAAGGACTTTCTTCTACTTGCCCTTTAATGTTATATATATTTGCCCTCACTTTGAAATGATTGAACACCCCACTCCAACAAGTTTTTCCATCATTATCACCTTTACTTGCAGCTTTGAATCAATGAAAAGACTTCCAGCTTTTTCTTGCACTAAGTAAGGCTAATAAGACCCTATGCACCTGTTCTGACGGACTGATAAATTCTTAAAGACACACTTAGAAGGAATTTCCTTTGTACTAGGTAGCCCACGGACTGCCTGAACTCCAAAAGCTCATTTTAGGCACTGCTGAATCAATAAAAATAGGTAGTTTCAAGTTATTTCCTTTAAATTTTAACTCCTGCCCTGATATCTTCTCAGAATCATGCATACACATTCTTTCTGAAGTTGTCATGATGAAATACAGCTAATTATGTTTATTTTCTTATGTTATAAAATTCCCCCTGACTGACAATGGGAGGAAATGTATGAATACCATTTTGGTAATGGCTTTAGCAAAACAAAAACAAAAACCCAACAGAACTGGTTCTATAAATGCTTCAGTACATCCATTAACTTTAACTGCCAGTTCTAAATATCTAAATATTTCAAAACAGGATATATAAGAAAAAGTGCTTAAAATCCTTGAGCAACATTAGGAAAAATAATCATTATACAGTCCCTTTGAGATATTTTGGACTCTTGGCTTCCCCAGTAGGAGGGGGTCACCACTTTAATAGCCCTTTAGTGGTAGTGAGGAACCCTGTCCCGTCTCTAGAGCTACCTTATCTCCCTAGTCGGTACATCCATCCAGTAGGTGGTGCTGAAGAATCATACCTTATTTTTTCAGAAATCAAGGCAGAGCCATCAATGAAGAGTTATCAATTTTGAATACAAACGCAACCAACCAAAGTGTTTCTTGTCATGCCATCTAGATGGTTCCACTTTGAATATTCACTATCACTTAAGCAGTTTTGTTTAGCCATTTGCTTATACTACCAGATGAAAATAAAGAAGAGAAAAGTTGAGGAAAAGCCAACTGGCAGTGTCAAAATCTGTATGGATAAGGAGAAAATGTTACAGAACATACCTACATACACATGTTTTAAAATGATATCATTTGTTTAACATAAGAATTCTAGCTTACTCAAGAAAAAATTTCCTCATACGGATTCAGACATTATATTATCAGTTAGTCTTCTAGACTAATTTGGAAAATGGTGTGCTCATTATAAAAATCAAGATGAAATAGAAATCATTTCATCATCATCATATATTTTTAATGAAGAAACTTATTTAAAATTGTAAAGGAAAAAAAGGGGTTGGGACGGCAAAATCTTAGCAGCAAAGTGGTTAAACAAATTGAAAATATTAATGCACAAACATTAAAATATTAAAGCATATATGTTGCATATAAAATACAGTACAGAACCAGGAGTTGCACTATACTGATTAGTGCTTAACAGAAGAAATGATTAAATTTGTTCTTCCTAGAAGTATATACACAGTTTATTTCCACAGCATTTTCCTATATAGCCAGCAAGTTATTTTCTTCAGTTATTCACACCTTGCTCAAACCTGAATTAGAATCTCAGCACTTACAAATATGAAAATTCATTCACAAGAGAAAACAGTATTTCCATTTAACCAATAAAAAGTAAATTTGAAAGTTAACAGTCTATCCTAGGAACCAAGTTGAGCTAAAAACTTCAGGGATGAAGACCATCTGGTGTAGCAACATTCAAATATATAATAAACAGGAAAAATAAGACTCAAAACGGCTGCTACAGTGGTATGTTTTGGATTTAGTTCATCCAATTGATTTTTAATACAAAACTAGAAATAACCTCTTCTTCATAACATCTATAGTTATCAATATATTTCTCTTCTTTTCAATGTGAAATAATACTTCAAGATGATCTATATACACAATGTTGTCAGTTCAAGCTGTCATATAAATATAAATGCTTTCTTTAAAAAAAGTATCTTACAGACAGATAGTGTTATTTACATTGTTCAGTTTGATCTGAGGCAAAAGAAGAATGGTAACACAAATGTGATATGTAAAAAAGAAAGATACATAAAGGACATTTAAAAACTTGCATAGAAAACGAGCTTTTAAATGGTAGTGTGGTTTTCATTTTCATCACTTCAGAAACTTTAGGCCATTAAAAAAAGGCACACTTCTCAACTACATCCCTCTAAGGGAATATTCTCAAAGAACCCCTTACTTGGTTAGAGTTTTAATGTAACACTTAAAAGAAAGAAAGAAGAAGAAAAAAAGACAATTTAATTCAACCCTGAAGTACTTTAAACAATTTGTTGGAACATTTTTCCAACTGCTTTGTAAATTAAACATCCAGTAATACAATGCTCTGCAGAAGAAATAAGTTTATATGTACAAGATATTCACTCACAATGCTGGATTAAATACTTCCCAGGGGAGAATTTGGAATATATTTTAACATAAAATAATTTTGCTTTTGGTAAATTAAATAAAACAAAAACATAACTGAGTAAAGTTATCACTGTTATATAACTTATAAGCATTGAGGAATAAGCTAAAATATTAGTAACAGCTGAACATATCCTGGTTTAGCAGAATGATAAATGGAGATCTCAGGACACAGTTTTAAACTAACTATCCAGTTATACACCTTTTGCCTTGTAAAATGTTTGTAAATGCAATAAATTGTTTTGAAGGAGGAAATTCTGAAAGAAAACAACTTGCTGGTTGAATACCACAAAACAACCAAAAAAAAAAAAAACCTCACTTTTTTTCTGTAACATTTACTCAGTCTCTTATATAAAAATAAGTGTTAAATTCCCATCAGAACATTAGACAATTACATCTGTGCTTAAAAAAAAAGTTGGTCACTCAAGACTATTAGAATATTTTTAAGGTTTTTAGATTACCAGAATGTACAGATATAACTCAATATAAACTGTAGCCAAAGGGAAATGAGGATGAAAATATCATTCACATGAAATAAAAAAATGTTATTAACTAGATGAGTTAAATATTCAAAATATAATGGAATGTGATAGCAGATATACATGTATCTACTTTAGAACTAGGAAGGGGAAGAAAAGTTTAATATGTAATAATTCGTACCTTACATTTAGTTAAATATAAATATTTGTTATTTATACATAAAACTGCTTCCTAAAAACAACTAATAAATGATTTAGTTGTACTTGTTTTAATTCTTATAATTTCCAAGTGTTAACTTTTCTTAGATTGAAATCAACTTGTCCCCTAGTATACTTTTAGTTCATGTCCTAATAAATTCAAATCTTTAAAGTCCCATCTCTGAATGCATAAATATACAAAAATTGAATTCCTTTTAGTTGGATTATATTTTATCACTTTTTATAGCCAATAACCAGAAATGGTTTCCTTCTGAAAATTCTCATTTCAACCTGTAACAAAACATGCCATGCTCTAAAGAGAAAAAGTTAGGCATGGCTAGCATTTGTGAAACACCAAGAACTGACAAGTTCTGCTCCTTTCCATGTGTGGCCCCAGTGATACGTGGGCAAGATCCCATATTGCTTGCCAAAAGCTTCCACAAATCCAAGCTAGCTAATTCCTGGAAACAAAGATTTTTAAGCTCATTTTAGCACTGGATCATTTCATCCAGCAGCTTTATGTTTCCCACCACAGCACCCACATGCCTCACCACAGCGATGGCACATTCTCAAAGGGACATAGCAGCACATACATGGTACAATGAAAGACAGAGCAACCAGGGCTAACCATCGTAAGCAGAACTTATCATCGCTAGTGTCACATGAACAGGGATCAGAAAAGTCTCCCTCTGAGTCTGACATACAATGATACAACATGCTCTCTGCACAGAGCATGCAGCTAACTTGATATATGCATCTTTTAATAGGGTCTGGAGCATCCTGACATTTCCCTCGGCCATTTTCTTCATGATTAAATCTTTCCTGGCAGTATACACAGCGAGAACGTTCACCATCCTCTTTTCTTCGTTTTGACTTCTTAAATTTTAATGAGGAAGGCTGTGTCTTAAATACCACAGAGTCTTTGAGTGAGCTTAATTTAGTCTCATCCCCACAAGAGTACATATAGTCAGATTTTTTACTGTCTGGTTTTGAAAACTGAATGCTGGAGTCAGTATCATCTCTCTCCAAGTCATTTTTCCACATATCAGGATGTCTGTAGTCTGCATAGCGACGTATTAAGATATCGCGAGGATTTATTCTGACAATTTCATCCTCATCTTGAAAGCTGACATGTCTGCTAGATTTCAGTGGAATCTAAAAAGGAAGAGATGAAAACTTCAATAAGGATTACATGTTTATATATTGGCTATATGGAAAGTTTCTGAAAACGACTTAATAAACTAAACTACATACCCACCAGAGTTGTAAATTAAGTTTTCTGTGAATATAGCCTATTAAAAAAATCGTATTAAAATCAAAAATCATAATGAGGATTCTCTTCACCCATAAAAGTGGGCTTGTATCAGTTAAATTCTTATCTCTTAGTCCCAATCCATGGGTATAGTTATTAGTAAGCAACTGACTCATATTGGGGTGAATTTCTATTCAAGACATTTAGAATCAGGTCTACAAGAAATCCCAAGTGTGGGTTACAGGTGGAATGATGGATACAATCTATGAAATTAACAGTAGACAACTACTGACTCTATCTGGTGTTGAACAAAGTTGTAGCAAGCCCCCAGATTCAAACCAGAGTCAGGAAAGATTCAATTATGTTTCTCTCACTTTGGAATATTTAAACTTCATTATTTAAGGTAGCACTTAAATATTTAATAGTATTTCTTCTTCAAAAGTTTTAATAAATTCAGAAGCTGATTTCACTATTAAGATGCTATAGGTTATCAATAATATATTTTAAACAAAAACCCTTCAACCTTTATTTTTAAATAGGGTTTCATAAGAATATATGCAACAAATTATACCTGGAAATTGTTTCTAGTATAATTCAACAGAGGGAGAATTAGGAAAATGTCACCTATATGCTAATAAGTTATAATTCTTTATCAGAAGAGTAACGGAGTTGCTTACCCTGTTTTGGGACTTTAGGTTTCCGCATTCCTTGGGTAGTTGCTGTTGTACATATTCCATACCTCTGTTCTGAATGTCTAGGCCTGGCTGACCAAATGGTATCTAAAACATGAAAAATTTCTACTGAAGTGATAAAAGAATGAATTTCTTAGAATTAATCAAACCATATACAGTAAACATTCCAAATACTGTGTAGTTTGCAAAAGGATTGTAATAAAGGATTTGAATTATCCTTAAAAGAAGAAAAAAATAAATAAATAAAGAAGAGAAGGAAGTAAAAAAACAAAAATGAAAACAAAGAGGTCTTATCTGTGCAAAAAAAAAAAAAAAAAAAGTACTTCAAAGCCAAAAGGTTCTAACAGCCAAAAAGGTTCTAACAGCCCATATGTCTACCAACATATCTTTTTCCACACTTAATATGGATACACTACAATTTATTTAAAGATAAATAATATGTAGTATTGTTGTTGTTAGGTTCCATTGAGTCGATACCAACCCATGCACAGCAGAACAAAACACTGCCCGATCCTGGGCCAACCTCACTATTGCTGCCACACTTGAGTCCACCAATGCTGCCAATTGGCCAATCCATCTTGTTGGGGGTCTTCCTTTTTTCCACTAACCCTCCACCTTACCAACCATGATATCCTTCTCCAGTGACTGGTCCCTCCTGACAATATGTGCGAAGTATGAGAGACAAAGTTTGGCCTCCAAGAATTTGTAGTATAGTCACACAATAAAATACCTATGAGCCATAAAAAAGACTGAAGTAGTAGTAGCCTTGGCCACAAAACAGAAAAACCTTGACATTATGCTAAGTAAAGGAAATCAGACAAAAATGACCACATATTGTAAGATTCTATTTATATGAAATACTCAGAATGGGTAAACAGTCAGTAGACACAGAAAACAGATTTGCAGCAGCAGGGGCTGAGGTGAAGGACAATAGAATGCGTTTTCTTTCTAGGGGATGAAAATATTCCTGATTTAGAAAACTGGGGATGGTTGTACAAACTTGTGAATATATTAAAGGCCACCAAATTATACACTTTAAAAAGGGTAATTTTTATAGTATGTAAGTTATATCTCAATTAAAAAATAATCATAGGAACATCTGTACCATAGAATATTTACTATCTTGATTGCAAATCCCATTTTAGCATGATAGCTTTAAATCGTTATATTTCTTAAACTATACACAATGAAAACATTCAAACAGGTTGTTGTTAGATGATGTCAGATTGGCTCCAACTCAAAGTGACCCTCTGCATAACAGAACAACACACTGCCCGGTCCTGTGTCATCCTCACAATTGTTACACTTTAGCCCATTGTTGCTGACACCGTGCCAATCCATCTCCTTGTGGGTCTTCCTCTTCTTCTGCTGACCCTCTACTTTATCAAGCATGTTGTCCTTCTATAGGGACAGGTCCTGTCTGGTAATAGATCTGAAGTATGAGTGACAAAGTTTCACCATCTAAAGAACATTCTGATTGTACTTCTTCCAGCACAGATTTGTTTGTTATGTTATTCTGGCAGTACATAGTACCTTTGATATTCTCCAACACCATAACTCAAATGCATCAATTTCTTCTATGGTCTTCCTTATTCACTGTTCAACTTTCATATGCAGCTACTGAAAATACCATGACTTGGGTCAGATGTACCTTTGTTCTCAAACTTACATCTGTGTTCTTGAACACTTTAAAGAGGTTTGTGCGGCAGATTTGCCTAATGCAATACATCGTTTGACTTATTGACTGCTGAGTCCATGACTGTTGATAGTAGAAACAAGCAAAATGAAGTCTGTGACAATTTCAACCTTTTCCCCATTTATCATGATTTTATTTACTGGCCCAGTTGTGAGCATTTTTGTTTTCTTTACATTGAAGTACAACTCATACAGAAGGCGGTGGTCTTTGATCTTCATCAGTATTTTCAGTCCTCTTCATTTTTAGAAAGCAAGGTTGTATCATTTGCATACCCTGATGCCATGATTTTCTTCATATAATGCAGCCTGTTAAATTATTTGCTCTGTATACAGACTGATCAAGTATGGTAAAAGAATACGATCCTGATGCATAACTTTCTGATTTTAAACCATTTTGTGTCTTCTTGTTCTGTTTGAATGACTGCCTCTTTGTCTACGTACAGGTTGGTCCTCATGAGCACAAGTAAGTGTTCTGGAATATCCACTCTTCATCATGTTATCCATAGCTTGTCATGATCCACACAGTCGAAAGCATTTGCATAGTCAATAAAGCATAAATAAAACATCTTTCTGGTCTTTCTGCTTTCAGCCAATATCCATCTGACATCAGCAATGTACTGTTATAGCTGTTTTGAATTATCTTAAGCAAAATTTTAACTTACATGTGATATTAATGCTATGTGATGATTTCTGCATTCCGTTGGGTCACACTCTCTTTGTAATAGCACTAATACAGGATCTCTTCCGGTCAGTTGGCCAGATAGCTGCATTCCAAATTTTTTGGCATAGATGAGAGAGGGCCTCCAGTGCTACGTCAGATTGTTGAAAGATCTCAGTTTGTATTCCACCAAGTCCTGGAGTCTTGTTCTTTGTCAATGCCTGCAGTGCAACCTTGGACTCCTTCCTTCAGTATCATTGGCTCTTAATTGTATGCTATCTCTTGAAACAGTTGAACATCAGCTATTTCTTTTTGATATAGTGATTCTTCTTTGATGGTTTCTGCATCACTCAATATTTTGCCCACAGAAACCTTCAATATTGCAAGTCATGCCTTGAAATTTTTCTTCAGTTCTTTCAGCCTGAGAATTACTGAGCATGTTCTTCCCTTTTGGTTTTCTAACTCTAGGTCTTTGCACATTTCATTATAATATTGACTTTGTCTTCTCAAGCTGCCATTTGAGATTTTCTGTTCAGCTCCTTTACTTCCTTATTTCTTCAATTTGCTGTAGAATCTATATGCTGGAAAACAAGTTTCAGAGTCTTTCTGACATTCATTTTGGTCTTTTCCTTCTTTCTTGTTTTTTTAATGACCTTTCCCTTTCATCCTGTATGATGTCCTTAAATGTCATCCCTTTTGTTCTCCAGTCCTTAGTGTCTAGTGCATCAAATCTCTGCATGAGATGGTATCTAAATTCAGGTGGGATATGTTCAAGGTCATATTTGGCTCTTGTGGACTTGTTTTAATATTCTTAAAATAATTTAAAATAGCATACGAAAGGGAGAATAATATAATGCATCTTCACCATTTATGATCTAGCATTAACAACTATTAATGTTTCAGCTGTTTTCTTTTTTCTTCAATATTTGTTTGGGCATTTTGATCCAAATCACAAAGATAATGAAACAATTACCTTGGAAACAAAAACCACTCATGTACTTCTAGGACTTTTAGTCCCACTCCCAGAAATAATAGTTACAAACAAATTATTTGTGTAGTTCTTTCACATTTTTCAGACATATGTGGGACTTATTTGTAATATGTTCTTGTTGTTTAGTGCTGATGAATTGATTCTGACTCCTAAAGACTCAGTATAGGGTTTCTGAGGAGTGCCTGTGGATCTGAACTGCCAACCTTGCGGTCCAGTGCTTATCCTCCAGCTGCTTACTATTCCATGGATAACTCTGAATTTATTGAACTCATCCAGTTATTGCAAACCCAGGGTTTTCTCATCCTTTTGCTGTTATAAGTAACACTACAATAAAACCCTCATATGCCTGCTTTAACACACATGCACAAGTATGTCAGGCATTGTTGTTGTTAAGTGTCTTTGAGTTGGTTCCGACATACAGTAAGGTTTCTGAAGCTTTTAAATCTTTGTGGGAGCAGAAACGGCCTCAGTCTTTCTCCCATGGCCTAGAACCGCAGACCTTGTGGATTACAGTTCAGTGCTTATTGTATGGAGCCACTGTGCTCTCCACATCATGAATAAGAAGCTTAATTTCTCCTGAAACTAACGTATAGATTCAGTTCATTTCCAAGAAAATCCCACTGGTTTTGTTTTTTTTTCAATCAAACTTGACATGTTGATTCCTTTTCTTAGTAAGGCAAACAGCCAAAAATAAAATAAGCCAAAAGGTATTGGAATCTGTTTGACAGATATTCAGATTTATGATAGAGTCACAGCAATTCTGTACTAAACATGACCATGTGGCACTGGTGCAAAAGGAGATACACAGACCAAGAGAGACCAGAAACAGAGACAAACCTAAGAAGGGACTGGAAAAGCTACTACCTTTTAACTCCATTTTTAAAACTTTTTAGGGCCTTCTAGTATATGAAACGTAAATATATGGCACTACAAGTCAATGGAATAAAAGATTCAACAAATAGTGCTGGAACAATGAGTTATCCATATTGTAAGGAAAATAAACCAAAACTGGATCCTTCTCATATATAACAATGTAATTAAGGGGAGAATCCAAGTGGCTACAGACAAAACTTTAAAATGTTATAATGCAAAATTGGCAGGCTATTTCTGAGATGAGCACAGGGGAGGAGTTTGTAAAAACAACACCAGGAAAAGAATCATACACTCAATTGCATCAAAATTTAGACATTGGACAACACAAAGAGAGGGAAAAACCACCACAAACTAAGAGGAACTGTCTACAAATAAAGTTCAAAATGGACCTGTGGTCAGAATATACAGAGATGTGACACATTAAGCATTTTATGTATTATTAAAATAAATCTGTAAAGAAATAATCATAGCTATTTTTATAAACTTTTAAATGTTCAAAATGTACTTTGTTATACATAGCTATGGGTCAGCACCCACTCGATGGCACTTAACAACATACATGGCATACATCAATAATGCAACCTAATGTGTCTTATGTAGTACTCGTGTGGTGCCGTGGACTGCAAGGTTGGTTTGAACTGCAAGGCCAGTGGTTCAATCTCACCAGCCAATCCTCAGAAACCCTGTACAGGGTTGTCGCTGTGAGTCAGAACTGACTCGATGGCACTTAACAAAAAAAAATGTCTTATGGTCTTTTATAGCTTTTCCATGCTAAAAGCCCATTACTATGCACTTGACTCTTGCATATGAAGACTGGAGGACAAAAAGTTCATATTTGCAGTATGCCTAAAACCAACATGATTAGCAAATAAATAGTTTTTTCTAACTTGAAAAAATTTAGATTATATTTATTTGCTATTGTAGGGAAGACTGCTGAAGAACTGATGCATTTGATATAAGGTGTTGAAGAATATAGAAAAGTACCACGGACTGCTAGGGGAACAAAGAAATCTGTCTTAGAAGAATACAGTCTGACCACTGTTTAGAAGACAGGGGAGACTTGTCTCTTGTACTTTGGACATTTTGTCAGGAAAGGCAAGTCCCTAGAGAAGGACATCATGATTGTTAAAGTACAGGGGTCCAAGGGACGTGGGAGGGGGGGCGGGCGGGAGAGAAGAGACCTCCAACAAGATGACTGACACAGTGGCAGAAACAATGGGCTCAAATGTAACAACACTGGTGTGATGGCAGGGCAGTGTTTCATTCTGTTGTGCACAGGGTCACTGTGTGTTGGAACCAATTTGATGGCATCTACCAACAACATGGCTGTGTTTGAGAGTTGCTGGAGAAGTTCCCAGATAATCAGGAAAGTTTGATTTCTCCCCACCCCCAAAATAGTCATACTTAAAAGATACAAAGTTGTTGCTGTTACGTGCCATTGAGTCGGGTCCGATCCACAGCGATACAGGAGAGGCTTTAATTTTCATCCTTAGGTAATGATTCTCAAATCTTATTTCTAATCCTTAACTCTGTCAGCCTCAGAACAAGAAATAATATTTGAAGAGACACTGGTTGAGAAATTTTAAATCTTTCAGAAACATCTAACTCCAGACTCAATATGCTCTATAATAAACAGCATTATATATCAAGGCACAGAATAATAAAACACCTGAAAACCAATTAGAAATGATGGAAGTAGAAGACAATGGGTATATCTTCTAAGGTGTTGAAAGCGAATTAAAAAAAACACAATATACTCAGGAGTCCTGGTGTGGCACTGTAGGATAACCACTGGACCAAAAGGTCAGTGGTTCAAACTGGCCAGCCACTCCTAGGAAACCTTATATAGAGTCGCTATGAATGGAAATGGACTCAATAGCATTTAACAACAACAATAGAATCTATGTATGATTCAGGAAACAGAAAAAAACATTAATTTAAGGTAGATTATAAGCAGTCAAACATGTAAATGCCAAGAAAACCATTAAGAACATTATATTAACTGTACTACTTATAAGCTAACAGAGGGAGGCAGTTGAGTAGTTAAGTAAAGTAATATAAGCCAAATGAAGGGGAAAAGGAAGAAAACAAAACACAATATACTGCTTAAAAAAACCATCATAAATTAAAGTTGAAAGTAAAAGGACAGAAAACATACTGTGCAAATGCTATGCTAATAGAAGGTCAAACAGACGTCTGGTCAGGAAACAAAACTATAAAGAAGAATATTTCATAAGGGAAAAGGGTCAATTCAACCAAAAAATGCAGTAACCCTAAAATTACATGCAAGTTACATATAACACAGCCTCAAAATATACACGGCAAACTGATGAAGCTAAAAGGAGAAAACTCAATCATATTGAGATTTTTTAAAATACAGCTTACTCAACTACCAACAAGCAGATTAAAAAGAATTCCATCAAGAATATAGAAAATTTTAATACAATTTTTTTCTAAAACAAAGATGACAATCTATAGAAACAGCACTGCATTTCAGGACTAAAAATATACATTCTTTTCAAGTGCACATAAAACACCAATCACACAATAACACACAAACCATCTATCAAGAATGATAAATTAGTTTAAAACATTTTCTAAATTACTTTGACTTGCCTGTGATTTTGTGGACAGACACCGAGTATGATTTAAGTTCACAGAATAAACGTTATAAATGCTTATTTAACAATACACCACCACCATTTTTATCACGACTAAGAAAATTAGGGTAAAAAATGATCTTCTGAGAGATACTGTAACATCTCTGTGCACAAAAAAGGTTTATGTCCTGTAATCAAGGTTTCACACTTACATTAACTTGGATATACCAGCAAGCAGTATACTTCGTGTCAAACAGAAATGTTTTGTATTTCAACAGAAATAAAAACGTGATTTAGGAGTACATTTTCAGTTTCTGAGGTATGCTATAGGAAACACCGTCATGAAATATATCAGCTACAAGTATGATTACTAAGAGTAGTTTTCATAATCTCCTATGGGAGATATGTCTTATAGAGTAATGCTAGGGAAATTTTTGGTTCCAAAGAGGCTGGAATGCTTTTTCTATGTGGATAAACAAGAATGCAAATAATACATTCCCCTTTTCACTTTTGCCACCAAAAGGTTTAAATATGTTGAAATATGTTTATCTTCTTACCTGATTGGCTTGGCTCTGCAAGTAGACTCTTCTGGCATTCAGATCTTCAAATGGAGAAGGTCTCATACTGGAGCTTCCATAAGGTTCACTGGTAACAACTGTGTCTTGCTGGAAAAGGTGATCTTTCACTAAAGAACTGGAAGTATCCTCTTCAGGTACCTACAGGGAATACCATCCCCACAGAACTCATCAGTTGTCAGAATAATAAACAACATATTTATACTCACCGTGTAGTGTTTGGTACATACTTATAGTAAGGGTAGGGGATCAAAAGGAAGAAGACAACAGTGAATTGTGAATTAGTGAATGAATAAATTAGTCTGGACTGATGAGTACTTGGATCAGATCCATGTACAAGGGACTTGCTACTGCTGTTGTTAAGTGCCAGTGAGTCAGTTCCTACCCACAGTGAACCTGTATAGCAATTCTGAGGAGTGGCTAATAAGTTTGAACCACTGAACGTGCATTTCAAACTAACCTTGTGGTCTAGTGCTTAACCTACAATTTAGGTGAGATTAAAAGATTCTCTTGGTGTGATGGCGTTATTTGCAAAATTAACCAATAAACATTAAATGACTAAGATACTTTAAATTCATAAATGTTGTTGTTGTTGTTAAGTACCGTGGAGTGGGTTCCGACTCATAGTGACCCTGCTGCACAGGGTTTCCGAGGCTGTAAATCTTTATGGGAGCAGAGCGCCTCATCTTTCTCCCGCGGAACAGCTGGTAGTTTTGAATTGCTGACCTTGAGGTTAGCAGCCCGATTCGTAACCACTATGCTATGAGAAACATTTAATGTTCTAGTCCTTGTTCTGGAATAAAGCAGGTTTGTGACATAGTGTCTTTGGCACTCATTTTCTCAGTTTCCAGATAAGTCTAGTATCTACTCTTTCTATGACACTGGATGACCCTAAGGATCTAGAGCAAGATTTTATGTGAAGTTGCTCTGAAAACAAAAAGTTGTTATTGTTATCAGGGAATAAAAAACTAAGCTTTTAAAAAGACATCTGAGAGTCTGTTATTTAAAATTAAGCTTGCCAAAACCAGGCAATTGATGTTTTTAGTTAATTTTAATAAAAGCTGTCACAAGGTATTATAACAACAGTGGTGTGGCACTATAGGTTGAAGCACTGGATCACAAGTTCGGCAGTTCAAACCCACCAGCCACTCCTCAAGAACTCTATACAGGGTTGCTATGAGTCAGAACAGACTTGATGGCACGTAACAACAACACAATAATCATTGGGAAGTTGAGTAAGTATTGGTATCCAGCAAATATCCTTCCAAGAATGTGAGTAAAACTGGCATAAAGAGTAAGAATATCTCCAAAACACAACAACAACAAAACAAAAAATATATCTGACTTTAAAAATAAAGAACTCAAATAATAAGAAATCATCAGGAAACTATATAATAAAACACTGTAAAAAAACAGACTTAGGGAAAGGACCCAGGTTAGAATTCTGTCTCATCCAATTAGGGTAAAATTTAGACAATTTTTCTGAACCACAATTTCATGGTTAATCAGGATATTTAGAGAACAAAAACAACCATAAAGCCATGAACAATAATAGGATTAATAGTAATAATATAGCTTTAATGGTAGCAGTTTTGAGCTTTGTTGTTATTAGGTGCCATCAAGTCGGTACCGACTCATAGTAGCCCTGTGTATGGTTTTTGAAGCAGCAAAAAGCTAATCTTTTTCCTGAGGAGTGGCTGGAAGGCTCTAACCACAAACCTTGAGGTTCGCAGTCCAATGTTTACCCAATGGAGCCACCACGCACCGCTATGTTTCATATAGTTGATTGCTTAAGTGACACATTACTCACATGTGGTACTGTTTATTTAATGAATCACTCTGTTATTTGGGTGAAAGGTGACCTCCCAGACAGGTTCACTTCCAAGTTCAAAGGATATCTTAGAAGCAACAGTCTTAGGGGTTCCCTAAGTCTGGCCTTTCTTAGGAACTTGAATTTTGTTCTGCACTTGTCTCCCATTCTATCAGAGACATTCTATCGTGTCCCTGGTCAGAACAGTTGGTAGTGGTAACTGACCACCATCGAGGTCTTCTGGTGTCTGCCTAGGACCTGATGAAAAGGCTACTAGTGCCAAGCACAAATTTCATTTTTGAGTCTTTGGTTTCCTTTATTCTCTTTAGTTCCAGACCAGTAGAGACCAGTAGTATATCACAGACAGCCATTCACAGCAGATGCTACTCACCAAACCCAGATGGAGAACATAATTTTTATGACCTGTGTTATGCTCATTAACTGAATTGTCCCACAAAACTATAGTTTCAAACTGTTGATCCTGTGGTTCACAGTTCAGTGCTCATAGTACGGAGCCACCAGGCTCCCTCCCTATAGCTTGTACATGGTTAACCTGGTTGTATATACTTCTCCCTTTATTTTAAATACCAAATAATATCTTTTAATGAAGTATATATGTATATATATATAATATATACACTCTATCAAAACATTCAAGTAATTCAAATAGTCAACAAACTAGTCACTTGTTTTTAGCTTAAATATTTTCCCATCTCCACCTGAAATAATAAACTGCAACATTCTACACCCTTGCCCCAACCCCCTTGAGATTTGTGCAGAATTTATGTCAGTAAATAATTATTTAAATAACTTAATTTTCTGAGCGCCTGTGAAAGCCATTTCTTTTCCAAATCAGCAGTGCAAGCCCTCATTATCTTTTTATTCCCCTTTCTTCATTAGGTTTCTGATTTTTCTCCTTGTTTTCAGCTGTTTCCTGTTATACATTATGGAAATTTGTTGGGTTTTCTACTTAAAACCCTTCTACGGTTTCCAGTGACCCCAGCTCTAGAGGTGGGTTGGTGGTAGTGGTAGAGGGACTGGGCACATAACGAATAGAAGAAAGAAAATCAGTATTTCCTGAGGTATCCTTTCAGTCTGTAGAACTAGATCCTCTATCCCTAGAACTGGAGCGTGGTGGCTCTATAAGATACACACTGGACTACTAACCATAAGGTCAGTGGTTCAAGCCCATCGGGGGAGAAATATGAGACTTTATGCTCCTGCAAAGATGTATAGCCTCAGAAACCCTATACGGAACTGACTCAAGGACACCAACAACAATAACAACACTCCCAGAATTATATAAGGTTCAGTTTTCTTTCATAGGAAAAGGAAATGAACAATATGTGAAAAGATGCTAACTTCATTCAACTAAAGACATCTTAAAAAAAATACCAATTTTTTGTTCATGTTAAAAAAGATGGCAAAGATAGATAATGACACTGAATAACTGATACGGTAAGTATGGAAACACAGGAACACTTTTGTAATGTTGGTGGGAGTGCAATTTGATAACGTCATTGAAAAGCAAATCAATACCTTTTGACCCAGCAATTCTACTGAGAGAAGGAATCATGCTAAGACTTATTTTAACACAACAAAGAAAACAACTTATGGGTCAATAAAAGTACTGGTTAAAAAATTATCAGTACAAATAGAATTTTATGCACTCATTAAGCTGGACCTAGAAACAAAATTTGTTTTTGTTTTATTCAAACACTGTTGTTAAATGCCATGAAGTCGGTTCTGACTCATTGAGACCCTGTATAAGTTTTCTAAGGAGTGGCTACTGAATTTGAACTGCCGACCTGTGTTTCAAACCGATGATGTGATCCAGTGCTTTATCCCACAGCGCATATGACTATATACATAATGACACAAAAAAATAAAAGAATTATTCTGCAACCACAGTATTAACAACCAAAAATGTATGCTGTTTACACAAGCAACTATACTTATATACATATAGGTAAGCACATATGGATATATGGATACACATGTGTAAGTGTTTCTGAGGCAAATGTACATACATGTTTGTGTATATTGTTGTTAAGGGCTGTCGAGTCATTTCCAACTCATAGCAACCCTGTCTAGGGTTTCTGAGGAGCAGCTGGTGAACTTGAATTGCCAACCTTGTGGTTACAAACCAACCTTGCAATCTAGCGCATTAACAGACAGTGCCACATGAGGACACCATGTTTGTGTATGCTGCATGTATAGTCACATAAAGAATAAAGCACATGGGTGTGCACCATTATGGATACTCCCTAGACAAAAAACTACTATCTGACAAAATTGGGGTACTTGGTTTGAGGGCTTAAGTCTTGGGACAATTTGGTCAATTAGTTCACAATGTTCTACATCCTAGGTTGGTTTATTCCTCCAAATCCCCCCAAATCTTAATAAAAAAGGGACTACGTGTTGTTGTTATTGTTAAGTGCTATCAAGTCAGTTCATGCTTGTAAGCAACCCTGTATGGGGAGTCCAAGGAGCAGCTGGTGAGTTTGAACCACCAACCTTGTGGTTCAAACCGACCTTGCAGCTGAGTGCTTATCCAGGCCTCCATAAGGGATCCATAAAGGATCTTAAAAGCTTGTGAGGGATGATCTAAAATACATCTGTTGGTCTGTATACATCTGTAGCATAAAAAGTTAGAGAAGAAAACCAGACTCAAATAAGAAATTAACCTTGAAACTAGACGAAGTAGATAGTACCTGGTTATAACTAATGGCAGATGTCTGACCAGGGACACAATAGATGGTTCAAATAGAATGGGGAAAATTGTATAAAAAGACTAAAATTCCTTATTTAAAAAAAGGCCACACTTAACGGACCATAGAGACTAGGGGAACCTCGAAGTTATTTCTTTGGGATACCTTTAAATTTGGAACTCTAACCACTCTTGCAGGCCAACTCTCAGCCAAAAGGCAGAATAGCTCTTAAAATAAACAGTATCACCTGTAAATACTGTGCTATTCTAAACAATCATCTACGTGGGACCTGTGACAGTCAATGTTTACCTTAGACCAAAGATAAGAAGGTAAAGGAGGACAACTGGAAGCATGATTAATGAAAACAGAACTAGAATGGATGGAATGACAAGACTGATACGCTGTGAAAAGGGAAACCAATGTCACTGAACTGTTTGCACTTGTTAAATGTTGTCCACTTGATTCTGACTCATAGAGACCATGTAAAGGGTTTGAAAGACCAACCCTTGTGGTTATCCCAAAGCAAGACACCAGGACTGTTAAATGCTGGCAAGTGAATTCTGACCCATAGCATCCCTTAATAGGATTATTGAGAGGCAGCTGGTGGGTTTGAACCACCAACCTTGTGGTTGGCAGTCAAGTACTTATCACAGAGCTCCACACCAGGGCTGTGTAGAAACAGTTAATTTAGAACCTAATTTGGAAGTAGGTTTCAAAATCAAAATAATGTATTAAAAAAAAAAAAAAGTAAAGAAGGCCAGTACAAGATTGGGAAGGTGTGGTTCCAGACCCACAGAAAGAAAAGAACATCTTTTCCTCCCTGCTTATCCAAGAGTAACAGACTGCATTTAGGTACTGCAGGAAGTACGTAAAATAGTGAAGCATAAATATGGAGATTCGTTTTTAGGAAAAACTGAGGAGCACTTCACTCTTGGAAGGAGTAGTGATTCTACTTTCCAATGGGCTAAAACTTGGATATTTCAAATTCATATTAACCTAAAAAACTTTATTCATATAAAAATATATAAATGGAAGCTCTCTTTTACCAGTGTCTCAATTTTTCTATAAACCTAAAACTGTTATAAAAGATTTCATTAAGTATAAAAAAGATACACACTCTTAAAATAACAAAATATGCATGCGTGTAGTGTACTTATTATTAAGAAAAAGAATATAACCAAAATACAGCTAATAACTCCGGTGCACGTCATGTCTCCATTGTTACAGAACCCACCTTTACCTCCTGGACCCCCAGTAGGTACTTACTACCATACATTTATAGTAGCCTTTTCATTTTCTTTTTCTTGTTTAAGATTTGCTACAGAAGTGTTTGCCCTAACCAGATGTTGTCAATTCCAACTTAAGGGGATCCCATGTATGTGAGATAGAACTGCACTCCAGTTGGGTTTTCAGTGACTGATTTTTTTTAAGTAAATTGCTAGACTATTTTTCTGAGATCCCTCTGGGTGGATATGAACCTCCAACCTTTTAGTAAGCAGCAGAGTGCTTAGCCATTTCTACCAATAAGGTTTCTGTTAGGGGAGAGCAGTGACGTTATAGGGTAAGTACTAGATTGTAAACCACAGGTTGGCATTGGGAGCCCACCTGCTGCTCCGTGAAAAAGATGGGGTACTCTGCTCCTACAAAGATTTACAGCCTCTGACACCCTATATTGGGTCCCTATGAGCAGAAACTGACTTGACAGCATTTAATGGCAACAACAGGGATTCTATTATCCCTAACAATAGTATTTAGTTTTAAAAGGATTTCTACTTCATTTGAAAGATCCATTGTCTGAGATTTGTTTTTTTGTTAGTGAAACTCATGTTAATGTATAAAGAACACATTCATTTTGTGTAGAAATGATAGCTAACATCCATTGAGTATTTTCTATTTATCAGACATTGTTCCAAGTATGTTGCCAGTGTTAACTACTTTAATTCCCACAATGACCCTTAATGGTACATAGCCCCTATTACTATTTTGCCACACATCTTTCTATACTTCCGAATGAATAAGCAAATATATGCAGATCTATCTATCTGTCTGTCTGTCTGTATATACTCTGGTAGCATAGTGGTTACAAGTCGGGCTGTTAATTTCAAGGTCAGCAGTTAAAGATTTACAGGATTGCTGTGAACTGACTCAACAGCACAGAACCACCACCACCACCATATAACACACACACCTCTCTCTTTGTGTATGTGTGTGTGTGTATATATATATATAGAGAGAGAGAGAGAGAGAAAGAGAGAGATAGAGAGAGAGAGAGAGAGAAAGAGAAAGAGAGAGAGAAAGAGAAAGAGAAAGAGAAAGAGAGAGTTTTCTTCACTTCATTACTGCCATGCACCTTTCTCAAAGGTAATATATAAGGACCTAATGTTTTAAATGTCTGCAAACAAACCTCTAATACTTTATTTATGAGCATATGGATGGTTCTTAACTTTGTGCTATATACACTGTAACACAGCTCCTTATGGAGATATACCCGTGCATTTGTGATTTAAAAAATAATAACCCAAACATTCTTAATTTGGATACAACTGAGTAAAGTGTTCAGGGCTTAACCAAATATGGATATTATTTACTGGATTACATAACTCCTGAAAAGCAGCAATTACTATGGAAACATGATTGTAACCTAAAGTCAGGTGATGGAAAATGCCAGAAACATTCCACAGGAGGAGGAGGTTTTATGCATCAGATACACAAAGATTACACATACATCTGCATGATCTCTAGCTTTCAAAATTGTCTAAAGCAGTTATATACCACCACCCACATTCAGTGCTTTTAGTATTGTGCAGGAATAGGTTGATTTGTGTTATCTATAAAATAGACCACTTCAAAATTTAATGTGCAACGGAAATCTGTTTTATCTCTGTGACTGGTGTAACAAATCATTCTCCTAAGGTTGCTAAGAGATTGTTTAACTTTTTCTTTTTCCAAATGATTATAACATTTATAGTTTGCAGAAGCATAAGGATCCTGGATAAAGCAATAAAACAATGCCACCAGAACATAAGGCCAGATAGAAGTTGTACAGAAAATGAAAGCAGGCTCTTCTCTCTTTCCTTTGCCTCTTTCTAGCATTAATTCTGAGACTGAAAATTTAATGTTGTTCTGAAATGTTTTTATATGCATGTTTTCTGATACAAAAGCAATTATGAAAGAATATGATACAGTCTACATACATATTGCTGAAGAGCTTCATTCTGGTACATGTATCATCACCATTCACAGGTTTGAAAATGTTTCAACAAGAGAAATTACTGATAATTTTAAAAGTTTTGTTTAATGAAGACATCTTACATTTTATCACTGCCTTGTTAAAAAATGTCAGAACCATCATTCTTTTGCTATTTAAATGATACATTAATATTAAGCAAACTTTTCACAGTAAAAGAGAAGTAACTTTTACACACAATTCTTCAAGTTAAACAAAATCACTATTAACATTTTGATTTAGTGTTTCCAGTTGCAATTCACCCTTAGACTTGGTCACAATTACTTCTTATTCTGTATATTACATTTCTTTCCTTACTTTTGACTGGCTTAAGGTCAAGAATAAACTAGTCTTTGTGTTGTTCAGTGTCATAGAGTGAGTTCCAACTCATAGTTAGCCTAGATAGGGTTTCCAAGAGTTTTTAAAATTTGCATTTGCTATATGAGCTTTCCTGGAGTCCTGGTGTGATGCTGTGGATTAATGTGCTGGACTGAAAGGCCAGTTTTAACTACAAGGTCAGTGGTTTAAGTTCACCAGCCACTCCTTGGAAACCCTATACATGGTCGCTATGGGTTGGAATCAGCTTGAAGGCACTCAATAACAACATATGAGCTTTCCACCACTGCCTGTCAGCTTGTCTTATTGTCATGGATTCTGTGTTGCTGTGATGCTAGAAACTACCCATCAGCATTTTAAATATGGGTAGAGGGCAGGTTTCAGCATACTTTTCATATTAAAATAGACTAGGAAGAGAAGAAGAGGCTGACCACTTCTGAAAAGTTAGCTACTGAAAACTATGTGAATAGCAATGGGACACTGTCTGCTGTAGTTGCTGGAAGATGAGCATCTTATGTAGGAAGACACTCAAAATACTACTGTGGAAGAGCTGCCTCCCCAAAGAACTGACCTTAATGATTGTGGATGGAGCAGAGATTTCGAAACATTCATTTGCTGTTGGGGCACAACTTAAAATGAGAAGACACAGCTGCAACAGCTACTAAAAATTAGAATGTGTTATGTACAAAGTACGAATTAAGGAAAATTAGAAGTCATCATCAAAAATAAAATGAAATGCAGTAAGGTTGATACCCTACACATTAGTGAACTGAAATGGACTGGTATAGGATGTTCTGAATTGGACAATCCTATGGTTCACTATGTCCGCAATGACAAACAGAAGAAAAATGGTGTCAGATTTATCATCAAAAAGAACATTTAAAGATCAATCTTGAAGTAAAATGCTATTGGTAACAGGGTAACATCCATATGTTTACAAGAGGTTGCAGTTGTGGATGGGCTCTATATGACATGATTGCTGTCCCTGCCTGGTAGGACAGCACCATTATTCAAATTCACGCACCAACCACTAGAGCTGGTGATGATGAAACTGAAGCATTCTACCAATTTCTCAATCTGTAACTGATTAAACATGCAATCAGGATGCATTAATAATTACTTATGATTATAATACAAAGAATGAAACAAAGAGGAATTAGTTAGAATATATATGGGCTTGGTTATTACAGAAATATGCTGGAGATGCATGATAGAATTTTTCAAGACCAACCACACATTCATTGCAAATATCTTTTTTAAAGCAACATAAAAGGATCTCACCAGGTGGGATACATAGGAATAAAACTGATTGCATTTGTGGGAAGAGACAATGGAAAAGCTCAATAACATCAGCCAAAGCAAGGCATCCCACAAATGCAGGAGTCAACGGTGGACCACAGTATCAATTACTCATATGCAAGTACATGAAGAAAATCAAACAACTCCATGAGAACCAAAAGATGATCTTAAATGTTTCCACCTGAGCTTAAGAGACCATCTCAAGAATAGATGTGATGCATTAAACACTCATGATTTATGACTAGAGGAATGTGACATGACATCAAGAAACCATACATTACCACCCGGAACCCAGTGGACAGACAGAAGAATCCGGAATAGAACAAAATTACAACAATGAATTCAGAAGACCTGGGAGGTTAGTCAAAGAGCAAAATAATGACAATGTTAAAGAAGAGAAAAATATAGGAACAAAGATCCAAGTGGTGAGGTCAGGTAGACTGTAGGATAAAACAGACTGTTTTGAATGGAGAAAAAGATAGTAAATCATAGGGTAATCTAAAAGAAAATACTTCAGGGCACACCAAGAAAATGAAGATCCAAGAAGAACATGGAAACATTAAAACTAAAAAGAAACTGACAAGAAAGAACACAAAAAACATGAACTCAGCAGAGGAAGGCATGCAGAACAAAGGAACCAGCAGTACCATACACAAAAAAACTAACATAATGACAGCAATTAATTCATACCTATCGATAATTACACTGAATGTCAATGGATTAGATGTACCAGTTAAGAGACAGAGTGGCAGAATGGCTAAGAAAACTATACCCTTCAATATGCTGTATGCAAGAGACACGTCCTACACAGAAAGACAAAAACAGATTAAAAGTTAAAGGATGTAAAAAAATATATCAAGCTAATTGCAATTAAAAAACAAGCAGGAGTAGTAATACTAATCTCTGATAAAATAAACTTTAAGGCAAAAACCAGCATAAGAGATAAAGGACACTATATCTCAGGATTCCTGGTGTGGTGCTGTGGGTTAATGCGCCGGACTGTCAAGCCGTTTGAACTGCTAGGTTGGTGGTTCAAGCTCACCAGCTGCTCCTCAGAAACCCTATACAGCATCGCTACGGGTTGGAATTGATTCAAAGGCATTTAACAACAACAACAATCTCATGATTAAAGGGTCAACTGAACAAGATGACATAACCATATAAATATCTATGCTCCAAATGAAAGAGCAGCAAGATATACAGAGCAAACCCTACAAGAACTGAAGAAAGAAATTAACAAATTCACAGTTATAGTGGGAGATTTAATACACCACTTTCAAAAATGGACAGAACAATCAGAAAGAAACTGGATAAAGATACAGAGGAACTAAGCAACACAATCAACTAAATTGACCTCACAGATACAAACAGAGCATTCAACCTAACAACAGCACAATACCCATTCTTTTTCAGCACACATGGAACATTCTCCAGAACAGACCATGTGTTAGGCCACAAAACAAGCCTCCATAAATTTACAAGTATCAAAATACTACAAAGCATCTTCTCAGACCACAATGCTAAAAAACGAGAAATCATCAGGAATAAAACTGATTGATTGCATTTGTGGGAAGACCAAGGAAATAAAGGCAAATGCATGGACACTGAATAACATCCTGCTTAAAAGCTACTGGGTAGTAGAACAAATAAAATGTGAACTCACAAAGTTCCTAGAGACAAATGATAATGAAAATATAACACCAAAATCTTTGGGACACAGTGAAAGCAGTGCTGAGAGGATAATTTATTGCAATAAATATACACAGCCCCAAAGAAAGAACCAAAATTAACACATTAACACAGCATATCCAAGAGTTAGAAACAAATCAACAAAGCGAGGCTACAATCACCAGAAGAAAAGAAATAATAAAGAATAGAGCAGAAATAAATGAGATAGAAAACAGAAAAACTACAGAAAATAATCAACAGTACAAGAAGCTGGTTCTTCGAAAGGATTAATAAAATTGACAAACCATAGGCAAACCTAACAAAAGAAAAGAGGGAAAAGACACAAATAACCCGCATAAGAAACCACATGGGTGATGTCACAACGGAACCAATGGAAATAGAAAGGATAGTAACAGAACACTATGAAGAGCTGCACTCCAACAAATTTGAAAACTTAGAAGACACAGATACTTTTTAGAAAAACACAACCTACCTAAACTTAACACAGAGTGAAGTAGAAAACTTGAACAGACCTATAACAAAAGAAAAATTAATAAAGTCATAAAAAAACTTCCAGGTCCAGATGGCTTTGAAGGTGAGTTTTATCATTCAGGGAAGAGCTGTCACCAATTCTACTCAAATTATTCTGGAATATAGAAGAGGATGGAAAACTTCCTAATACATTCTATGAAGCAAGCATAACCCTCATACCAAAACCAGGGAAGGACGTTACTAAGAAAGAAAATTATAGACCAATATCCCTCATGAACACAGATGCAAAAATTCTCAACAAAATCCTAGCCAACAGAATTCAGCAACACATCAAAAAGATAATACATCATGATCAAGTGGGATTCATATCAGGGATGCAAGGATGGTTTAGTATTAGAAAAACAATCAATGTAATTCACCATATAAATTCAAAAAAAGGAAAAGAACCTGATGATATCAACTAATTCAAAAAATGCAATTTTTTTTTTTAACAAAATCCAACATTCATTCCTGATAAAAACCCTCAACAAAGTATGAAGTGAAGGGAAATACTCAGCATTATTAAGAGCATATATATAAAACCAACAGCCACCATCACTCTCAATGGAGAGAAACGGAAAGCCTTCCTTTTGCAGACAGGAACCAGACATGGATGCCCTTTGTTACCATTCCTAGTCAATATTGTGTTGGAAGTCTTAGCCAGAGATATAAGGCAGGATAGGGAAATTAAAGGCGTTCAAATTGGCAAAGAGGAAGTAAAACTATTTGCAGATGGTATGATCCTATACATAGAGAACCCCAAAGACTAAGCAAAAAAACTACTGGAATTCATTGGAAGGCTCAGTAAAGTGGCAGCATACAAGATCAACATACAAAAATCAGGTTGATTCCTCCATACTAATAATGAAAGTGCTGAAAAGGAAATTAGGAAACCAATACAATTTACAATAGCCACCCAAAGGATGAAATATTTAGGAATAAATCTAAACAGAGAAACAAAGGACCTATACAAGGAAAACTACAAAACACTACAAGAAACCAAAAGAGACCTACAAAAATGGAAGAATATACCATGCTCCTAGATAGGAAGACAACATTGTGAAAATGTCAATACTTCCTAATGCAATCTACACATTTAATTCAATCCCAATCCAGATTCCAACAACATTCTTCACGGAGATGGAAAAAACAATCATAAACTTTATATGGAAATGAAAAGAGACCCAGGATAAGCAAGGCACTGCTCAAGAAGAAGAACAAAGCTGGAAGCCTCTCAACTCCGAATTTCAAACTTTACTACATGGCTACAGTAGTCAAAACAGCCTGGTACTGTTACAATGAAAGACACATAGAACACTGGAACAGAATTGAGAATCCAGAAATTAGTCAACATACAGCCAAGTGATATTTGACACATGGCCTAAGTATGTGGTATGGGGAAGACATAGTCTCTTCAACAGATGGTGCTGGCAGAACTGGAAATTGATATGCAAAATACTGAAACAAGACCTATACCTCACTCCATATACAAAAATCAACTCAGAATGGATTAAAGATTTAAATGTGAATTCCCATATTTACAAAGATCATCAATGAAAAAACAGGGACAAATTTGAGGGCCCTAATAACAGGGCATACACAGAAGACCAAACACTATGAAAATTGCACAAACAATTGAAAACAAAAGAAAATTGCACAAACAAAAGAAACGATTGGGACATACTAAAAATTACAAACTTATGTGTATCTTAAAGACTACCAAAGAGTAAAAAGGGAGCCCACAGAATGGGAAAAAATCTTTTGCAATGAAATATCAGACAAGGGACTATTTCCAAAATACACAGGAAACTACAACACCTCTACAAGAAAAAGACAAATAACGGAATTAAAAAGTGGGCATAGGACATCAACAGAAAATTTAGCAAGGAAGACATCTGGGCATTGTTGTTGTTGTTAAGTGCCATTGAGTCAGTTCCAACCCACAGCGACACTGTATAGCGTTTCCAAGGAGCAACTGGTGAGCTTGAACCATGCTGACTTTGTAGTTCAAGTGGCTTTGCATTCTGGCGTATTAACCACAGTGCCACACCAGGGCTCCATATTAGCCATTGTTGTTGTTATGTGCTGTGGAGTCAATTCCGACTCATAGTGACCCTGTACAGGGTTTCCGAGGCTGTAAATCTTTACGGGAGCAGAAAGGCTCATCTTTCTCCCATGGAACAGAAGGCAGTTTCGAACCGTTGACCTTGAGGTTCGCAGCCCGATTCGTAACCACTACACTACTGTAAATCAAAACAATGAGATATCATCTCACACCAGCAATAACAGCGAACTTCAAAAAATCAGAGGTCAATAAATGCTGGCGAGGATGTGGAGAGACTGGGACCCTCCTACATTGCTGGTGGGGCTGTAAAAGGGCTCAACCACTGTAAGGAGCTCTGGTAGTGTAGTGGTTAAGAATTGGGCTGCTAATCTCACGGTCAGCAGTTGAAAACTACCAGGCATGTAAGCTTGCTGGTAATCACGTTGGTCTACAGGTGAGAGGAAGTAGGGGAAAAGCAGCAATAAAGAGGTGGGCTGAGTCCAATCAAGTTACATAGACCCCATTGACCTGGAGTATGGTGATAGCTGGCTGGCCCGAAGTAGGGTGAGACCTGGGGACTCCTGAGCCCATGGACAAGGACATGGCCATGGAGGGCTAGAGCTAAGAGTGAAGCGGCCAGTTGACATGAAGTGAGGGGAAATGTACAAGGGCGCTCAAACTTACAGATAGTGCCCAGTGGACCTGGCTTCAATGGTTGCATGTTTAGAATCCAATTTAGAGGGAGGAAAAGAGAGGGGGAAAATTTTTTTTTAAAGTAAACAAGTGTAAAAATCTACAATCTGGTGAACTTGACCTATACTTATGGATACAGTAGCTTAAAATACCAACCAAGATGGAAAGAATCTTTATAGCAAGGATCATTCCCATCCCTCTGTACACATGGTTGATAGGGATGGGCAACTTTAAGACAATGGCTACCTAAAATGGGGGGTGGAGGGGTCTGTAAAGGCACAGAGTGACAGGCTTACAAGTTTTCATGAGGGAGTTTAGACTCAAAGAGTGTTTAGGGGAAGTCGAATCCCCACTGAGTGGTTTTCATCCTGTCTAGGCAGGTCTAGTGAAAGGAGACGGGGACAAGACTCTCATGATTCAACAGTGAGTAACTGTTATCATGACTAATTGCAATTGTCACAACAGTAAAGGTAGAAGTTAGTAGCAAAAAGGGGGGAGTGGTTGATCTTACAGTCTCTGAGACTATCAAGGGTCAAGAGCAGGAGCGGAGTGTGGGACCCAACCCAGAGAAATGCAATGCCAGAAATGGAGGCAGAGATGATGGCATGAAGAGATGGAGCAGCTGAGGACTCTAGACTCGTGGAGGGAGAGGGGATGTGTGCTAGTGGCTGGGGTGGGGCAGGTTTGCAGAGTTGTGCCTTTCAGCTATTTGAATGATTGTATATTCCTGAGTGCTTTGGTGCACATCCAACAAAAAACAAAACAAAAATACAGGGAATAGAAGCAAATACTGTTGAATGATGAAGCATACAGGGGATTATAAAGTTTGCAATGAAATGAATATGACAGGATGAATGTAAAGCTGATGTTCTTCCATGTAAACTGTCACTCAATTCATAATAAAAACTTAAAAAAAAAAAAAAAAAATCTCCCATACATTTACTTCCAGTTCAGATGATGGCCCCTCTACAACAAAGACAATGAGATGGCAAAAGAGAGACACTGACTTGTGAATGGCAGGCTAGACACAAAGAGGCCATCTTCTGAGCAGCTTTGGTAACAGGAGTAGGCCTGAGGAGGCCTGGCAGAGCCGATTCACACTGACAATAGGAAAGTTCCTTTTATACATCAAGCTCACCAATCACTTCTCAGAAACCCTATAAAGGGTTGCTATGGGTCGGAACTGACTTGACAGCACTTAACAGCAACACACAAATTGCTCTTATATTGCAATTCCACTTAAATGAAAGTCCATTATTAGTGTCTCTAGTGATACTGCCTTGTTACTACTTTATAGTGAAAATAAAGTCCAAGCAAGTGCTTTAGTGTTCAATGAAGCAAACACACAAATTGCTTCTTTAGATCAGCAGATTTGTATAGTCTGATAAATTTATTTTTCCAAGTTTATATTTATATCCTCCCCTTTCTTTAAACTAATATCAAAGGCCTGACATACATGAATATTAACAGTGAAATAATTCTGAAAATGAACTGGTTTTTCAAAACACAATTTTATATGCAGAAAACTGGTGAAACTACATCAAAAGAGTATTCAAAATACATAGCTATTACGTAAGGGCAGGGTGTTATTAAGGTGAAATGCTATTTTTTAAAAAATTAATATATGAGAGCAACTCAGAAATGTTTCTCCCATTCCCAGCCCCTATTTAGACTGACCCCAGAACAAAATATAACCTTGGAAAAGAAACAATTCAAAAATAATTTTTCTTTTGGTATTTTATAGTGTATTTCCTATATCTAATTAACTCCAATTCACAGTATTTTTAAGAATTAATCGCAACCACCAGTGAAATAAGCACAATCACACACACACCAGCACTTTTTAAATACACAAGAGAGGACAGATCATTATTAAGCTGTGTTTATAAAACAGGACTAAAACTGAAACATTAAAAATTATACATTTGAAAAAATATCTAAAATATTAATGATGGTTATATAGTCATTGCATTAGATTTATGATTTGTCTTTAAATTTTATTGTACCTTTAAAATAAAAAAAAGAACATATTTGTATTTTCTGATAATTAAAATAAGCAATTATATACATAAAAATTATCTTACCATTTCTTCAGATTACAACTGTTCTTAACTAAATAAAAACCCAAAACTTTGAAAATACACAGAAAAGATTTAAACAGAAACTTCGTGCCTCCATGACAAAAAGACAATGTATTCTACCATTCTATGGTTAACTAGACAGCTTATTACTCTCAAATATATTTTATAAATATAAATTAATCTATGTATATAAATGTTGGACACCACAATTTCCTTAGCATAGATTTTTAGAAATTCAATTACTAGTCAATAGGGAGAAATGTTTCAATTTTTAAGGCTTTTTAATATATATTATCAAATTCTCTTTTTTTTTTTCAAATATACCATGTATACTTTCTCCAACAATAGATCAATTTGTCTACATCACTGACATAGTATAAAGTAGTATGTCATGGTTTTTTACACCTTTGGTAAGGAAGAAACTGTTAACTTGCTTTAATTTCTAATTACAGCTGATTATTAGTTGTGACGAAACAAGTGTTTGCCCATATGCTTAGGACAATTTGTAATTCCCTTTCTGTGAAATTTTTAGACATGTAATTGACCTATTTTTTTTTTTTTCCAATTCTAGTGAGACTGTCTTTGAAATGTTCTTAATCATTTATATGAGTTATCTACTACTTATTAAAGATAATGATTTCCTCCATAGTCTTCATGCTTACTTTGTCTAGAAACTCTTTTTCAAACTCAAGCACTTACTTGTAAGTCATCTTCTGGTCCTTCAGCTTCAGTTTTTGAAACTGGGCATCCTAACAAAACAGGAATTGTAATTAAGCATAGAATTTTATTTTATAATTTAGTGTTAATAATTAATTGATTTTCACCATTATAACATTTGGCTGCCTGGCAGTCTGTCAGATGTTGACTTCTAAGACAAAAAATAAAAGAAGAGAGATTTTTCTCTGAAAACTTATTCTCTCTAGCAAGTCCTGCCCCAGATTTATCTTCAATTACTTTCAAAATTACTATGCACCATATTCCCTTGGTGTTAAGGAGATGTCTGAGTGTAAAAAAAATTTTTTAAAGTTGCCATTCAGTTAACATCAACTCACAGTGACCCACGTGTGTTTGAGTAGAATTGTGTTCTTAGGGTTTTAGGTGGCTAATTTTTTGATGCATTTGAGCTACGGTGTTGGAGGAGAATATTAAAAGTACCATGCTTGCATACCTTGATCCTCAAACTGACATCTTTGGTCTTGATCAATTTAAAGAGGTCTTGTAACAGCAGATCTGCCTAATGCAAGATGTCAGTTTGAAGACTAAGGTGTGTCTGATCCAAGCCAGGGTATTTTTAATAACCTCATATGAATGTAAAAGTTAGACAGTGAATAAGGAAGACGGCATAAGAACTGATGCATTTGAACTATGGTTTTAGAGAGTATTAAAAGTACCCATGCCAAAAGAACAGATCAATCTGTGTAGGAAGAAGTACAGCCAGTAGGTACCCTGGAAGTTAGGATGGCCACACTCTCATACTTTGGACATATTGTCAGAGGGGACCAGCCCCTGGAGAAGGTATCATGTTTGGGTTGGAGAAAAAGAGGAAGACCCCTAATGAAAAGGACTGGCACAGTGGCAGCAGTGATGGGCTCAAGTGTAGCAACTATTGTGAGGTTGGCTCAGAACCAGGCAGTGTTTCGTTCGATAGTGCATAAGGTCGCTATATGTCGTTACAGACTCAGTGGCACTCAACAATTTTTTGGAAGAAGATCTCTGGGTCTTCCTTCCATGGTGCCTCTGGATACACTCAAATCTCCAGTTTTTCAGTTAGCACCATGGTGTGCTAACCTTGACACTACTGAGATCCCCAGTTGTTGTTGTTAAGTGCCATCGAGTCGGGTCCGACCCATAGCGACCCTGTACAGGGTTTCCGAGGGTGTAAATCTTTACGGGAGTAGAAAGCCTCATCTTTCTCCCGCGGAGCGGCTGGTAGTTTCGAACCGCTGACCTTAAGGTTCGCAGCCCGATTCGTAACCACTACGCTACTGAGATCCCCAGAGATGCCCACATATTAGTTATTTAGTTTTTCCAATTGCTGATTCAACATATAGTATTTAGATTTTTGTTGCTTCAATACAGAAAGTATGTAAATGGTCCTCAATTGAATATTGTCACTGGCCATTTATTCTTATTGACCTTTGTGCACAGATGTCTCTCTATAGGTTTTCCTAGTTCCTAAGAGTGTCTTTTGCTCCAATAAGTTAAAAAGAAGAGATCTGTCCTAAGCAAAGTATTCTGGGTTTACATTACCCCCAGAGACAGATAACATAGCACAGTCACAAGATAAGGAAAATCAGCTCTTTGGTAAGGGTACCTTAGTTTATTTTTATTTGCATAGAAGGCTAGTTAAGGGAAATTCAAAGGACTCTTCAAAGCCTACTTAGTAACTGATAACAATTCTTTCCTAAATAAGGAGACAGGCTCATTGAACCCTGCAATCTGTTCTACCTGGCTAGAAATTTGTAAGCTCTTACAAAGCACCTTTTACAAAAAAGCATACTCTTCTGGGGACAGGAGTATGTGCTTAAAAGGAATTCAAAACTTTAATTAAATCATATAAAGGTCAGCAGTCATGGTTCTTCAATCTTAGCTAAAGATTAGAATTAACTGGAGAACTTATAGAAACTACATGAATACCAGAGTGTGACACAACTAGAAATGTTAAAATCTCTGTGTAAGGCTCAGTGCATTTATGCTTTGGTTGTTTTTAAGTTTAGAATTTGCAGAACTAGTTTGAGAACTAGTACTAAAGAATCCTAGGACCTGTAAGTCCTTTTGTTTTTTAATGGAAATTATCATCTTCTGGCTAAGGCAGCTATTGCTTACTCAGTTTGAACTGTTTGAGGATCTTTAAAAAAATAAGAACTGCCTCAACATCATTCTGCAGATAGTTAAGACTCATTCAATTGGCTATGAGAACCAGCCATTTTATTTTTCAAAGACTCTCTAGGTGACTCTAACATGCAACCACAGTTGAGATATAATGATTTATAGTGATATTGTAGATTCTTGTAATAAAAATAAAATTATTGCTATCATTCGATGGTAATGGTTTTTGAATCAGAAATAAAAAATTCTAGTCTTTCAAAATAGTGAAATAAGCTATTGACTCAGAGCTTCATGTACTATCAAAACAGATTCTTACTAAGTACTTCCATGTTCTTGCCATAGATGCACTCATAGTCCATTTCATCACATTTTTGTGTTAAAATGTCATCTTCAAAATATATAAATCACAAAGTAGTCGAATACTTTTTTCCCCAGTTACTTTATACGAGGAGACTATTAAAAGTTTATGAAAACGTTCCATTAGCTTTTAACTCCATTTTTCCATGAGCTTTTTAAAGTCTCTCCTATAGAAAGGTCATTTCCATTAATAGAGATGATTTCCCTTAATTAGAAAAATAAATCAAGTCTTAAGTCATTTCTTCCTTCTTGGGAAGCAATGTGTTTTATTGTGATTTATTTTTGTTTAGTAATAAATAAGCAGAGGCTAGTCTTGTGAGAAAACACAGATCCTTCATTTAAAACTTGCATGTTTCAGAGTTAATAATCGTAACAGAACGTCAAAATATACAAAAAAGGAAAAGATAAACTTGGGTTATGACCTCTGCCAATCCTTGCTAATGAAATCAGGTAAAGAGATAGAAAAGTTTTGCCATAGAGTAACTGGGGTTCACATATATTTGAGCATTATAAATTCTCTCTTCATCATTACCAAACTGAGGATGTGACTGGTATAATGCACACATGGATATTTTACTAGGATTCTGTCAGCAATCCATCCACTGACAGGCTCTTTAAGGTAACACATGCAAATGGTACTGAGTGTGAATTGACAAATATAACCTACCTTGAGAAATATCCTCTATCGCTCTTCGAATACCTCTATCAAAAGCTCTAGCATCAGCAGGACTTTGAAAGGTAAGACCAAACTTTTTGTCATCAATCTTCCAGTGGTGAAATGTTGGAGTGACCTTATTGTAAATGAGGTCCTTTTTAAGCATACATTCCAAAACCACCTGTCAAAAGTCAAATGCCAAAAATTATTACACATATATCGAATATATCTTAGATACAAACTGAAGTGAGATGTTAAGTGGAATTGAGTCAGCTCCAACTCATATAGACCCGTGTAGGGTTTCCGAGGAGCAGCTGGTGGATTTGAACCATTGACCTAATGATTAGCAGTCCAGTGCTTATCCTACAGTGCAACACTAGGACCCTGAAGTAAGTAGGAAGTATTATTGTTAATAATCAAATCTTTTAAAATATTAAAAAGTATTTTAATAAGTATTGATAGTTAATCTACTTCACTAAGTACACATATTAAGGCAGGATCAAAAAGACCACACAAGTTGGAACATAGTATGTTTCTTACACTCCTGGTTGAAAATATACACATACCCAGGCAGTCTTCATTGCCTATGAAGAATACCCCAAAATTACTTAATGAGAGAGTGCATTGGCGTGGTGTTTGAAAATTTAATGTTTTGAAGTCACTTTTTTAAACTTTTAAAAAAGATTTATTAATATTTTGTTTGATGATCATAGGAGAAGATCAAATACCTGAAATGCCATGTTCTTAGTATGTGGAATTAAGTGGCTTACTTAACCTTTGAAAGCTTTAGTTTCCACATCTCTAAAGTAGGAAACTGGTATTAAATATCTCATAACTTTAACACAATAATGGAACAGCCATGTAAAGAAGAGCACAAAATATGTGGGACAATATACTTGTGTTTCTTTCTCAGTTTTTATTTGGAAATCATTTCAAACTTATAAAAAACAGTTGCAATTGTGACATAGAAAATTCCTTTGTGTCTCTGTTAACCAGATTTACCACATTTTTAACATTAGCTCTCTCAATGTGTGTACAAAGACATTTTATGTACTAAGAACCATTTGACAAGAACTTATGAACATTATGCCCTATTGCCCGTTAGTATTAAAGTATATATGTTCAAACAGCAATGTTACTCTCTAGTGTAATCACAGTTGTTGTTAAGTGCTGCTGAGTTGATTCCGACCCATAGAGACATTGTACAGGGTTTCCATGGAGCAGTTGGTGAGCTTGAAGTTCAAATGACCTTGAAGTCTAATGCATTAGCACACAGAGCCACACCAGGACTCACAGTACAGTGATCAAATTCAAGGAATTTGACATTAACACAACGTTTTTCTCTAATCTATGGTCTGTAATCCAAATCTGTCCATTGTGCTCATACTGTCCTTTACAGGGTTAGAAAAGGAAAAGAAAAGAGACTTCCAAAAGAAGATCCAATCTAGGATTGTACATTGTATTTAGTTGTAAAATCTCTTTACTGATCTCTAGTGGTATCATGATTAAAGCATTCATTCAACTTACAATCACAAGGTCTGAGCCCATATGAAATACCCAATAAGAAAATTTATAGTAAATATCACAAAAATTCTAAATCTCATTATCCTATTTCATTTTCTTAGAGCACTTAAAACTATTTCAAATCATGTTGCTTTAAACAATTATTTAAAATTAAAAATATACCTGCTTATAATTTATTCCTCCTACTCCCATCCACAAGAATGCAAATGTTACTTAATAGTGCATTTTGAAAACAAAAAAATATTACTAAGCTAAGTCCTTTATTAAACTTCTCAAGAATAACATTTTCACTTAGGTAAATTTCTATATGATACAAACTAATCTTCAGCACGTAGCTTTCAAATGAAAAAAATTTTTTAGAAGTTCCCAAAACTCATACAAAAATTAGGTTTCACAATGAACTTTAAAATGCAAGGAAGAAATGAAGGGAAGATAATGAACTCACTCTTTAACTTACACAAATTTAGAAAAATGTGTTTCACCTAAAACTCATGTAAGTATTGTATATTCAGTTCAAATCTACCAAAAGTCCAGACCTACTGAAATGGTTGAGGATTCCCCAATACTACTGCCCTTGACATAAGTCTTTAAACCCTGAAAGGAAACTACCCTGAGGACACACTTTTGGTAAATAATAGATTAACTCATACTCCTTTAAAAAACAACAACAACACACACAAAAAACCAGTCAACAATTACACTAAAACTAGGATAAGAAGAGAGACGTTAGGGAAATTAGATCACTAGAAATGGAACCACCACAGTGAAAATCATGAGAATGTTGACACATTGTGAAAATGTAACTAATGTCACTAAACAATTTGGGTAGAAATTGTTAAAAAGAAACAATTTGCTGTGTTGTAGTTCTGTGCCATTGAGTCGGTTCCAACTCACAGCAACCCTGTATAGGGTTTCCAAGGAACGGCTGCTGAGTTTGAACCACGTATCTTGTTATTCAAACCAACCTTTCAGCAGGCTATGTAAGCACAATAAATACTCATTTTTTAAAACTGAAAAAAATCAAGTAATTCTCAGACTCCATATCCAAACAAAAGCAGTTTCTCAATAAAGTCACATATACTACATTATTGGGGCCATTGAGTTGGTTCGGACTCATACCACAACAGAATGAAACATTGCCCGACCCTGCACCCAACCTCACAGTCTTTGTTACACTTGAGCACATTGCTGATGCCAAAACATCTCTTTGGGAGTTTTCCTCTTTTTCACTGAGCCTCCACTTTACCAAACATGATGTCCTTCTGCACGGACTGGTCCCTTCTGATAATTTGTCCAAAGTTTTGCCATTCTGGCTTCCAAGGAGCATTCTGTCTATATTTTTTCCAATACAGATTTGTTTGTTCTTCTGGCAGCCCATGGTACTTTTAATATTCTTCTCCAACACCATAACTCAAATGCATCAATTCTTCTATGATCTTCCTCATTTATTGCCCAGCTTTCACAAGCATATGAAGCTACTGAAAATACCATAGCATGGATCAAGTGCATCTTAGTCCACTAATTGATAGCTTTGCTCTTGAACACATTAAAGAGGTCTTGTGTAGATTTGCCTACTGTAATAATATTGTTTGATTTCTTGACTGATGTTTCAATGACTGTTGATAGTGGTTCCATAGAAAATGAAGTATAAGACAATTTCAAACTCTTCTCAAGTTATCATGGAGGAAAATTTATTTATTGGTCCAGTTGTGAGGATTTCTCCTGTCTTTACATTGAGGTGCAACCCATACTGAAGGCTGTGTTCTTTGATCTTCATCAAAAATATTCTAAGTTCTCCTCACTTTCAGCAAGCAAGGTTGCATCATCGGTGTATCGCAGGTTGCTAATCAGTCTTCCTCCACTTCTGATGCCATGTTCTTATTCATGTAATACAGACTCAGATTATTTGCTCAGCATACAGACGAGGTAAGTATGGCAAAAGAATACAACCTTGACACACACACATCTTTCCTGATTTTAAACCACTCTGTCCCCTGGCTTTGTTAGAACGACTGCCTCTCGATCTATGAACAGGTTCCTCATGAGGACAATTAAGTATTCTGGAATACCCATTCTCCTCAATGTTGTCCACAGCTTGTTATGATTTGCACAGCAAAATGCCTCTGCATAGTCAGTAAAGCATAAGTAAACATCTTTCTGGTATTCTCTGATTTCAGTCAAGATCCATGTGACATCTGTAATAATATGCTTCGTTCCATATGTCATCTGAACCTTGTTCGAAGCTTTGACAGTTCCCTGCTCAAGTCATTTAAAATTTATCTTTAGCAAAATTTTACTTGCATACAATATTAATGATATTGTCTGATGATTTCTGTATTTTGTTGGGTCACTTGTGTTTGGACTGGGCATAGATATGGATATCTTCCCATCACTTGGTCAAGGAGTCATCTTTCAAATTATTTTGCTGAAATGAGTATCTCTAATGCTTCATCAGTTTGTTGAAAGATTCCACTTTGATTCCTTAAATTTCCAATGACTTCAGCTCACCTTGGACTTCTTCTTTCAGTACTATTGGCTTTTTATCATAAGCTACCTCTTAAAATAAGGAGCTCTGGTAGCGTAGTGGTTACGAATCAGGCTGCGAACCTTAA
>NW_006408522.1:38691074-38738290 GCF_000296735.1 Chrysochloris asiatica
AGGTTCAATCCAGTTCCTAGGGGATCTTATTCTCTAGCATGGGTAGCAAATGGGTATCCTTCCATCTTCTTTTGATGCTCTCTGCATCATCCAGTATTTTGTCAATAGTATCCTTCACTATTGCAAGTGAGAGCTTGAATTTTTCTTCAGTTCTTTCAGCTTGAGAAAAGCTGAGTGTGTTCTTCCCTTTTGGTTCTTATAATTTGTTTTTTTGAACATTTCATTATAATACTTGACTTTGTCCTCTCAAGCTGCCCTTTGAAATTTTCTTTTACTTTCTCATTTCTTCCACATTCGCTTTAGCATCTCTACATTGGAGAGCAAGTTTCAGGGTCTCTTCTGACATCCATCTTGGTCTTGTCCTTCTTTTTTGTCTCTTTAATGACCTTTTGCTTTTTTTCTGCATAATGTTCTTAATGTCATTCTACAACTCCACTGGTCTTTGGTCATTAGTGTCTAATTCATCAAATATGTTCAAGGTCAAATTTTGGCTCTAGTGGACTTGTTTTCATTTTCTTCAGCTTCAGCATGAACTTGAATATGAGCAGTGGTCTGTTCCACAGTCTGCCCCTGGTCTTGGTTTGACTGATGATATGGAGCGTTTCTACCACCTCTTCCCAAAGATGTAGTCAATTTGATTTCTGTGCTTTCCACATGGTGAGGTCCATGTGTATAGTCATCTCTTATGCTGTTTAAAAAAGGTATTTGAAATGAACAAGTCATTGGTCTTGCAAAATTCTCTCATGTGATCTCCAGCATCGTTTCTATTACCAAGGCCTTATTTTCTAATTACAGGTCCTGCCTCTTTGTTTCCAATCTTTGCATTACCATCAACAGCAATTATCAATACATCTTAATTGCATGTTTGATCAATTTCAGACTGAACAAGTTGGGAGAATCTTTTAATTTCATCATCACTGGTTTTATCGGTTGGTACATAAATCTGAGTAACAGTGGTAGTAACTGGTCTTCTTGTAGGAGTATGAATATTATCCTATCACAGACAGCATTATACTTCAAGAAAGATCTATAAATGTTCTTTTTGATGAATGCACTGTCATTCCTCTTCAATTTTCCATTCCTGACACAGTAAATCATATTATTGTCAGATTCAAAAGAGCCAATACCAGTCCATTTCAACTCACTAATGTCTAGTGACAAAGTCTACATTTCTTAGACTCATAATTCATACATTCCATATTCTGATTATTAATGGGTGTTTATAGCTGTTTCTCCTCATTTTGAATTGTGCCCATCACCAAATGAAGGTCCCAAAAGCTTTACTCTATTCGCGTCATTATGGTCAACTCTACTTTGAGAAAATACCTCTTCCCCAGTCATATTTTGAGTGCCTTCCAATGTTATGCGCTCATCTTCTGGAACGGTATCTCACAATATGTTGTGCTATTCATGATGTTTCAATATTCGACATTCTGGTTCAACTGCTCTGCACAGGTTTTCAGTGGCTAAACATTCAGCAGTAGTTCGCCTCTCCCTTCTTCCTAGTCTGTCTTAGTCTGAAAGTTCAGCTGAAACCTGTCTACCATGGGTGACTCCGCTGGTATTTAAAATACCAGTGGTATAGCATCCAGCATCACTGCAACACACAAGCCACCATAGTATGACATACTAGAAAGTAGTTTTGCTTTTGACCTTGTTCTTAAATGCCCATAGCGTTTGCTCTGACTCATAGCAAACCTGGGTTGCTAAAAGTTGGAACTGATTCAACTACACAAGAAGAGTAGTTGCTCAACTGGAAATACATACCTAACAAATCCTAATTAATAGCTGAAGAAACTTTCTGGGGCTTAGTAATTCTGAAAGTATGTGAATTTCATCAGGACCCCATGGTAACCCTGAAGGACATTTATAAATCAGACAGTGAAGATAAATTTAAAAATAAGTCAACAGTCCGACTACTCTCATTATTAAACAAAAACGTACTCAGTTTAAATGGCTATTGTCTTGTTGTTGTTAAGTGCCATCAAGTTGGTTTCGAATCATATTGACCCCGTATAGGGTTTCTGAGGCTTTGTATCTTTCCAAGAGCAGAAAGCCTCATCTTTCTCCTGTGGAGTAGCTGGAGGGCTCAAACCATTGACCAGTGCTTAGCATATGGTGAATTTAAAATGTAAGACTTTTTCAACAACAATAACTACAAAGAATTGGTAGTCAAGGTTCTATAACATCAATAAACTCCTAATTGATTTATTTCAAATGTGGCTAACTGATAAAGCACATCATCATAAAGGTTACTTTATGGAATCAATTCTATAACCTTTTGAACTTTTGATCATCTATAAGTATATTGGGATTAAAAATACTAGTTATTAATTATAAATAAAATGTACAATGATAATTTTAAAACATGCAAAATCCCAACAAATTCAAAAGTACTTAAATGTGTACACAGACTGCATTCGGGGGGTGGGGTGGGGGAAGAGAATCAGACGTTACATTGTCAACAAACCTGACCAGGTCTATGTTGAATACAGCAGAGAGTGGTTTGAACCAGTTCTAGGAAGTGGACTATAATAATAAAAGAAAGTAAATACAATTACATAGGGGTACTTGGTAGGATAGCTTTGCATTCCAGGACAGATCCAAACAGGTTAGTTACAACACTAAATTCTTTGCTATCTAATAAGCATACTTTGGGACCATTAATATTTCAATAAGATCTTAAAGTTTATCAATCCAGTGATAACAAAAAGAACAAAGTCTGTCCCTTAATTTCTATTAAGATTAAATAAATGCTAATTATAGAAAACATACAAACATTTTAAAGAAAATTAAAACTTATCAAAAAGATAATTATTAAAATTGGACAAAAATGAAGTAAGAAGTAAAGGCTGGTGGTTGTTATGTGCCGTGGAGTCGGTTCTGATTCATAGCAACCATGCATAGGGTTTCTGAGGTTGTAAATCTCTATGGGAGCAGAAAGCCTCATCTTTCCCCTGTGAATGGATGGGTAGTTTAGAATTGCTGACCTTGAGGTTAGCAGCTCAAGTCGTAACAACTACACCATCAGAGCTCCTTAAAAGGGAGAGAGAGAGGGATAAATGTGGTTAGTGAGGAGGAATATTTATATATGAACACTTCCTAACTTATTCTTTTAGGTCAGTATTACCCATGTATCAAAAATCAAAATAAAATAATTAAGCTATGAAAAATAGAAGGGGCGGGACATGCACATACACTTTCCGATGAAGAAGTTACCAGCACTCTGTTAAAGGAATTAATATTGTCAACTTGCACCTCAGAGTAGCTCAGTCATTCACTCAGTTCTTAACTATTACCATCCAGCTGATATTTTGAAAGTTCAATGAGAAAATACAGTTATTCTGTTCTTCATCAAAATTTCCTACTATTATTGTAGGGCATCCTGCTGTGACGCTGTAGGATAAGCACTGGACTCCAAGTTGGTTTGAACCACAAGGTGGGCAATTCAATCTCACAAGCCACTCCTGGGAAACCATATACCGACTTACACACTCTATGGCACTTAACATTATTGTAAAGTCCTGGAACAGCACTATAGGTCAAGTTGCTGGTTGAAACCCACCAAATGCTTCTTGGAAACCCTATACAATGTTGCTATGAGTTGGAACATACTCGATGGCACAGAACAACTACTGTTGTATTTCTTCATTTCTATTAGAACTTGATTTATACATTTTGAGGCTCTTTCATCAGAAACATAGATATTGATTATGGTTATGTCCTCTTGCTCAACTGATCCTTCAATCGTGATAAAATGTCTTCCATTGTCTCTTTATACTGCTTTTTTTTTTTTTTGCCATAAACTCCATTTTATCAGAAATTATATTGCCACTCCTGCTCGTTTCTGACTGCCATCACCTTGATATATATATGCTGTTAAGTGCCAATTCTGGAGGAAAATATTAACAGTACCATGAAGTGCCAAAAAGATCTCTGTTGTGATGGAAGCAAGGGTGGTGTGTTGTTGTTAAGTTGTTCAGTTTAGTCGGTTTCGATTCATAGCAACCTGTATAGGGTTTGTAAGCAGTGGCTGGTTGGTATGAAGTGCTGATCTTGCAGTCAGCAGTCCAGTGCTTACCCTACAACACCTCATCAGGACTATGCTACCCTTTTCTAATAAAAGAAGAGTTAAGTAGAAAACCTTTTAGGAAACATGTTGTTGTTAAGTGCCATCAAGTCTGTTCCAACTCATAGCAACCCTGCCTGGGGCTTCCAATCTTGGGGCTCAAATGACCTTTTGGTTCAGTGCTTATCCTACAGCACCACACAAGGACTCCATACAAGATTTATTTCTAGTACAATCAACTGTAAATAAATGACTAGAAAGTTTTCTGCTAAAATTCTTCTCTCACTCTTGAGAAAAGTCATATATTTGACCATTTAAAACACTATTATTTCTTTATTACTACACGAGTAGTAATTGTTATTTGTTGTTGTTGTGAGGTGCCACAGAGTCAGTACCAATTCATAGTGACCCTATGCACAACAAAACGAAACACTGTGCGTTCATGGGCCAACCTCACAATTGTTGCCACACTTGAGCCCATTGATGCTGCCACTTTGCCAATCCATCTTGCTGGGGGTCTTCCTCTTTTTCTCTGACCCTCTACCTTACCAAACATGATATCCTTCTCCAGCGACTGGTCCCTCCTGACAATATGTCCAAAGTATGCGAGACGAAGTTTGTCCATTTTGGTCTCAAGAAACACTCTGGCTGCACTTCTTCCAATACAGATCTGTTTGTTCTTTTGGCAGCCCGTGGCACTTTCAATACTCTCCTCCAACATCATAACTCAAAGCATCAATTCTTCTACAGTCTTCCTTATTCACTGTCCAGCTTTCACATGCATATGAGGTTACTGAAAATGCCATGGCTTCGGTCCGGCACACCTTAGTCCTCAAGCTGACATCTTTGCTCTTCAACACTTTCAAAAGGTCTTGTTCAGCAGATTTGCATAATGCAATATGTTGATTTCTTGACTGCTGCTTCCATGATTGTTAATAGTTGATACAAGAAGAATGAAGTTCTTGACAACTTCAACCTTTTTTCCATTGATAAGAATGTTGTTTATTGGTCCAGTGGTGAGGATTTTGTTTTCTTTACATTGAAATGTAATCCATACTGAAGGCTGTGCTCTTTGATCTTTCTTCATCAGTAAGTATTTTAAGTCCTCTTCACTTTCAGCAAGCGAGGTTGTAATTGTTGCTACTTCCCTATAATTTTTAAAGGTCACAGACATGAGGGGGCAGGTGTTTCACATCATTTCAAGAACTCACCTGAAGCAGAGTATTCTAGGATGTGTTCCATAAACAGTATGGCATGGCACACATGTTTTAAACAAATCATTTATATGATTAACTATGACACAGGAACTATTAAAATGGACAACTTTCCCACCAAGAAGGCTTTTCAAAGAAAGCCATCATTAAGTTGGGAGGAATCACACAGACTCAGTAGTCACCATGTATAAAGAAACAAGAATCCAGAGAAATGAATGAAAATGAAACTAATCAGTACAAGCATTTACAGAAAATGACATTAATGATCCCCAAATGCGGTAATAATGGAAAATAACATATACTTCAATCCTATTACTGAACCATTCAGAAGCAGTCTTGTTCAAAAGTGTATTTCCCAGCATATGGTGGGGAGGATAATTAATTTGTGTGTTTTTGTCTCTGTCCCACTGGACATGAGACTTTTCAGTTTACAGCCATGTGCTACTGCTTTTGATCAGACTAGTTCACATAACATAGAACAATTTACCATAACTAATCTCTCTAAGAAATCTAGAATTCTCCTTTCTGTCAATATTATGTATGTTTATTGTCCCTGTTTCATAAGGAGAAATGGTTGGAGGGCACAATAAATGTCCCAATTCCTAGTTTAGTGCTTTTTTGTTGTTTAGGGCCATCGAGTCGGTTCCGACCCATAGCGACCCTATATAGGGTTTCCAAGGAGTAGCTGGTATGCTTGAACCACTGACCTTGCAGTTCAAGCCGACTTTGCTGTCCAGCGTATTAGCCCACAGTGTCACCAAGACTCCACTTTCTTGTCAATCTACCATAATTCTACTCCCCAGAACTGGACTAAACGCTCCTTTGAAAGTCCTGTCATAAGGAATAAGGTTTTCTCAGTCCCAGGTTTACCCTCAGTATTGTTGCTGCTATTATTAAATGCCATTGAGTCAGTTCCAGCTCATAGCGACCCTGTATTTCTTAGTATATGCGGGTCTAGCCATACCAGGACTCCTTATCCTCATTAGTTCTATGTATAAGCATCCAAGCAATCAGCTAATCAATCTGTTAGCTCTGACCAGCACCACACTTACCAATACTCTGACCCTAATTCAACCACCCTGAATAAATTACACATTACTTTCAGTATATTCTGGTGTAGTGTAATGGGATCAGCAATGGACTGCAAGGTTGGCTTGAACTTTAAAGCCCTTAACAAGCCTTCACCCATTTTTTGTTCCCAAAACCTAAAAGTACATGATTTGAACTCCTCGAGGATTACACATAACTGTTATTTTGATCTGGTGTATATACATTGAGGAGTACAAAATTATTCAGGAAAGCATTAGTTAAAAAGATAGAAACACCATTTTCTAAAATGTATAGACTTAGATAGAGGATATGTTGAAAAATAATACCTTCACAATTTAGTTGTTTTTTAAATAATAAAGGTTTCTATGATTTTGCAACAATATTTTTAAATTTACCTTCATATTTTATTATGTCTAACATAGGTGAAGGCTTGTGATGTGATGGTGGGTTAATGTGCTGGACCACAAGAACTGTAAGGTCGGCAGTTCAAGCTCACCAGCTGCTCCTTGGAAACCCTTTACAGGGTTACTATGGGTCAGATGGCATTTAAAAAAAACAAAACAAAACAAAAAACCCAAACACACACACACACACATATATATACACACACACATATATATACACACACACATATATATACACACACACATATATATATACACACACACACACATATATAAGGAGTCCTGCTGTGGTACAGTAGGACAAGCACAGACTGCTAACCGCCAAGGTAAGAAAAAGTCTTCATAAATGTGGTACTGGTCAGAGCTAACAGATTGATTAGCTGATTGCTCAGGTGCTTTAACCTAGAACTAGTAAGGATAATGAGTCCTAGTGTGGCGCTGTAGGTTTAAACCCACTAGTCTCTCAGAAACCTTTTACAGAGTAGTTATGAGTTGGAATCAACTCTATGGCTCTTAACAACAATGACTATACACACAATATTGTGTCTCACTCTGATGTTTACTCTATTTCACATCTGGAGTCCTGGTGTGGCTAGAACAGGATATACTAATAGAAATACAGTGTCACTATGAGTCAGAACCGACTCAACAGCACTTAACAACAATATAGGTGAATTGTAAATTCAAAAAATAAGATGACTTAGGATAATTCCCAACTTTTGATTGAGAAAGACAACATGGAACAGGTACGTTAAGTATATTAAGACTTTCAGTATATTCATAGACTTTTCAGAAATAATTCAGAAGTACAAAAATTCAAGAAACCAATATTCAAATCTGAAAGTAGGTGCCATTCAACATGGTCATGTATGAAAGTATTTTTTGAAACTTAAAACATATTTGTAATGGATATGACATTATAAATGTTCAATGAGCTCAATATAAAAAGAGGCTTCAAAAAGTCTGTGGAAAAATTGCATTATTCATGAACTTCTTGAAGCCTCCCCTTTATAGGAATTTCTAAGGCCTTGGAAATTATAGAATTCTAATTTCACAACTAAGTATATCTTCTTTTGCTTGATGCAGGTATACGCTAACAATACTCAGCTTTTCACATATGTTTATTATTGTTTTGTGGCTCACAAATAAAATAAGTTTTAGAACAACTGCAAACAAATTAAAATTTAATACCTAACATTACTAAAAGTTAGACTGAAATTAAACATACATACAGAAACATTCACCTGTGTAGATTTGGAACAATAAAAAAATTTTTTTTAAAAAAAGAAAGAAAGGAAGGGATGGAGGTAGATAAATGAATTGGGCCTGATACTATCACTTTTTTCCATAAAAATCTTCACATACCATCGAGTTGGTACCGACTCATAGTGACCCTGTATAGGATTCCGAGGAGAGGCTGGTGGGTTTGAACCTCTGACCTGGCAGTTAGTAGTCCAGTGTTTATCCTATAGTGCTACCCCAAGAAGAGAGTTGTTGTTGTTAAGTGCTATCGAGTTGATTCCAATTCATAGCGATCCTGTATAGGATTTCCGAGGAGTGTCAGATGAGTTTCAACTGCTAACCTTGTGGTTGAAACCAACCTTGTGGTTGAGTGCTTATCTTATGGCACCAGTGGCCACCAAGTAGTTCCATGAGCTTAGAATAACTAGATTACAAGGCAATGAAGAGAGAGAACCCAAGAGCAAAGGAGTCTTTGGGCAGAGAGAGCAGCAAAGCATTTGTGTAAAAGGTCAGATACGTAGTTTCTGTGGTAACTACTCAACTGTGTTGTAATGTCAAAATGTCCACAGATAACACATAAATGAATTAAGCTTGGCTGTATGGTGCTGTGGCGCTGTGGGTTAATGCGCCAGACTGCAAAGCCTTTGAACTGCAAGGTCGGTAGTTCAAGCTCTCCAGCTGCTCCTTGGAAACCCTATACAGGGTGGCTATGGGTCAGAACCGACTCGATGGCACTTAACAACAACAACAATATATTTAAATAGGATTCCAGGAGTGGTGCTATGAACTAATGTACTGGACCACAGGGTCAGTTTGAACTGCAAGGTCTACAACAACAACACTCCAATAGAACTGTATTTATGGACTCCCTGACATGTAGATTCATATAATTTTCTCATGACACTAAATATTATTAGTTTTTTGATCTTTTTCAATCAGTTTTTTAAAAAAATGTCAAAACTGTACTGAGCTACTGGGACATACAAAACAGGAGGCAAGTTGGATTTGAATGATAGTTTATAGACCTCCAGTCTAGGGGACAGTTGGGGAAAAGGGGAAGCAGGGTGAGAATGGTTTACTATCTCGGGGGATTTTCATAAATACTCCTATATTAAATAAATGCAATCACAAAGGCAGTCCCTCCATCCACATGCATTAGTTTTACTCCCAATGAAAGGAAAACATGCATTTCACCATCTTTAACAAAAAGACAGCTCCAAAAACATAATTACTGATTCACAGCAGATATACTTCTCATAAAACAAAGAGCATCAATCATAATGTTAAACAGACAATTAAGTTAATCAGTAGACATAATCTTTAAATGATTTAACAATAAATAATTATCCATTACCATTTTGTCCCTGAGTCGCTCTCCATGGATATAAAAGTCCGCACAGCCATTGTCTTCCTGATGAGGGACTTTGAAGACAGTGACACAGCTCAGTCCACTCCCTCCAAGTGGTAACCATCCACCACTTGAGTCATCCCGGGTCATCACCACAGCTCGGACTCGTGCATAACTATTACTAAAACAGATGCAAAGAAGAGGAATTAGTTTTTCCATAAACAAAACACAGCCAACTTGTCAGCCTTGTTTGGGAAACCAAAAACCACATTAGTTAATATGTGGTGAATAAAGCATTTACTGCTTACATGACAGTCCACACAAAGTACTTGGTTCAAAAACCTAACTAACTTTAAAGGTTGTAATTTGCTTTTTAAGACTAACCTCAGAATAGAAGACTATGAAATTCATATCCCAATTCATTATTTGAATAGTTTATGCATGTTTGGTTGCCATGAAACAAGTTATTAAGGACCCCAGAGACAACACTGTTGAATGACACGGAGGCTGTAATCAAAGATGTCACTACACAAAGGAAGCTTCAAAAAATTGGTGGAAAAATCTAATTTAAAATGATGGAATACCGTCATGAAAATTTTAACCCCCTTGTGTGTATGACCATTTGCTTCAATAATATAGCCACGACAAATTACTGCTGTTATTTCTAGCACATTTAATTTCCTAAGAGTTCTTTTCAATCATATTTTCTAAAATGTAAAAACCACACTGAGCTAGAGTGTCATACAAAAACAGGTGGTTGAAACAATGGGCTCAAGTGTTACAAATTTAACATAATTAAAACAAATGAAAGAAAACGTGCTTAATTCAGATGCCACAGTTTTCCGTATCTTCCAACAAGTGGGAATCTAAACCACTTATACAAATTATATAAAGATAAACTGCGTAAGTCAGTTATCAAGAAAATTGGTCTGTAGAAACATTTCTTGCCTTCTTTTGGATAGATTATATTTTTGAGAGAGACAATATTCTATTTCCATTTCAACTGTTTCTTTCCAATATTAACTGCAACTAGTGTTAACCTAACTATTGTTAGAGGCCAAGATGGCCAAACTTTGTCTCTCATACTTTGGACATATTGTCAGGAGGGAACAGTCGCTAGAGAAGGATATCATGCTTGGTAAGATGGAGGGTCAGAGAAAAAGAGGAAGGCCCCCCAACGAGATGGATTGTCCAGGTGGTAGCATTGATGGACTCAAGTGTGGCAACAGTAGTGAGGTTGGCCCAGGATTGAACATTGGCACCTAACAACAACACTGTTAACCTAAAATGAAATTTAAAATTTTTTTCATTGTGAATTGGGTGAAGGTTTGCAGAGCCAATCAGTTCTTCATTCAACAATTCATAAACATTCTGTTTCATGTGATGGTTTGCAATCCCCACAATGTAACTCCAGTTACCCGACTTTCTCCTAGTATTTACCCTTTACCATTCGCCTTACATAACACTTCTGAACATTGTCCTTTGGTAAATGCTGCCCTTTTGAATCAAACTGTTAATTATTCTAAAGTCTACATATTGCTCTACTGTTACCATTCACTTTATAGATGTGTGTATTGTTATGTTGAAAACTGAGAGCCCTGGGCTGAGTTTCTAGACCTCTAGGTGACTAAGGGCTATAGTCTCAGCAATTCTACCAGTGTCTTTAGGAAACTAGCAAACTGAATCTTTTTATGATTTTTAATTTTGTCCACATTTTTCTCCCACTCTAAGATCTTCTAACTCGATCCCTTTTCAGAGCAGTTGGTAGTGGCAGCCGGGGATCACCTAGTTCTTCTGGTCTCAGGGCCATGAAGATTGTTGCTCATATGATCCATTAGTCCACTGGACTATTTCCACCTCACTCTTCTTTCCTCAAAATAGACAGAGAGCGAAGAGCAATAGTTGCACCTTAGATGGCTGCTCATGAGCTTTTTAAGAGCTAGATGCTACTCACCAAAGTAGGATGTACAATTCTGTCTTTATGGACTGTTTTAAAACTTTTAAATACAAATTCCTTTTCAAATGTAGTGTATCATGATGGCTCTTTAGAAAATTACATGGAATGTAATTTAAGCTTGATTTTGGGTCTTACGAAGATCCTGAAGTCCTGTGCAACAGTTTTGTGCCATTTGTCGTCAAGCTTGTTTGAAATTTCCTACATGTTTTTTCTTTTTATTTTACGTATTTATTTACTTTATTAAGGCTAAGTTTACACACAGTAACATGTATCAATCTTAAATACAATTCAACAAATTGTGAACTGTGTAACCTACATGCTAAACAAGATAGACTGTTTTCATCATCCCAGAAAACTCACATGTACCTCCTTCTTATCTAATAGGGAACCAGTTTTAATTTCTAACATACCAATTACTTTAACATATTTCTGAACTTCATCTAAATGGATTAAAAGAAAATCACTACATGACCTCTTTTTGTCTGGTTTCTTTTGATCATTACGTTGCTTTATAGTGTTATTGTTGTTAAATGCCACTGAGTCAGTTCCAACTCACAGTGACACTGTAGGGTTTCTGGAGAGCAGCTTTTGGGTTTGAACTGCTGATCTTTTGGTTTCAGTCCAGTGCTGATCCTGCAGTGCCACAGCTTTTAGTGCTGAGGAATCTTCCACTGAATGATATCCATTTTCCTTTTGATGGACATTTATTGTTTCTAGTTCTTAACTATTGTGCATAAAACTGTTAAATACATTTCTCTTAGATAGTTATCTAGGAATAGAATTGAAGGGACTATTTTCCCAAGTGGTTATACCATTTTACATTCCCACAATTAAAATAATTTAAATTGTTCCTCTTTGTGACATTTGGTGCTTTCAGACTTAAATTTTATACACTGCAGTAACTGCATAATGATATCATAAACAAGGTAATCACTTTGAAGATTAAGGTGCACCCAACCCAAGGTTGTTGTTGTGAAGTGCCATCAAGTCGGTTCCGACCCATAGCGACCCTGTATAGGGTTTCCGAGGAGCAGCTGGTGAGCTTGAACCGCTGACCCTAAAGTTCAAATGGCTTTGCAGTCTGGTGCATTAACCCACAGAGCCACACCAGAACTCCCAACCCAAGGTAAGGTATTCAAAATCACCTCATGTGTATGTGATACCTGGACAATGACAAGGAAGACCAACGAAGAATTGATGCATTTGAATTATGGAGTTGGCAAAGAACAGTGAGTATATCATGGACTGACAAAAGAACAAGCCAATATGTCCCGGAAGTAGTATAGAAAAATAACTCCTTGGAAGCGAGGAGAGTGATACCAACTTGTTTCAAGTACTCTGGACATGCTACAAGTATGGACCAATCCCTGGCGGACATCATGCTTAGTGTAAAGGATCCACATAAAGAAGACCCTCAGTAAGAAAGATCAACACAGTGGCTGTAACAATGGGTTCAAACATAGCAATGATTGTAAGGATGGCGCAAGACCAAGCAACATTTTATTCCTGTATACATAAGACTGCTGTGACTACAAGCTAACTTGACTTATGTATTGGCCGCTTATCTTCTATTTAAGTCATTTGATGATTGTTTATTGGATTGTTTCATTTTTCTTTTAGAAGTTAAAAATATAATTTGTGTATACGCATTTTTTTTTGGTCAATGAACACTGTATTTTCAAACTTTCATTGAGCTGTGGTTAAGACTGAGGATTCTAGAATAAAACTTTCATGAGTTGAATCTTGGCTCAGCAATTTCCTAGTGTTATTACCCTGAGAAACGTTACTGACCTTCGTTGTGTCTAAGGGACATCTGTGAAAGGAAACAACAGTTAACAAATAGAAAGTGACAGGCACAAAATAAGCATCAAATAAGTATTAATCATTATCACAACAAAGAATCTAACATTTAAGAAGCTGTAATTTTAGTAATTCCAAGTTAAGTAGTGGTTGTTTTTGAGTGCCACCAAGTCAGCTCCAACTTATAGCAGCAAAGTAGAACAACCCCATGGTTTTCCTATATTGAATCTTTATAGGATTAGACTGTTAAGTAGACAACAGTTCTCTATTATGGGTCAAAATAATTCTTTATACAGAAGCTCTAAAAGTTTTTAGCTTTTACAGATCTTTTACAAGTTCTGGAAGTTTTTAGTTTTTACAGTTTTCCTGCTAATCAAAAGGTTAGCAAAATGAAGCCACTAGTTGCTCTGTGGGAGTCTGCTTTTGTGAAGGTCTGCAGCCTGGGAAACTCTATGGAGCAGTCTTACTCTGTCCAGTAGGCTCAGTATGACTCAGGACTGATTCAGTGGCAATGGGTTCAGTATGTTACCCTTATTCCAGGGATGCTTATTATTCAGAGGTTCCTGAGTCTTGTCTGAGCTCAATTCTGGCCAGTCTTCATCACAGAGAAATCTCCCAGAATATAAATAAGAACTGGTCAGTGAAGGAATTTATGCAAAATGCTGGGACAATCTAGGTACCAAATTGAGATCCTCCTCTTTCAGATGGTCTTAAGCAACTATTCTTAAAGTAAATGTGACATACATCCTAAGAGATCATGGAAGCTACATTACGGTGAGTTTATCTTTATATATGACCTTTCTGGCATTGGGTATGTAATTCTGCCAAAAATGATTAGTTGGGACACCATCTTGTAAGGGACTGATGGATTACTATGCAAACTGAGTGATTTGTGGTCTACTGATGGGAACGGTCAGTGCATAGTCTGGTTGGCCATGCCTTGAAATTTAATATAAGAGCCAATTTTACAGAAGTTGAGAGGGACATCAAAACCCTCGAGAAAAACCTGGAGCAGAGCTCATCCTATAGGGCGCCCTCACTGAGAACTTCTGAGACCCAGAAGAGAAAGAGTTATAACACTGAAGATGGTGCCTGATGGTGAGAGACACCAACAGTAGGATGAGCTGCGGGAACCATGGAACTACTACGCAGTTGTGGTATGCTTCCTGGACTACATACAAAGAGAGAACATTGAGTACCTCTAGGCACTTGATAGCAGAGCCAAAGAGCTATATAATACTTGTCTAAGCGGGATGGAGTCCTGGTGTGGCGCTGTGAGTTAATGCGTCAGACTGCAAAGCCATTTGAACTACAAGGTCAGTGGTTCAAGCTCACCAGTCACTCCTTGGAAACCCTATACAGAGTTGCTATGGGTCGGAACTGACTCAACGGCACTTAACAACAACAACAACAACAAAGCAGGATGGAGGCCTAGGAAAGCTTGGTAGCAGTGGCAGTGGAGACAGTCAAGACAGTTGGCACAGTCAAGAAGAAAACGAAAGCTTTCTTGCCTGGGAGTTACCCTAATTGACAAAGCTGCTGCTGTCCTTGCTTTCCTAATAACCCACATAATTTTAAGTACAGTCTGTGAGTTCTGTGTAACCATTACAACAAATTAACAAACCCAACAAAGTAGAGTGCCACGGGGGGGTGGGTGGGGGTGGTGGAGCAGTTCGTATAAGAAATGGTGAAGAAATTGGAGCATAGAGGTATGTCTGACCTCTTCCTCACAGGAACTAGCATTGCGCTAATCTTGATTCACTTACCTTCTCATGAATGTAGCCTACTACTGATGTTGTATTACTGTTTTTACAGTGGGAACCAGATGGTTGTTTAATGCCATCAAATTGGTTCCAACTCACTCATAGTGGTTGCTGGGTTTGAACCACCAACCGTACAGTTAGCAGTCCAGTGCTTATCCTATAGCACCACACTAGGACTCCAGGAACCAGATTACAGAGATACAATCAGTACTTGATAAATGCTATCTGGTTCATCAACAAAATATGCCTAAGGATATCACAGAAAGATGGCACAATAACTTACATACATTACATTTAGATACAATGTTTGTGAACAAAATCTAAGCACTTAAAATCTGATATATCTGAAGTTCAATGAAATGACACAATCACAAAAGCAGAATTTAGGAGCGATCTAGGCTTCAAAATGCCACTCATCCTTTAAGCATTTTTTGGGTACTATTAGATCCTGATTCTTTCTTATATTAAGCCTGATTACATAGTAAACTGGAACATTTATGAATTTTATATTAGAAGTATGTAGGACTTGGAATACCCAATGAGTTATATAACCTAATTCAGAAGATCAAAGTATGTTTTGACTTTAGAGTATGGGGGTAATTACCCTCTTTAGGACATAATCTTATTTTAACTTCATTGAAACCTTAACAGTTTTTATTTATTGTTACACAATTTCATTGATAAACTGTGTAATACTTCTCAAGTATATTTTGTTGTAGTTGTTAAGTGCCATCAAGATGGTTCTGACTCACATGTGTGTGACCCTGTGTAGGGTATCAGAGGATCGGCGGGTGGGTTTGAACTGCTGATCTTGTGGTTAGCAGTCCAGTGTTTATCCTACAGTGCCACACCAGAGCTCATATTGTTGCTATTGTTGTTAATTGCTGTAGAGTCAGTTCTTACTCACAGCGATCCTATGTAGGGTTCCATGGAGCTGGCGGGTTTGAACTATTGACCTTGTGGTTTGCAGTCCAGTGGTGATTCTACAGCACCAAACCAGAATTCATATGTTGTTGTTGTTAAGTGCCATCGAGTTGGTTCCGACCCATAGTGACCCTGAGGAGCAGCTGGTGAGCTTGAACTGCCAACCTTGCCGTTCAAATGGCTTTGCAGTCTGGCACATTAACCCACAGTGCCACACCAGGACTCATGTAGGTGATTGCTATTTGCTTAAATGAATAAGACTCCAGTGAATAACAGAAACAGACTTTCAATCAACAAGGGTCTTTGTATTAGCATATTTAAAATTTTCTAATAATAAGATCAAGAAAACAGAGTTTGTTGATCTTATTATTAGAACGGTTAAGCGTACTGCTGCTTAGTGGTTTGAACCCATCAGTGGTTCTATGGGAGAGCAGATCTGATGATCTTGTTCTTGTGACAATTAGGAGACTAGGAAACTCCAAGAGGCTCTCTACTCCATCACATGGGATCACTATGAGTCCAAAACAACACAATAACAGCAATAGTAAGAAAACCAGAACTGCGTTAATCCCTGAGATCTATTCTACAGATACCAGTTTCTGCTCTGCTCACTCCTAGTCTCTATTCCCATTCTCATTCCTAAGGGAAGATGCTACTCTGACACCAAAAGAAACTCTGGTAGTGTAGACGTTACTACACTACCAATCCCAAGGTCAGCAGTTCAAAACTACCAGCAGTTCTGCAGGAAAAAGATGGGGCTTCCTGCTCCTGCAAAGATTTACAACCTCAGAAAGCCACCATCACCACCACCACCACCACCACTCTTACACTGGGGGAGGGGGCGCAGTAATTAGATTCTTTGCCATAACCCTGTCCTTTGCCTGGACACAGCTGACTAGACTATAAGTATTTTACCTATTGCCAGTCATAAGAATTGCCATAAGAATCCACATGGCTCCCTGGGAAAGATAAATAAGACCGTTTGTAACTCTTTCTCACTCATTAATTTGAACTAATAAATCTGGAACCGATTTGACTATCTGTGTTCTGAGCAGCTGCCTGGTAGTTCCATGGTTCCTGCAGCTCATACTACTGTTGGTGTCTCTTACCATCAGGCACCATCTTCAGTGTTATAACTCAGAAGTTCTCAGTGAGGGACCCCTATAGGATGAGCTCTTCTCCAGGTTTTTCTCGAGGGTTGATGTCCATCCCTCTCAACTTCTGTAAAATTGGCTCTTATATTAAATTTCAAGGCATGGCCAGCCAGATATGCACTCCATTCCCAGTAGAACTCAAATCATTCAATTTGCATAGTAACGCACCAGTCCCTTACAAAATGTGTCCAATCATTTTGGGCATTTGATGGCAGAGCTAAAGAGCTACATAATACTTGTCTACACAAGATTGTTGTTGTTTTTATATGCCGTGGAGTTAGTTCCGACTCACAGCGACCCTGTACAGGGCTTCTGAGGCTGTAAATCTTTACGGGAGCAGAAAGCCTCATCTTTCTCCAGCGGAACAGCTGGTAGTTTCGAACTGCTGACCTTGTGGTTCACAGCCCAATTCGTAACCACTATGCTACCAGAGCTCCGTTTCTACACAGGATGGAGGCCTAGAAAAGTCTGGTGGCAGTGGCAACTATCAAGTATTAGTAATTCAAATCTCCTACTTACAGCTTTTACATGATGGAAGCATTTCAGGCATCTGGAAAGTCTTCCAGAAGAATAAGAAATCTACGTACAAATCTTAAGACTGAACAAGGCACTCACAAATTATCGCTTTAGATTCAGTCATTCTAGGTACTTCTAGATAGTATCACTAACCTGCCACAGTAGTTTAAGGTTAAAACAACTTCATATGCTCCCTGCCTTCTGACACCACTACAATCTATTACTCATGACTCTGAGGTTATGATTTTATATCAATAACAGAAGTTATAAATAAGAGCATTGGTGGTGGTGGTTATGTGCCGTGGAGTCGGTTCTGATTCCTAGCCACCCTGTACAGAGTTTAAGGGAGCAGAAAGGCTCATTCACGTGAATAAGAGAGCAGAAGGTAGAAGCACCATACCAGGACTCCAGGCATCCATCGCGTTGTTGTTGTTGTTAAGTGCCATTGAGTTGGTTCTGACCTATAGTGACCCTGTATAGGGTTTCCAAGGAGCAGCTGGTGAGCTTGAACCACCGACCATCACACTGTTGTTAAATGCCATCGAGTTGATTCCGACCCACAGCGACTTCCAGGGAGCAGCTGGTGAGCTTAAACTACCAAACTTGCACTTTAAGTGACCTTGCAGTCTGACACATTAGCTCACAGTGCCACACCAGGACTCCAACAATAACAACGTTGTTGTGAAGTGCCGTCGAGTCGGTTCTGACCCACAGCGACCCTGTATAGGGTTTCCAAGGAGCAGTTGGTGAGCTTGAACCACCAGCCTTGCCTTTTTAGGTTCCCAGATGTGTGGCACTGTAGGATAAGCACTACCATGCAAGGTAGGTTTGAACCTCAAGGTCAGTGGATCAACCTCACCAGCCGCTCCTTGGAAACCCTATACAGGGTCACCAAGAGTAGAAGACAACTTGATGGCATTAGCAACAGCAGTCAGCCACATTCCTTGGCTCATGCTTCTCTTGCACCTTTCTTCCATCCTCAAAGCCTTTCCAGGAAATCTACATCTCTCTGACATTTTTTCTGATCTTAGTATCATATTAGGGAAAAGTTCTACACTTTTAAAAACTCTTGTAATTAGACTAGATTCAATTGGAAAACAAGGATGATCTCCCCCATCTCAAAGCTGTAACATAAATCATATCTACAAAGGCATTGCAGATTTTGAGGATTGTAAAATGGGCATCTCTGAGGATGAACAGAATACAATACTCACTTTCTACCCACAACAATAGAAAAAAAAGGAAGATTATTACTTTAAAATAATTCAAAAGACTTAGTTAAAAAAGAAAAAAGACCAACAATCCAAAAGAAAATAGGTATAGTTCATGAGTGAAATTCACAGAAAAAAGAAGCTCTGAAATGTACAAAAAGAATTCCAACCTCACTCACTATTGTGTTGTTGTTATGTGCCGTGGAGTCGGAACCGACTCATAGCGACCCTGTACAGGGTTTCCGAGGGTGTAAATCTTTACGGGAGTAGAAAGCCTCACTCACTATTAGAGAAATGCAAATTAAATCACAGGTTCATTATTCTTCACCTATAAAATTGGGAAATACCAAAACATTTGTAAGCACAGGCAAAGGTGAAGATGAAGAAGTATAAACATAAGACATCTTTGGAGGGCTGTTCAGAAATATCTGTAAAAAATTTAAATGCACATACTCTTGACTCAAAATTCTACTTCTACATATTTGCTTTCACTTGCATGAAATTATATCTCTACGTGCAAAAGAAAAGCACAGCTAATTATAGAAAGTGAAAGAATGAAAGCAATCTATGTGAAACTTTGTGGTAGTGGTGGTTGGTTGTTGTGGAGTCAGCTCCGACTGACAGCGGCCCTGAATAGGGTTTCCGAGGTTGTAAATCTTTACAGGAACAGAAAGCCTCATCTTTCTCCTATGGAACAGCTGTAGATTCGAATTGCTAACACTGTAGTTAGCAGCCCAGTTCGATAAGGAACTGTTTAAATTACAGAACACCTATGTAGCTCTGGTAGCGTAGTGGTTACGAATCGGGCTGCTAATCTCACGGTCAGCAGTTTGAAACTACCAGCTGTTCCGCAGGAGAAATATGAGGCTTAATGCTCCCGTAAATATTTACAGCCTCAGAAACCCTGTACAGGGTCGCTATGAGCTGGAACCGACTCAACGGTACATTAACAACAACAACATGTAGCCATGAGTCCTGGTGTGGCGCTGTGGGTTAATGCGCCAGACTGCAAAATTATCTGAACCACAAGGTCGGTGGTTCAAGCTCACCAGTCACTCCTGGCAAACCCTACAAAGGGTCGCTGTGGGTCAGAATCAACTGGATGGCACTTAACCATGTAGCCATAAGGGAAAAACTGGAAAGCTCTTTATATTTTCATACACACTAATCTACAAGTTCTACTGTGAAGTTTAAAATAAGATACATAAGTATGTTTAGTTTGCCACCATTTGTGGGGGGAAAACAACCTATGCACTTGCTTGTATATGAATATAATCTTCAAACAGTAACCTAGTAACTGTCCCTATAGTAAGGAGAATGGAACAAAGAAAGATACATGAGTAATTTTCTTTTCAGTAAGTAAGTACCACTTCATATTAAAAAAAAATTTTATACCAGGCGAATGTATTACCAATTCAAGTGCATGCATGCACACACACACACACTGAAAATTATGATCTCAAAATGATACCTTTTAAATGCAAATAAGATACCCCCCCCTTTTTTTTTTTGACAACCACACCCTCCCCCAGTAGGGTGCATTCATAAGTGTGCTATGCCATTGTTTTGAAAAAACACATTGTACCAAAATTTATATAGCACACTTAATAAACTAACTCTAAGCAGGACAGTGTGGTTGGCAAAAATATAAAAGTAGAACTCGTGTTATTTGTGTAAACTTACGGTACTTATCTCTAACACAAGTTAGCAATTTTTATATACTTGTCATTCACAGTACATGTCTTAGTCTAGACTAAGTTTTCTAGAGGAGGAAAAAACAAAACCAGTGTGATATATATACACACATATACTCCTGAAGTATGTGGGGGAAGGTGAGAGAGAGACAGATTGAATTCAAAGAAATAGCTCACGCAATTGGAGAGTTTGTTGTTAAGTTCCGTCGAGTTGGTTCTGAGTTATGCTAACCTGTACAGGGTTTAAAAGGAGCGGCTGGTGAGTTTGAATCACCGACCTAGCAATTCAAACCAAACTTGAGGTTCACTGCTTATCCTACAGGCTGTCACTGAGGTCCAGTGCTTATCCTACAGTGCCACAACAGGGGACTGGCAAATCTAAAATTTACAGGCCAAACAGCAGGTCAGAGACTTCTCTGAACTTTGTCAGAACATCCACTTATATAAAAAGGCAGGCCACACTCCAAGGAAACTGTCCTTTATATTGAATGGATGATCAAATCAGATCACATCATGGAAAGAAATAACATTATATTACATTGTAAAAGAACAACCAGCCTCATGCCTGACAAACTAATAAGAATCACAGCCTAGCTAAGGTGACAAGTAACATTAATCAATCCTCACAGTACAATAGCTTTCAGCCTTGTTAATTTCTGTGTGGTCAATAGAGACTACACCCCATCCCGTCTCTTAAAGAATCAATGAAGCATTCCAAATGCACCAGAAATTAAATCAATTTTCAAGGAAATCTGAATATCCTATATATCAAGACTGTTCAATGTAAGACATATCACACTTTTAAATTTTCTAGTAGCATATTTAAAAAGTGGGGGTGTGGTGGTTCTGTAGGATAAGCATTGGACTGCAAACCCCAAGGTCAGCAGTTTAAGCCCAGCAGCTGCACAAGGCTTTCTTCGCCCACAAAAATTTACGGCCTTAGAAACCCTATACTGGGTTGCTAGGAGTCGTAATCAACCCCATGGCACTTAACAAACATGGAAAAAGAGGAAGTTGTTGTCAAAATGTTTAAGGACACTCCAAGAATTCATCCCAACACAAACACAGGAAAATTTATGAAAAAATTGTCCCCAAAAATCAAGCTTTTTATGAACTATGGAAATAATCATTACATCAAGCAATGGTAGGAAAACTTAGTGCAAGTTTTAATCGTCCTTATCCCACTACCTATAGCTGACTTCGTGAAGATAGCAGTCTCCATTCCCAGTATGAAACCTTGCTCAGGAAGGACCAGAACAGACTTAGGCTCAAAGAATTGTGTTTGTCTGTTCTGATCTGTACGGAAGTTATGGAGGTTAGCAAAAGAGCTGATGTCACTAAGTGTTGGCCTTTGTTATACCTAATTTGCAATTTATTCAAGGAAGAAAAGTAGATATAAAGAGGATAGTCTATAAAAACATTGTTAGGCAAATGAGCAACCTGCTGTCACATGGGACAAAGTATCACAGATGAAGCAAACACTTGTTGCTGATGTTGGTTCCAACTCATAGCAACACTGTATAGGGTTTCTGAGGCTTTAAAAAATCTTTGTGGGAGCAGAAACCCTCCCCACTCTCCCACAAAGCAGGTGGTAGGATTGAACAACAGACCTTAGAATTTTCAGTCCAGTGTTTATCCTATGGAACCACCTTGCCCCCAAAGCAAACAGCAGAAGTACCAAATGCCTGGGAGAAAAAGTCAAAGAGAGTTTGTTTGGGAAATTAAGGAATTCAAAACCACTCATGCATAGTGCGGAACTTAGGAAATCACAATCACGCACACAGCAGAATCTATGTTCAGAAAAGACCTGAGAAGACCCTAAAAGCTTTCAACTGTGGCTAATCAAGGCTCAGTGCAAGCAGGAAGTGAAGGCAAAGTCAAAGTTGTAAATGATTTGAAGAGCCAATCTGCAAAGACTAGCACAAATTTCTTCCCTTTACCTTTGAAACATTTCCCTTTATCTTTGAAACATTCCCCCTGGTATTCAAAGAAAGCTGTGCTAACAGACTAGCAGACCACAGATAAAGGAACAGAAACTTCAGAGACCACGTGTAACACAAAGAATACAGACTTCACAAAAAAAGTTTTTAAAATTCACTGGACAACAGCTACAGTCCACAGTAAGCACCAAAACCAAGACTTGAGGAGATACAATGTAATTTCCAGAAATTACATTATAATATTTAAAATGTATAGCTGTAAATGGAAAAAGAAAAAAAAAAACCACTTATAAACTATGCACAGAAGCAAGGAAGCATAGCTCGTTCAAAAAAATAAAAACAGAAATCTTATGTAGAAACATCCACTGGTTTGTCAGTTTGTTGTACTTTGGTGGTTTGTGTATTACTGTGATTCTGGAAGATATGCCACAAATATATTACATACTGGCAGGGTCATCCATGGCAGACAAGTTTCAATGCAGATTCAAGATTAAGACAGACTAGACATAAGCTAACTTTAGTATGGTTAGTCACTGAAAACCTTATGAATAAGAGTGGAACATTGTCAGGTACAGTGCTGGAAGATGAGTCCTTCAGGTTGGAAGGCGTTCAAAATACAACTGGGGAAGAGCTGCCTCCTCAAAGCAGAGTGGCACTTGATGACAGGGAAGGAATAAAGCTTTTGGGACCTTTATATGCTGGTGGGGAACAACACAAAATGAGAAGAAACAGCAGCAAACATCCATTAATAATCAGAATGTAACTGCACCAAGGACGACTCTAGAAAAACTGGAAGCTGTCAAAAATGAAAGGTAACACATATAGATTGGTATTCTAGGCACTAGTGAGCTGGAATTAACCATTGTAAATCAGACAATCACAATTTTACTATGGCAGGGACTGAAGAGGAACAGCACCAAATTCATCAAAAAGAGTATTTCAAGATCTATCTTGAAGCACAATGCTGTCAGTTATAGGAAGTGTCTACAAAGAAGACCAGTTAATACCACTACTATTCAAATTTGTGCACCAACCACTAAAGTCAGAAGTGATGATATTGAAGAATTTTATCTACTTCTTCAGTCTGAAATGGATTCTGCTTGATGCATTGATACTTAGTAGTGAATATAATGCCATGGAAAACATGGCTTTGGAGATAGAAACATGATATAATTTGAGAAACCAAAGACTTATTCATTCCAAATTCCTTTTTCAACAACAAAAAAAGGTGACTATACACCTGGACCTCACCAGACGTAATGGGCAGGAATCAAACTGACTACATCTGTGGAATAAGATAGTGGTGGTGGTTGTGTGCCGTGGAGTTGATTCCGACTCATAGTGACCCTATATAGGGTTTCCAAGGCTGTAAATCTTTATTGGAACAGAAAGCTTCATCTTTCTCCTGCAGAACAGCTGGTAGTTTCGAACTGCTGACGATGGGGTTAACAGCCCAACTCGTAAACACTACACTACCAGAGTTCTTTGGAATAAGGTAACAGAAGCACAAGATCATGAACCAACATAGGCTGGGGCCAATTGTGGAAGAGAGAGAGCATCAATCAGGCTGAAGATGAAGAAAATTTAAATGACTCCATGAGAGCCAAAATATGACCCTGGATATATCCCACTTGAATTTAGAAGCCATCTCAAGAATAGATTTGATGCATTAGACAATGACGGAAGATCAGAAAAGTTGTGGGATGACATAAAGAACCTAATACAGGAAGAAAAAAGACGGTCATTAAGAAGATGAGAATGAAAGAAAAGATGAAAATGGGTGTCAAAAGAGACTCTGAAACAAAACATCTGAATAGATCATTGCAAAGGGAAACTTGAAAAGACAGAGATAAATATTATAATGAAATGTTCAAAGATCTGGAGTTAGAAAACTAAAAGGGAAGAACACACTCAGCATTTTACAAGCTGAAAGAATTGAAGATAAAATTCAAACTTCAGGCTGTAATACTGAATGATCCGAGAAGCATTAAAAGAAGATGGAAGGAATACAGAGTAACTGTACCAAAATGAATTGGTTCAGTCATTTCAAGGGGTCCTGATGTGGCGCTGTGGGTTAATGCACCAGACGGCAAAGCTGTTTGAACTGCAAGGTCGGTGGTTCAAGCTCACCATCTGCTCCTCGGAAACCCTATGCAGGGTAGCTATGGGTCAGAATTGACTCGACGGCACTTAACAACACACTGAAGGTTTTGGTGAAAACAGGGCACCAGGAATTGATGGGATACAAACTGAAACGTTCCAACAAACTGATGAGTAGTTGAGGCCCTCATTCGTCTCTACTAAGAAATTTGGAAGACAGCTACCTGGCCGACCTTTGGAAGAGATCCATATTTGTGCCCATTCCAAAGAAATATGACCCAATGGAATGCAGACACCATCAAACAATATGATTAATATCATATGCAAGTAAAATTCTACTAAAGGCAATTGCAGCAGTACATAAGGAGCCCCCCAGAAATGCTTATACATAGACCATCCGATGCATCTTGGCTAAAAGCAGAGAATACCAGAAAGATGTTTACTTGTGCTTTATTGATAACACAAAGACTTTTGACTGTTTGGATCATAACAAACTATGGATAGCATTGGGAAGAATGAGTATTTCAGAACACTTCATTGTGCCTATGAGAAACTTATACATAGACCAAGAGGCAGTAACTAGAACAAGGGTGTACTGAACGGTTGAAAATCATGAAAGGTGTGTGCCAAGGATGTATCTTTTTACCACACTTATTCAATCTGCAAATTAAACAAATAACCCAAGAAGTTGGAGTATATGAAGAAGAATGTGGCATCAAGATTGAAGGAAGATTCATTACAACCTGCAGTATGCAGATGATACAACCTTGTTTGCTGAAAGCAAAGAGGACTTGAACTACTTGGTGATGATGATTAAAAGATTTGGCCTTCAGTATGGATTGTTATCTCAATGTAAAAAAAATGTAAATTCTCACAACTGAACCAATAAATAGTATCATGATAAGCAGAGAAAAGATTGAAGCTATCAAAAACTTCATTTTGCTTGGATCCACAATTAACACTCATAGAAGAAGCAGTCAAAAAAATCAAATGACATGCTGCATTAGGCAAATCTGCTGTATAAGAACTCTTTAAAGTGTTCAAAAACAAAGACGTCAGTTTGAGGACTGAGGAGTGCCTGACCCAAGTCAGGTTATTTTCAAACATTCCATATGCATGTGAAAGTTGGACAATGTATAAGGAAGGTCGTAGAAAAACGGATGCATTTCAGTTACAGTATTGGCCAGAAAAACAAGCATATCTGTCTTGGAAGAAGTACAACCAGAATGCTCCTTACAAGTCAGAATGGCAAGACATTGTCTCTCAAAACATGTCCCTGGAGAAGGACATCACGCTTGGTCAAACCAGAGGATTAACAAAAAGAGAAGACTTCACAACAAGATGAATTAATAAAGTGGTGGTGGTTTTGTGTCACCCAGTCAGTTCTGACCCATAGCATCCCTGTAACTCTTTACAGGGTCAAAAAGTCTCATTTTTCTCCCACGGAGCAACTGGTAGATTCGAACTACTAATCTTGCTACCAGGATTAACAAAGTGGCAGCAACAATGGACTCAAACATAACAATTTTGAGGATGGAGCAGGACAGGGCGGTGTTTCATTCTGTTGTGCATAGTGTCTCTAAGAGTTGGAATCAACTCTACAGCACCTAACAACAAATATCTGAGGAAGAGAAGACAATGGGTTTACTAGGAATTCACTCTCTTTAAACATGCTCAGAGAAGTAAAAGGAACCAGCAGAACAATATATGAACAAATAAAGTAAGATGGGAATTGTTTAAAGAGGTAAACCTGGAACAGAAATGCACAGTACTGAAATTAATGTTTCACTACAGGGTTTTAATAGTACGTATTAATAGGAGAGAGAATAAAAAAATTTGAATATAGGTTAATTAAAATTATTCAGCTTAAGGAGCCGAAAGGAAAAAGGAATGAAGGAAACAGTGGGACAACATCAAGCATAATTTCAGGAGTTCTGGTGTGGCACTGTGGGTTAATGCGTTGTAACTGTAAGGCCATTTTGCACTGGAAAGTCAGCGGTTAAAGCTTACTAGCTGCTCCTCGAAAATGGTTGCTATGACTCGGAATTGACTGGATGACAATTAACAACAATAACAGGAGAGGAAACCTACAGCAATTTTGAAGAATAACCAAAGAAGTTCCCAAATTTAACAGAAGGTATTACTCTATACATTCAAATTCACAGGCTATTCTTTAGCAATCTAAGTGATAATAAGGGAAGGTGGGAACATGAACTACACCTGGCTTAGAAACCCCAAGCTCCATATAGTATACCTTGTAAAAGTCCCATGGGTATAGTTTCTTAAAGTTCTGGCAAAAGGACTACACTGTTGAAAGCATGACACATTCTTGGGGAAGACCAAAACTTTGGGTTTCCACCCATTATATAGTTTATTTATAGTATTTCCAGTCAAGATGCTATTTACCAATTAGCAGGGCTGCCTAATAACACAGCTGACATTTCATCTTCCTCAGGATTCCAGAACTAGAAATCCCAAAGTAATTTTTCCATAAAGAAGGAAAATGAATTTGGTTAACTTCTTTCTAAAACTTTAAAATTTCTTTCTAAAACTGTACTGCTAAACACATTAACACATACTTCTTTAAGAGCTGCTTGCTTAATGTAATTCTTTAACATTAGTTATCAAAATATGGATGTTGTGGCATTATATATAACTTATTCATTATAATATGATTCTCCCTATATCAGAATAAAAATCATTAAGAAACAGCTTAGTAATTTAGTATACATACAAATTTGGTAAATAATCTGAGGGTTGTAAATCTTGAGCAGCACTGCTGGTTTTAACAATAATAATACCAAAAATGTCACTGCCAAATGTAGAAATAACATTCCAGTAGTACATTATTTAAATAATAAAAAAAAGTTCAAGTGTGATGGTGAAAGAATATTTTGAAAAAACACCTAACATGAAGGGGCTTCAAAAAGCTCATGGAAAAATTCATCATCCTTTTTTTATGTTTTATTGTGAATTATGTGATAGTCTACATGGAAGAAAATTAGTTTTACATTCATCCTATCATATATTGTTTCATTGCCATGGTTACAATCCCCTCCATGCATCATCAACCAACCAAAGGGTATATATATCCTACAAGCCTGCGCTTGTAGTAACATTTGTCCTGTTCTTAAAACAGTGTCTTTCTACTTGGAATATTCCCTCCAAGATGTTCTATGGCTGCCTAAGTATCAATTCCCATGAATCCTCCTCAAAGTGGTGTTTCCTGATGACCCAATCTAAAGTAACTCCCACACCCCATTCTCTCTATCCTATCCCATTATATTTTCTGTTCCGGGTTTTACTTTCTTTGCAACACTTAAGTATTGTTGTCTGTCTTCTATCAATAGGATTCAAATGTTCCATGCAAACAGAAACTTTTTCCCTGTTTACTACTACAGCTATGTTAGGATAGACTAAGTGTTCAATATTTAATTAATGAATAAATGAAATGACAAGCATACACATTCCCAACATTGTTGTTGTTGTTAGGTGCCATAGAGTTGGTACTGACCCATAGCAACCTTATGCACAGCAGAACAAAACACTGCTCTCATTTTATTAATGTGGTATATATCCAAGAACCTCTATGAAGACAATAAAATACTTTATGCTGTTTTAGTCCTAAGCAAAACAGAAATACCCCAACATCCTCTCTTTTCTTCTCTAAGCTACCTACCCCCAGAAGTAGTCATTCACCTGGTCATCAGGTAATTTTTACTTAGGAAGTTACCGTGAGTTGGGTCAACTTGATGGAACTGGTACAGAGTAAAGGGAAAAGGACAAAGGAGAAGGGTATCTCTAATAGAAGATCATCTTATGCAAAAAAAAAAAAAAAAAGATCAAAGATCATTAGAGAAGTAAAAGATTCAGAGAGACTTTTTTAGGAGAGAAAGGAGAAGGAACAGTAGTGAAAATATATGGAGTTCAGAGGGACCAGAGCAAAAAAGGCCGTATATTAAAAGTACTGTTCTTTATCGTAAGAAAAAGATTTTGAGCAGGCACACAATAAGACCTACATTGAAAAAATAAAAGGAAAGTACTGCTTTGCAGACAGAAGACTAAATGGGGGGCAGGATGCTAGGGAATCAATAGAGAATACATAAAATATTTTATTTTAGTAGTTTGGGTGAGATATACATACAGACTAGGAAGGTGAGACAACTGGATGAATGGCTAAGATAATGAATTGAAGAAATACTTTGTAGGAAAAACTGCTGTACAGTATGCTTCTAATACTTGGACCTCTCTGTTTCATGTTATGCCTTTTCAATTGTTTCCAGCCTCTAAAATGAAGTTCGTACATATTTTTGAATGAAGAATTAATGAGGTTAATACAATTTAACTTAATGATGGTGGTGACGACATTACATCAGAAGTATGGTAGGATCCCATGCACACCATTCAGCATCTAGACATAATTATTGCCAATAAGCAATAGAATAATTGACATCATTAATTAAAATATTCAGAATACAGGAATCAAATATATATTTGATAAAGTAGGACATTTTGTTTACATAGTTTGCATTACAAGATTCAAATACTGAAAAAGGAACTTAATTTAGAATTATGAGTTAAAGTTTCAGAAAAACCTTACTACTCTGGAAGGATACCAAACCAAGCTAAACCAAACCAAACCAAATGCCATCAAGTCGATTGTAACTCACAGCTCCCCTGTATAGGGTTTCTGAGGCTGTGAACCTTCACAGGAGTTGAAAGACTTATTTTTCTCCTGCAGAGCGGCTGATGGGTTTGAAATGCCAACCTTGTGCTGATCTTACAGTGGCACACCAGAGCTCCTTCCCTGAGGATAGTTAAAAACACTGGGAAAATTCAACATGGATTTTTTTTAAACTTTTTATTATGAATTGGGTGATAAATTACAAAGCAGACCAGTTTTCCACTGAAAAATGTGTACATATTTTGTTTCATTTCACGTTTCAGTCCCCACAATGTAACATCACTTTATCCTACTTGTTTCTATTCCTCTTTTGAACTGTGTCCTTGGGTAAATGGCCTTTTGACCTTAATGGGTTCATTATTCTAAGGCCTCCCTCTGTTGTCTTTGCTGTTAAATGCCATTGAGTTGGTTAGAGGCCTGGTTATTGTTTGGCTGAAAACTGAACCATAAGGATGAGTTCATTTCCAGACCTTAAGAGTGACTAGGGGACATAGCCCTTGGGTTCCACCAGTCTCTGACCAGTAAACCTATTTTTTTGTTTAAGATTTTGAGTTTATTTCCACATTTTACTCCTACTCTATCAGGACCTTCTCTAACGTGATCCCTTTTCCCTTTCAGGACAGTCTAGTTCTGATTATGGTAGCCAGACACCATCTAGTTCTGTTTTCAAGGAAAATAAGTCAGTCAGTCACACAAGGACAAATACTATGGTCCTACTTGTATACAGTCCTGGTGTGGCACTGTAGGATAAGCACTGGGCTGCCAACTGCAAGGTCAGCTGTCACCATCTGCTCCTGGAAACCCTATACAGGATTGCTATGAGTCCGAATTGACTGGAAAGCACTTAACAACATCACAGACATCAAAGTTTATTACTAGTTATCGGGGTGCAAGGACACCTCAAATTGCAGTGTTTAAATGTTTGGCTATTGACATAAATGTTGTTGGTTCAAAACCCCTTGCCATTCTGCAGGAGAAAGATATGGCAGTCTGCTTCCTTACAAATGTACAATTCTGCGAACGCAATGGGTTAGTTCTTCCCTGTCCTATAGGTTTGCTATGATACAGAATTCAACTCCACAGAGGAGGCTTTGATAGTTTTTGACTTTTTATCAGGGAGAGTGAGGAAAGGGGAACTCACTGCTCAGGGGGCACTTTCTGTTAATGGTGGTAGAATAAATTGGGACAGGGAAATGCTAATGATTGTACATGATGAGCACAATCAATGTCACAGAATTATACATGTAAAATTTGTTACAATGGCAAATGCTTTATTATATGTATTTCTAACAGAAAACAAAACCTGAGTGCAGTATTGTGTTGTTAAGTACTGTCAAGTCAGTTCTGACTCACAGTGACCCTGTATAGTTTCCAAGCAGCGTGTGGTGGGTTTGAACTGTTGACCTTGTAGATACCATTTGAGTGCTTATCCTACCTTGCCACACCAAGACTCCAAGTGTGGTGTAGTGGTTAGATAACAAAAAGATTAATTGGAATTAGAAATTTTAATGCAAAAAGCATCAATTCACAATCATAAAGCATTAAAATTACTAAGATAATAATGTACAGGAAAAATATGAAGAAATCTGCAAAACTTTAATGAAGGGTATAAAGATCCTCACTCAGGAGCCTGGTGACTCTGTACAATAAACACTGGAATGCGAACCACAGCTTGAGCCTACCAGCTCCTCTGAGGGAGAAAGAGGAGGCTTTCTGCTTCCTCAAAGACTTATAGCTTTGGAAATCCTATACAGGGGGGCTATGAGTCAGAACTGATTCGAGGGTACTGAACAACAATAAAGAACCTGAAGGAATGAGAAGACAGTTTAAGCTGAATATTCTGAAGTACACAGTTTTTGTCTAAACTCCCTATTTACTACTAGAAATTCAATTTAAAATAACAATGGATTTTTTGGGTGGAGGCCAAAAAATCCAAATCCACTGCTATAGAGTCAGATCCAAATCACTGTTGTTGTTATTTCAACTCATAGCAACCCTGCAAAGGTTTCCGAGGAGTGGCTGGTGGGTTTGAATTGCCAACAGACCTTGAGGTTCAAAATGACCTTTCAGTCCAGGGCAATACCCTACCCTTTTCTACTGAGGAGCAACTGGAGGGATTGAACTGCCAACCTTACAGTCAGCAGTCCAATGCTTATACTACAGTGCCACAAGGACTCCTTTTGGGGAGTCAATTGGGAACAACAACAACAACAAAAAGAATCTAAAGTATACCTTGGTGGTGGTGGTAAGTACCATGGAGATGGTAAGTACCATGCAGGGTCACTTCTGACCCAAGTGACCCTGCACAGGGTTTCCGAGGCTGTAAATCTTTACGGGAGCAGAGAGCCTCATCTTTCTCCTGTGGAACTAGTTTTGAACTGCCAGAACTTGAGGTTAGCAGCCTGATTCGTAACCATTATACTACCAGAGCTCCTTAACGTATACCTAGACACCAAGAAACTTGAGTGACCTTCTGAAAACAAAACTTGGGTCATGTTACTCCTGCTCAAAAATTTCCAAGGACTATATACTTCAGTCACGATGTGTGGTTAGTGCACTGAACTGCAAGGTCGGTTTGAACTGCAAGGTGGGTAGTTCAAGCTCACCAGTCACTCCTTGGAAACCCTATAAAGGGTCGTTATGGACTCGACCTCAACGACACTTAACAACAATAATAAAGTGGCCAAACCCATATACATTTGGCTAAAAACACCTCACTGTAATTTGGCTCTCCTATCTTTACGACTCATCTCCAACTGTGCTCTCTGCCCCCACCCTCCCCACTCACTGTACGCCTGTCATACACTTCCGGCTCTTCCCCAACAGGCCAAGTACACTCCTGATTTACAGTCTTTACCTGGGTTGTGCTCTCTACATAAAGTTCTTCTTATATAACTATGTGTCAGTTCCCTCACCTACCCCCCTTTTAGGTCCAACATCACCTTTGCACAATGGAATACTCCTACTGTCAGCACCTTCACACCACTTCCCATCCCACTCTGCCATCTCAACCATAGCACTGTGGTTTATTTAATCCAGCTCACCGTTTCATCTGGGATCCCTCATTCCACTTTCTTGTAAACTCAAGGATCTTTGCCCATTTTTCCCAACTTATCACTAAACAAGAAGATTGTTGGCACATGATAAGTACACCAAATAAAACATGTCACACAAATAAATTTTTAAATATTTTAATGGAGGTGGGAAGATACTTTTCCTATTCATTATCACAGTATAAAGATACAGTGTTTAAAATAGTGGCTACAGATGGAACAGAGACAGGGTTCTAAATGTGTGGTTCACTAGACACCCAAAGTTATGAATCAAAATCTCTTGGAAGCAATGGCAAAGATAATAATTCGAAAAAAAGCAAAGAAACAAACAATTCTAGATGAGGGGACACTATGTATAATAAAGCTTGTAAACCACAGAAATGGAGTCCAAAAGCATACTCAAATGCATACTAATATTTGCTGTTGTATGCCATTGAGTTGATCCTGACTCTGAGCGAACACCGCATAGGGTTTCCAAGACAGTTTATCTTTGAGGAGCAGAAAGCCCCATTTTTCTTCCAGAGCAACTAGTGGGATCAAACTGTTGATCTTGTGGTTTTCGGTTTCGTGCTTATCCTACAGAGGGCAATCAGATCTGTACAGAAGGAAAGGATTTTTAATGAAAAAGGTTGGAACAAGTGGTTAGGCGCCAAAAAAAAAAAAAAAAAAAAAAATTCAGATTTGAACCTCTACTTCACATTAGCTACAAAGGAGTTCTAGTAGCGTAGTGGTTTTATGAGTTGGGCTGCTAACCTCAAGGTCAGCAGTTCGAAACTACCAGTGGTTCTGAGGGAGCAAAATGAGTCTTTCTGCTCCTGTAAAGATTTACAGCCTCGGAAACCCTATACAACGCTATACGTTGGAACCGACTTCACATTAAAATTAAGATCATGTAATTAAGAAATATCTTTGTAATTTCCAGGTGGAATAAAGGAGAACTTTTCTCTGACACCAACTAAAATGATAACTCTGACCATAAAAATAAGCACTATGGGGGAGAGGTCAAATAGATCTATTTCCCAATTCTCTGCCATTTGTGACACCAGAACTTTCCTCCTTGATTCTTTCTCTACTGGTTTCTCATCCTTCTCCTCTTTACTTCTTCAATGGAATGGTGGCAGAGGACTCATGGAACCCACACAGCTGTTGTTAAAGTGTTACTGACAACTTTAAATACTAGTTCCAAAACGAAACCCACTACCAGCCAGTAATTCCGACTCATAACAGTGGATATAAACAGAAAAAGATATGCAGAGGATGAGATTTGAAAAGAGTCCCCGCACAGTGGCTCAGTGTTTAAAAGGAGACCTTCTTAAGTCTCTCAGAGGACATGCTTGCCCTTCTCAGAAACCACCGTTCATAACTTTCAAACAGGAAATGCAGTGATGTCATTCAGCAGGCGCAGTTATTGGCCGATCCTCTCAGCTGGGCTTTGGTCCTCACATTCTGTTGCTATTCGTTTGGGTCTGCTTGTTCTCTCCTTCTGCTATGGTACTGCTACAGCAGTTGCCTTTACTGCCATATATATCTAACTGGTCTGGGAGGTTCACAAATGGCACGGTCCTCTTCAAATCAAATCCATCTGAGCCTCCAGTTCTTGGGCTTTTATCCTTTATCAGGAGAGCCCACCAGCCAATTCAGGTAGAAGTCAACTACTGGGTAAAGGGAGCCTAGCCAATCTGGGTAAAGGTTGGTTATCAGGTGGGGTTTTAGAACCAGTACCACCACAAGGCAAATTTCTTTCATTAGTAACATAGAAACTATATACCGTTCAGGTGAGGAAAACACCTTTCTAAACTTGCCACTAAATTCAGAAATTCTAAGAGAAAAGGCTGCTAAATCCATCTGCATAGTAATGGAAACTCTGCATGGTTAAAAACAGAATACTTTCAACTCTCTCCCTCCCATCTGACCAACTGCTTCTCCTAGCCACCAACCCACCAAGCTTTCTTGTCCATTCCTCAGAGCTTTCTGTGGCTCCTGCCCAGCCCCAGTACACTCCACACCTGGGGGTTTGTACTGCACTTCCCACCCAGCTTCCAGTCCAGTGCACTGGTCCCTTTCCTCTCCCGTGTGGCCTACAGCCTACAGCATTAGCATCATGCTCTTCTACTCCTTTTTCAAGTCCCTTGTGGGAAAGGATGTGGTTGTGGAACTCAAAAGTGACCTGAGCATCTGCAGGACACTTCATTCTGTGGATCAGTATCTCAACACCAAACTAACCGATATCGGTGTCACAGACCCTGGGAAATACCCTCACATGTTATCAGTGAAGAACTGTTTCATCCGGGCCTCAGTGGTCTGCCATGTGCAGTTGCCAGCAGATGAGGTCCACACACAGTTTCTCCAGGAAGCAGTAAGGAAAGAGGTCCTGCAGCAGACCCCACTTCCCTTTCCTCTTCCATTGGTGATGCTTAATCTCACATCCCAGCTCAGGGACCTTCTAGTCCATCAATTTTTTGTTTGTTTGTTTGGTTAACAGTGAAGGTTTTTGTATGTTTTTAAAGGATAAGTGAAGGAGAGGAATCATAATGGGGAGTAGCTATCCTCTGTTGAGAAGGGAAAGATAAGTCTGGTGGAGAAGTAGAAAGCCTCCTAGTCCCCAGCACCTCCCTGGAGACTGTGGAAGGAGACTTCTAACACTCCCCTGGCAGGATGGGATTTTGCTTAGGGAAATGGAAAGAAAATCTATCCCACATGGGGAATAACATTTATGATGCACATTTGAAGAAAAAAAACCCAAAAAACAAAAAAAAACAAGACTATTAAAAGGTTAATGGTAGCATTCCACTGCTATTCATAAGGTATTCAGTGATTAAATATTCAGAAGTAGTACATCTGTCTCTCCTTCTAACAACCATGACTTAGTGTGTTTTGAGTTGGGCTGTCAACCTCATGTTCAGCAGTTTGAATACACCAGTCCATCCACAGAAAGAAGATGAGGCTTTCTGCTATCATAGATTTACAGCTTTGGAAACCCTATACACTAGGGGTGGGAAATGTCCAGCCCACGGGGCCATATTTAGAGTTGCTAAGTGCCGTTGAGTTGGTTCCGACCCATAGTGACCCTATATAGGGTTTCCAAGGAGTGCTGGTGAGCTTGAACCACTAACCTTTTGGTTCAAACTGACCTTGCAGTCCAATGCATTACCCCACGGTGCCACACAGGCCATGAAATCATTTAGTCTGGCCCTGCCAAGGCAACTAAGTTCCAGTCATCCCATTGTTGTGGTTCTTAAGTGCCACTGAGTCGGTACTGACTCATAGCCATCCTATACACAACAGAAAGAAACACTGCCTGGTTCTGCACCAGTCTCATAATCTTTGCTACATTTGAGCTCCATTGCTGTTATCACTGTGCAAATCTATCCGGTTGAGGATCGTCCTCTTTTTCTCCGACACTCTGCTTTACCAAACATGATACCCTTCTTCAGGGACTGGTTCCTTTTGATAATATATCCGAACTATGAGAGAAGTCTGGCCAATCTGGCTTCCAAGGAGCACTCTGGCTATACATCTTCCAACACAGATTGGTTTGTTCTTTTGGCAGCCCATGGCACTTTTAATATTCTCCTCCAACACCATAACTCAAATGCATCAACTCTTCTATGGTCTTCCTTATTCACTGTCCAAATTTCACATGCATATGAGGTTAGTGATAATACCATGGCTTGGGTTAGGCACACTTTAGTCCTCACACTGACATCTTTGCTTTTCAACACTTTAAAGGGTCTTGTGCAGCAGATTTGCCTAAAACAATACAATAATTGATTTCTTGACTGCTGCTTCCATGAGTGTTGGTAGTTGATCTGAACAAAATGAAGTCGTTGACAACTTCAATCTTTTTTCTACTTATATGGATGTTGTTTATTGGTCCAGTAGTGAAGATTTTTGCTTTCTTTACATTTAGGTGGAAGCTATACTGAAGGATATATGGTCTTTGATCTTCAAGTATTTTACGTCCTCTTCCTTTTCAGCAAGCATGGATGTGTTACCTGCATATCTCAGGTTAATGAATCTTCCTCCAATTCTGATGCCACATTTTTCTTCATATAATCCAGTTTCCCAGATTATGTGCTCAGCATACTGATGGAATAAATATGGTGAAAGAATACAAGCTAGAGCACACCTTCCTGAATTGTAAACCATTCTGTGTTTCCTTGTTCTGTTTGAACAACTGCCTCTTGGTCTATGTTGTTGTTAAGTGCCATCGAGTCAGTTCCAACCCATAGCGACGGTACAGGGTTTCCGAGGCTGTAAATCTTTACGGGAGCAGAAAGCCTCATCTTTCTCCCGCAGAGCAGCTGGTAGTTTTGAACTGCTAATCTTGCGGTTTGCAGCCTGATTCGTAACCACTACGCTACCAGAGCTCCTTTCTTGGTCTATGTACAGGTTCCTTATTAATTAAGTGTTCCAAAATACTCATTCTTCCCAATGTTGTCCATAGCTTGTCAAGATCCACACAACCGAACACCTTTGTGTAGTCAATAAAGCACAGTTAAACATCTTTCAGGTATTCTCTGCTTTCAGCCAAGATCCATCTGACGTCAGCAGTGATAGCCCTCATTCCACGTCCTCTTATGAATCTGGCTTGAGCCACTGGCAGTTCTTTATCAATGTACTGTTGCAGCTGTTTTTGTATTATCTTTAGCAAAATTTTACTTGTATGTGATATTAATGATACTGTTTGATGATTTCCGCATTCCATTTGGTTACCTGTCTTTGGAATGGACACAAATATGGATCTCTCCCAGTCAGTTGGCCAGGCAGTTGTCTTCCAAATTTCTTGGCATAGATGAGTGAGTGCGTCCAGTACTGCATCAGTTCGTTGAAATAATTCAATTTGTATTCCATCAATTCCCAGTGACTTTTCTTTGCCAATGCCTCCAATGCACCTTGGACTTCTTCCTTCCATTTCACTGGCTCTTGATCATATGCTACCTCTTGAAATGGTAGATCACTAACCATTTCTTTTTGGTACAGGACTCTGTGTATTCCTTCTATCTTCTTTTGAAGCTTTCTGCATTATTCAATATTTTGCCCATAATTTCTTCAATATTACAAGTAGAGGCTTGAATTTTTTTCCTTAAGTTTCCTCAGCTTGAGAAATGCTGAGCGTATACTGCCATTTCCTAACTCCAGGTCTTTGCACATTTGTTATAAAATCTGGCTTTTTTTTTATCCTGACAAAACCACCACATCAGGGATGAGTTAATTACATGATCAAATGTTGTTGTTGTAAAGTAACATTGAGTCAGTTCTTACCCATAGCAACCCTGCATACGGTTTCCAAGGAGCAGCTGGTGAACTTGAACCACTGACCGTGCAGTTCAAACAGCTTTGCAGTCTGGCGCATTAACCCACAGTGCCACACCAGGACTCCATTTGATCAAATATAGCTGGCTAATTTTAAAGTTGACAATTTTGTATGGCCCTAAAATGATAATTTTTTTCAGAAAAAAGGCTTTGCTATACAGGATCACTTTGAGTTGGATGGAACACAACAATGACAAACTGGGGAGAAAAACTTCATTCTTATATGATAAAATACTGATATCCTAATATAAGGTGAACTTATATAACAACCTTAGCAGTAATTTGTAAAATGCATAAAACTTCACTGTTTCTTCATTTACACCCATTGCATTGGTACAGATTTTAAAAAATTTAATAATAGCTGATGTTGGTAAAGTACACTGTTATGGGAAGGCAAATGTTTCCGGAGGACAATTGCACATATTTAAAAAATATATACTTTTTACCAAAAATTTTACAGTCAGAAATGTATACTAAATAAATAGAAGTACACTCAGGTATATGCATAAAACTGTATATCATAACATTGTTTATTGTAGTAAAAGATGAGAAAATATCTGATTAATTCAAATATTTAATCAATTGCCCACTATTAAGTCCTATGATGCATACTTATACAGACTTACACATTTTTTAAGTGGGGAGAGAAAATAGACTTCAAAACAGTATAAAATTACGTAAGCTCAAGTTTTGAATAATAGAAAGAAAAAAAATGTACACCTAAAAAGATACCTGGAAAATTTTATAACATAATATTATGGTTACCTCTCAGTTGTGGAATTATCTTTATTATCCACCTTAATTTTCACACAAAAACAAAACTACAGTTAAGTATGTAACTAACAAGACAGAAGGTTGGCCATTTGAGCCCACCCTGGGTCACCTTGGAAGACAGGTCTGATGATCTGCTTCTGAAACGGTCACAGAACAGATTTACTCTGTACATAAGGAGCTCTGGTAGCGTAGTGGTTACGAATCGGGCTGCAAACCTTAAGGTCAGCGGTTCGAAACTACCAGCCAGTCTACGGGAGAAAGATGAGGCTTTCTACTCCCATAAAGATTTACACCCTCGGAAACCCTGTACAGGGTCACTATGGGTCGGACCCGACTCGATGGCACTTCACAACAACAACAACAACATGAGGTCATAAGCAAATTAATGGCAACTAACAACAGTAAAACAGGAAGTTATCTGGGTTCTATTAATAATAGCTACCATTTACTGAGTTCTTATCCACTTTGAGTACTTGGTCAAAGGCATTATCTTTAATTCTGAAAATAACCTTGCAAAATGGATGTTATCTTCATATTACAGATGAGGAAACTAAAGTTTCAGGAGGTTGAGTTACTTGCACAAGATCACATCACTGATAGTAAGTGGCTGAGCAAGAATTTAAACACAGGCTGTTCTGGTCCTGCCTTGTGCCTTTAATAGCTAGGACTACAAAGAAAGAAATCAGTCTCTCAATTTACAACTTTAGCCAAAAATAGGGATATTTAGAGTAAATATTCTGTACTGACTACATTTTTCTCCAATTTTATAAGTCTATGCCTTGTGGATACTAGTTCCCCTGCCTACTAGTGTAAAATAGACATTCATATGTTATAGGAATGAGTATTGGGAATTTTGAGTACAGAAAGCTTTTAAGTACAACTTCAGTCTATAACTCATTGGATTTGCTCAACAGGGAGTTAGAATTTGCCCAAATAGGGGTCTTGTTAAGCCTTTGCAGAGTATGGGACTATAGGTGGAATCCTAAGCTTCACCAAGAACCTTCTAAGTTGGGATCTTCCCACTTGAAAGGACAAGCAGACCAACTCAGAACTGGGAGAACTGAAGTTTCTCAATGAAAGAAAGACCTGCAGAAAAAAGCAGACTGTATGGCATTTTGAGTTTCAAGCAAGCAAGCTGTTTGCTTTGGAGGCATCAAGGCAAGAAAAGTCAGCCCATCAGGGAATCCCCTTCTAGGAGTAAAAGTTAATGGGACCCAGTGAGCATACTAGACTGGCTCACCTTGTGAATGGAAATGGGGGAAGGGAAGTGCAGCAATGAAAACAAGGGGCTGATTTTAGATATATTCTATTAGCACCCGTTGACCTGGAGATTAGAGAAGAGGAAGGGTTGACTGGTCTGAAGTTTAGACAGTTGTGTGAACTCCTGAGCCCATGGGCACTAGGGCTAAGAATGAAGGGGCCAGATGGTTTGAAGTGCAGGGAGTTGTGTGTGAACTCCCAAACTTGAAGCTGGTACTCATTTGACCTAGCTTGGATGGCTAGGACTGAGTTAACATAACCCAATCAAATGAAGATAAAGGTATGTGAGCAAGTGTCAATTCCTACAGTATGATGAACTGGACTTTTGCTTATGGATTCAGTTGGTCAAAAGTCCAACCGGAATGGAAGATTCTTCATAACAAGGAACACACGTCTCCTCAGTATACTAGGTTAATTGTTGTTGTTAAGTGCCATTGAGTCGTTTCCAACTCATAGTGACCCAATATATGGTTTCTGAGGAGTGACTGGTGAGCTTGAACAGCTGATCTTGTGGTTCAAACTAACCTGGCAGTCCAGCTCATTAACCTGAAACGCCACCAATAGGGCTGGGCAATTTAGACATTGGCTATCAAAAATGGAGGAGGGGGAGGCTATGAAAGCATTAAGTGGTTGGATTACAAGCTTTCATGGGTATGGTTAAGTTTCAGAATGAGGGAAGTTAAGGTTAGAATCCCCACTGAACATAGTTTTCCTGTGGTGGGTGTGGTGAAAGGGGTTGGGGATAATGTCGATTGTATTTTATGATTCAATTATGAATAACTGTTAGCAGGATTAACTGTGACCATCAAAACTGAAATTGAACAAGATGTGTAGCTAAATGAGTGGTGGTGGTGGTGGTGGTGGTTATGTGCCATAGTGTTAGTTAGGTTATGTGCCATGGCAACCCTGTGAGTAGTAGTTAATTTTTCATTTCAGGAACAGACAACCACAGGACCATTAAGAAGGGAGAGCCAGAGTGGAGCATGAGATCCTACCTAGGTGGTGGCAGAGTTGGTGGCATAGAGAGACAGAGCAGCTGTAGGCTCTAGGCCCATGGACAGAGTAACGTAGTACGTCTGTGGGCAGAAGACTGGCTTTCGGAATGGACCCTTTGAACATTTAAATGAATACATAAGTTTTGTTTTGCATGTGTACACCAAATATTTTTTGCTTTGCTCATTTGTGAAATATAAGACGTAAATGGGGAGCCACAGGGAGGAAGTAGGATAACTTGTTACAGGGAGGGAGAACTGTAATGAAACAAAGTGCATGGTTTGTTGAATGTAACACTGATGATCTATATCAATAATGGCTATAAACCTTCACTCAATTCACAAGTTAAAAAAAAATAATAATAAATCTAAATGTAAGTTCATCAAACCTCAACTGATAAAACTAGATTTCACAATCATGCCCACAAACCCACAAAGATGCAAATTTCAAAATCCATAATCCTATTTTACAAAGAAGGAGCCTTGGTGATACAAAGGTTAAGTGCAGACTGGTGGTTCAAAGACACCCCGCAGCTCCATAGGAGAAAGACCTTGTGATCATCCATGAAGACTGTTATTGGTGTTGAGTACCATTGAGTCAGTTTTGACTCATAGCGATCCTATATAGGGTTTCCAAGGAGCAGGTAGTGGGTTTGAACCACCAACCCTTATATTAGCAGTCTAGTGCTCATCCAACAGTCTTACCAGGACTTCATAAAGATTACAACCTAGAAAACCCTTTGGGATACTTGTACTCTGTCACATGGGGTTACTATAAGTCAGAATAAACTTGAAAGCACTCAACAACTGTACCACGAGGCCTCCTTATAAACCTATAAATGATGGTCCTCCTTTAGAAAAAAAAAAAAAGCAATGAAGAAACAAGAAAATCAATAGGCAAGTTTTAATCAGTAGATAAATTATAATATGTTAGATTTCATTAAAAAAAGTGACGAAATTCTTTGTACTAAACAAGTTATATGTTGCTGTTGTTAAGTGCTGTTGAGTCAGTTCCAACACATAGCAACCCTCTATAGAATTTCCAAGGAGCAGCTGGTGTGTTTGAACCACTACCTTGTGGTTAACAGTCCAGTGCTTATCCTACAGCACCATACCAGGACACCAAAAGACACATAACATATACTTTCTATTAATATTAAGTAAAAGCCATAGATAAAAAGGTAAATGTTTACAAAGTCTCCAAACTCAAAACAGTTTTACTACCACTTAGCCATTTAAGTCAACAGTTTTGGTATCTGTGATGGAGTGAATCAATGACACTACCAAAGGTTTGTTGAGCAGAATAAGAAATACTTATGCTGTAGGATAAGCATAGGACTGCTAACCACAGATCAGTAGTTCAAATCCACCAGCAGCTCCTTGGAAACTCATGCAAGGTCTCTATGCATAGAACCAACTTGAAACACTTTACAACAACAGTACATATACAGACATAAGTATCAATTCACAGGAAATGTACTCATGGAATACATATTCTATCAGTAATACTGGTATCCACTTGATTGCATCAATGATTAGTTTCTTAAAACAATTAATGAGATCTTTTTTATTCCATAGGCAATTTAAAAATACCCACAAAACATACTTTCCTTTGTAATAAATAAAGCTTGCCCTGTTAAGGTCCATAACATCTTCAACAGAAGAAGTTAAATCGAACCAAGTTACAATACTTAGAACTTTCAGGAACTTCAGTAGTGAATACGAACAGAATTTATGTGCTTTTCTGAAAAAAAACAAAATATTCATTGGTGTTGACAATTTCTTTCTTCACATATGAATCTCAAACTGAAGAGTACTGCTGTACAACTATGCATTTATCCTTTTATTTTACTTCTATACAATAATGTTCATTTTTCAGAGTCAAAACTTAAAAGACTATACATTAAGTGTGCAAAGATTAAGGCCAGAGAATTTAAGTAGATGTAAAAAACCTGAAAGATCTAGACTAACCTTTCATCCAAACTATCTTTTGAAAAGATTGACAATCAGTTCTTTGCCTCAGTTTGAAAATAATTGATGAGTAGCCAAATTGATGCCTTTGAGTTGCTCCTTGGAGGCCAAGATGGTCAAACTTCGTCTCTCCTACTTAGGACATATTGTCAGGAGGGATATTATGTGTTGTAAGGTGGAGGGGTCAGAGAAAGACAGGAATTGGCCATTGGCCAAGTGGCAGCATCGATGGACTCAAGCGTGGCAACAGTAGTGAGGTTGGCCCAGGATTGGGCAGTGTTTCGTTCTGCTGTGCATAAGGTCACTATGAGTTGGTACCAACCTGATGGCATCTAACAACAAAGCTTTCAACGTTACAAGACAACCTATTTCATTATCAGACAAACCACATCATTAGAGTATAAAACAAAAATCTGGCCCCTCTAACGTTCATCCTTTGTTCCTAATTTTACCCCAGAGACAAAAGGCTCTAAGTTTACTCCCATTACTAGGAGATTTTTTAGATTTTCTAAAGAATTAACCAGCTCTTTTCCATACTCAACCTACCCGGTTCTTACAAAATTTCTTCATTTAACCTAGTTTCTAAGTATTTCATCATATTGGTAAAATAATTTATCACAATGATATTATGGATATGGACACTAGGTGATAGGCTGACCTCACTAGAAAAGTGACTCAATGCTTTCCCTCTTAATTTGCCATCTTTTCTATAATTATACAAGTATTCCTGTAAGAAATGGAAAGTAATTTGAAGTGATTAATTGAAATCATCTGGTTTTGTGGACAGCTGTTTCTGATTATGAAAGAAAATGTGGTTTCTCAGTCCACAACAGAGTCAACTTTAGGAGTACCGTGCCTAAGCAAATGCACTAAATTAGGGCTGGCTGACAGTAAATGGCATCATATTTGCTAAAGTAGAGGCTCACAGAATATGAGGGAAACCCTCAATGAAATGGACTAAAAGAAGTGCCACAATAGGCACAAAACTACCAAAGTAACAAAGGTGGTTCTGGACTAGCCAACATCTTATCTTGTTATATACAATATCATCAAGAGTCAAACTCAACTCACAGACAACTAACAACAAAAGTTTCACACTGTTTTTCACCTCTTAACGATCTTCAGATCTCACTGAAAAATAAATTCAATCAAGGCTGCATTAAGGCATGTTGGGGCCCGTTGTTGTTGTTAAGTGCTGTCACTTCAGTTTTGACTCCTTTATAGGGTTTTCAAGGAGCAGCTGGTGAGTTTGAACTGCTGACCTTGGGGTTAGCAGTCCAGTGCTCATCCTACAGTGCCATGCTAGGACTCCTGTTAAGGCCCTAAACTCGGATAATCTGTGGTGTCCCCTTCTCTGCTTACTCACGCATTCAAATGGTCTATGTGGATTACATATACACATTCGTGTGTATGTGGTTGTACGTGTTATCTATCCATGATATAACTCTTTAAACGGTCTATAATATTAGTGACTGACCTCAGAAGTGGAGCCTGCCATTTTGGTAGAATCAAATGAACTGGATAATAATTGGATTTTGTGGATTGAAGGTACTAAGATTTTTACTATATAAATTTTCTACACAAAGAATATTCCACATAGTCTACAAAAAAGAAAATGGGTCAGTGAACTTAGTTGCTTCAAAAATCAATATAAAATTCTTTTGGTTTCCTACAAGGAAAATTAAAACACTCACCAATTTCATCTTCAAAGTTGATGCTTATTTCATAATAAATGAGAGTCCTTGTGTGGTACTATAGGATAAGCACTGGACTGCTAACCTCAGCAGTTCAAACCCACCAAATGCTCTTGGAACCTCTACTACATAGGGTTGCTATGAGTTGGGACCAACTTAACAGCACACAACAATCTTGCTTTAATAGGCTTGTATTTAAATGTTGATGTTTATTTCATAATAAATGTTGGAATTCATGCCACAAACAAAAATTTTAATGACCAGAAAACAAATATAACAATAAATTAGTATATTTTTAGTGAGATCTTTCATCTCTAACAGGCTATAATTAAAACATTTCTTTCTATTCTATGCTTAGAAATTTCATGATTTTATCAAAATTAAGCCACCTAACAGTATCTAATTCCATCTACAATAAGGATGATAAATCAAGTCTTTCTTCTATCACTGTTGTATACAGCTGAGTGTTTCTGAGTCTCTTTAAGGGGTAAAATGAGTGTATATGTAATTTGTGATCATTAAAAGTTAAGAATATAGGTAAAATACTTTTGACAATGGAAAATATGCATTATACTTTATCTTGTACTATGGAATTACACACGTCTTTCCTGAATCTGCAAACAGCTCTCATACTAAGAATGAAATTGTCACACTTCTCCATGATAGTTTTTATGTATGTCATCGGGATACGCCTGTACTAATTTCTTAGCTGCCTTCATGAAGTCTTCATCAATAGATCCACATTGTTTAGGAAGGAAAATCTATTTGAAAGAACTTCATTCATGTTTACCCTTCTTTTCATGTACATTTCAAGTGGTCAATGATAGCAGTGGTATTTGGTTCCATGTGAAATTGATCCCTGGCACTTAATGATAAGAACTTTAGGAGTACTTCCGTCACATACTTGGTTTCTTTCTAATGCTTCAGTGACAGTAAGTGGCTTGATAATCAATATTTGGCATATCTGTTTTACTGTGTTTTCAAAATCTTCTCTTAAATTCTGTATCTTGTTAGTGACTGGTAAAGATTGTGCATGTCATTGAATTTATTTCTGAATTTTGCAGAGCTTGACTCATCTGATAAAAATGCTGCAATAATTATGCCACCTAAATGATATAAGACTTAAAAGAGTTTTGCAAAAACAACAATGTATAGAGCCAACTGATGGGAGAGTACAGTAACCACTCCCTCATAATTTTCACCATTAGCTTTGCACCCTAGAAATACAGTCTGGCTACAGAACTGTATGTTTACAATCCAGAAAATGTCATACAAATTTTCAAATGGTTCACTGTGATGTTGACTATCACTTGGCCCTCTTTCAATCCACTATTTTATATCATCAGAAGAAAACAAACTCCATAAAGCAGGTTTTGCATTTCTGTTTTTTTATGAGGTCTGCAGATGGGGTAATTTCAGATTTTAAAATAGTTTCCCTTTTTAAACCATTGTTACTATTATTATTGTTTGCTATAGCAAGGAATATTCTGTTGCTAATAATAATGTTTTCGCTGGCCAATATTTTTTAGAAGATGACTACCAGGTCCTTCTTCCTCACATTATTAGTCTGGAAGGTTCGCTGAAACCTGGTGACCACAAATGACTCTACTGATAAATGAAATCCTGGCGGCATAGCTTCCAGCATCACAGCAACACATCAGCCACCACAATACTAACAACCTGACAGACGAGTGATGGATGATTGCAACATTACCACCACAGAGAACTGCCAGGACCTCAAACTGGTTCCAGAAGAGAGCGTGGAACAAGAGATATCAATGCTAATGTCAGATGGATCTTGGCTGAAAGCAGAGAATAACCACAAAGCTGTTCACTTGTATTTTGGTTGACTATGAAAAGACATTTGGCTGTGTGAACCATAACAAATTGTGGGTAACACTTCAAAGAATACCACAGTAATTAACTGCCATCATAAGGACCCAGTACATATATCAAGAGGCAGTCATTCAGACAAGAGGATACTGCATTGGCTAAAATCAGGCAAGTTGTGCGTCACAGTGTGAATCTGTACAATGTTTTTATTAGAGAAACCTTTTCACTCATGTGCTGGAAGGATTAATGCATTATTATGCTGTTATACCCCTCCCTTAAGAGGTCCAGTGAGTTAGGTATTTTTCTTGCAACTTATCTCAGCTGTATTTCAGGAACCAGTGGTGATTAAAAGTATTCATGATTTTCCCAAATAAACTAGTTCCCTTAATACAGATTGGGGTAACTTTGGACTTGCTGTAGAACATATTGACAGAGGCAGCATTTTTAAGTGGGGAAAAAAAGCACTGAACTCAGAGTCAGGAGACCAAATTTTAAATCATGTGATCTTTAAGTCTCTTCACTCCCCTGGTCTATGGACAGTAATAGCAATTCATGAAGATAGGTGGTTTTTAAGTGTCATCAAGTCAGTGGCGACTTATAGGTGGGCGGTTTAAACCCACCAGCCGCTCCTCAGAAAACCCTATACAGGGTCGTTGTGAGTCAGAACTGACTCCATAGCACTTAATGACAAGAACAACAAGAATACATCTAACCATGCCCCAAAGGCAATGGGCATACCTAGCACCCAGGTAACAGTTCCAAAATAACAACTATCCAATGAAAGGAACCAGGAGCTATGCTACTAAGAGAAATGGGATGATTCCAAAGCTACGGGAGGGAAAATACTAGATGAACCTGGAACATCTTGTGACAAAAGAAAAGAAGTGCCTGAAATGAAGAGGCATGCCAAAAGGGCACAGGAACCATCTTAATGGAGTTCCCAGTGGCCAAATCTTGTTCATTTGAGTACCAAAATAATATTTTAATGGATTATAACCCATATTTAAATAAATGAGTGCAGAAAAGAAAGTTTTCCATAGAATCCCAATTAATGAAAGTAGAAGGAAACAGAAAAGCACCGTTTAGCAAACAATAACGGTTGCAGATAAAAATCAACAGAGACTACAATTAGTGGGGAAGAATATAAGACATGGGCTATTTACATGGTCTCAAAATATATCCTTAGATGGCACTTATACAAGGAAGACTTAAGAGGGAGTCCTGGTGTAGTGCTGTGGTCTAACACAGTCAGA
>NW_006408522.1:38740346-38774873 GCF_000296735.1 Chrysochloris asiatica
TTGTAAGAAATATTTATTTAAAATGTGTCTTTAAACATAAATACACACAAAACAAATTACGTATTAATAGGTGACGAGAGGTTCTTAGGAATCTAACCCTGTATTTCCCCTAGGAACAATGGCTCAATATTAGCCAGAACTTTAATTCAGTGTTCACAATGACTTGATACCTATAATTACTGCAAAAAACAAAGTTCAATGCATATATATAGTCACCAAACTCACAGAATTGTAATTCCTCTTCCTTTTTCAACCCTCACTCCAATATACATTCAAATCTATGGGAAGACCTGAACTGTGAATTATGACTACATGTAGAATCTTGGTCCTAAAACCACGGATATCTAAATCTTAAAGTTATACTCTAAAAGGAAAAAAAAAAAAAAATCTAAAACTGCTGTCTAAAATATTAAAAATGCAACCTCCATGTCATGATGAATCTTAAAGTAGAGTCAAAGGGTAAGAATTGTATTAAGGAAGATATGAGGAGGGACTCCTGGTATGTCACTGTAGGATCAGTACTGGACTGTAAACCACAAGGCCAGCAGTTCAAACCCACCAGAGCTGCTCCTTGGGAAACCCTGTATAGGGTTGCTATGAGTTGAAATCAACTCAACGGCACTTAACAACAACAGCTTATAGGTGGATCCCTGGATGGCACAAATAGTTAAATGCTTAACTATTAATAAGCCAAAAGCTTGGCGCTTTGAACACAACCAGAGAGGTGGCTTAGAATAAAGACCTAGTGATCTGCTTCTGAATGGTGACAGCTTTGCAAACCCGATGAGCAGAGCTACTCCGCACACATGGGTCGCAACGAGTCCAAATAAATTCGAAGGCAACTAGAAACTGCAGCTTATAGTAACTTTACCAATGAACTACCACAGATCTTTGAATAACAGCTCTTTAGTTTATAATGGCAAAAAACAAAACCCTCAAGATTACCTAGGTTTGCAAAAGAGTCAAAGACAGACCAAAATGCCTACAGAATTCTCTCACTATGCCTGCCTTGATCTTTCACCCATAAATCTCAAGTAAGTAAAAAGTAAAAATTACTAAAAGAAAAAATATGTATTTCAGTAAGCTCCTATCAGGCAGTTTCAGAAATCTGGACCCACAACTGTGTCCTTGACCTAAAATGTCCCTTAGGCTCCCAAATGAGAAATCTAGGCTCTTTGAACCATTTTTCTTAGAATAACATAACTCATGTTCTTACATTTAAAGTCTGACCCAAGTGGATTAATCATCAATAAATTTTAAAGCATTCGTTTCAAGACTCCTGCAAGTGATGAAAATTATAAAAATAAAGTAATAGTCATACATATGCTTCACTAATATACAAAATACCATTCATATATTAATAAATTTTATCTATAATGTAAAAAAGGGAGGGAGGGAAGGAGGGAGGGAAGGAGGGAAGGAAGGAGGGAAGGAAGGAAGGAAGGAGGGAGGGAAGGAGGGAAGGAGGGAAGGAAGGAAGGAAGGAGGGAGGGAAGGAGGGAAGGAGGGAAGGAAGGAAGGAGGGAAGGAAGGAGGGAAGGAAGGAAGGAGGGAAGGAAGGAAGGAGGGAGGGAAGGAGGGAAGGAAGGAGGGAAGGAAGGAAGGAAGGAAGGAAGGAAGGAAGGAAGGAAGGAAGGAAGGAAAGGAAGTTAGTTAGTTCTTGGTGTTCTTAAGAGCTGTCAAGTCAGTTCCGACTCAGTGCAACCCTGTATAGGGTTTCCAAGGAGTGGCTGATGGGTTTGAACTACAGCTCTTAAGGTTCACAGTCCAGTGCTTACCTTATAGTATCACACCAGGAGTCCATTAATCTACTTTCTTGTTGTTGTGTGCCATCAAGTTGGCCAAGAGCAGCCAGTGCATTTGAACTGCCAACCGTGTGGCTTCCAGTCCAAAATTAATCCTACAGAGCCACACTAGTGTCCTTAATCTACTTTGCTGTTGTTAAGTGTCATCAAGTCACTTCCAACCCACTATCTGTATAGGGCTTCAAAGAGCAGTTGGTGAGTTTGAACTGCTGACCTTGCAGTTCAAACCAACCTAGCGGTCCAGTGCAGTATCCTGCAGCGCCACACGAAGATTCCTAATTTACATTTGTTATTGTTATGTGCTGTTGAATTGGTTCTGACTCATTCTGAGACCTTGCGTTTCCAACAAGCAGATGGTGAGCTTGAACCCCTGACCTTACAGTTCAAACCGGCTTCATAGTCTAATGCATTAACCTTAACAGACACTAAATCTTTTACTCTTCATTACATTCAATCCTGTCAAACTTCAGAGTGAACCAAATCAGCTAAGATTGTAGCTCAGATCACTAGTCTACTAAACTATAAAGTTAAGTGTATAACATAAAAATTCTCTTCAAAATGAGATTAACTTTCAATAGTTTCCCCTCTATTCTGAGAAATTTTTATTTCCCCCTGGCAGTGGTGTAGTGTTGTAAAATCACACTAGACACCCTCATGGTCAGTTTAAACTGCAAGGTCAGCAGTTCAAACTCACCAGCTGCTCCTAGGAAATCCTATACAGGATTGTTGCCTCAGAACCAACTTGATGATACGTAACAGCAGCAGCGGCGGCAGTGAACCAGTATTGATTTCTAAGTCCTTCATTACTAAAGAGGCCGTCATTTACTAGATTGTGAACTCACTGAGAACAGGGATTCAGACTGTATTTCCAATTTAAGTCCCCAGAGTCTATCATCCTCACACTGGAACTCAATATACCTCAAAAACATTCGTTCCCATCCTTTCTCTGTTGCTGGAAAGTGCCACTGAGTCAGTTCAACTCATAGTGACCCAATGTAGGGTCTCAGAGGCTTTAAGTCTTTGTGGGAGCAGAGAGCCTCATCTTTCTTCTGCCATCTCCAGCATGGAATAATTGTTCAATAAAGGTTCGTTGCAATATTGTTTATTCCATTCAGTATTAACATTAATGACTATGCCAAAACCATGAGCAATGTAAAAATCCAAGAAATGAATTGAATTTGATTAACAAGAAATGTTGCAACATCCTGAATTTCTTCTGTTTGGCTGCTTCTCTCAGCCTACTATTACTAACATATATTTGACTGATCCTTTTTAACTACCACTAAAATACATAGTATACACACAATGGCTTTGAATTAAAAGATGTTTCCTACAGAAATAGGTCTGAACACTTTAACACTTAAGGATTAGAAAATACCCTAATTTTCCATGACATATATATAATTACATACTTATTATCGGGTCTAGCACTTTGCCATTCAAGAATTATCACACAAATAAATTCTCATTCATCATTATACATCATCACAGTAAAATACGGTTTTATCTTAACAAATTCAGACCTCAAAAGGCATAAAAAACCAGAATAAAATATACTGACACTTAGCAAGTGATGAAGACATTGATTTAGAGATGTATGATCAAGCATATCACCTGGAAATGTTAAAGTAAACATTTCATTCCGCTCAAGAGATGTGCAAAACCTGATGGGGAAACCGTTATATAATGAAGGCTACATGAGAGTTCATTTTTAGCTATTTAATAATATTTAAAATATCCTAATAAAAATAACTTCAAATAAAATTATACAATGAAATAAAAACAAAGCATACTAAATTGTTTCAGAATTAAGTCTACAAGAGAAAAATAATGCAAATGGCACATTATTCTCAAATTAGTGGTATATGACATGTGTACAGGAGATGAAGTTAAATTACAAAAATGCTAGGACCAAAAGTGCTAAAAGTCATCTGACCTATCTTATTCATTCTAGCATAAGGAAACTGAGGTTTTACAATGAGAAGTTGCTTTTTAAAAGAAGACTACACATTGGGATGCATCCCCTATCATTTATGAAACTTTGTTAAAGAAAGCAAAGAATCAATGATCTAACAAGCATTGGTCGTCTATACCCTCACTACTGCCTTTCAAATCTGAAGTTTCCTATAATTCTGCACAACTCTACCCTGAAATTACTCCCCTGATGATCCTTATGACTCAGTATTATCTCTTGTTTCCAGGAGAAAAACTGAGCATAAGTGTAAATTTTTAATACCAACATGGAAATACATCTTTAGAGAAGGACAACTCCCCAAATAGAGCACTCGAGTTTAGAACAGAGGGTTTCCAACAGTCATGTTTTCATATGGAATAGAATACAATATATATAACAGCATTGTTTTCATATGGAACAGAATACCATATAAATTGTGTGTTGCTTTTAAACTTTCTGACTGTGACTCACAGTAATAAATAAATTTTATCTTTTGACACAGTATATCTAAAATACACATACATGTATTTTTGCAAAGTTACTTAGCTTTCCAGAGTCTGTTTCATCATCTTTGTAAATGAGGGTAAAAATAGTACTAACATCAAAAATAATTGTTAAGAAAATTAAATCCATAAAATAATTTGAAGTCAATGGTGGTTGTGTAGTGAATTATTTAATGTCTCTTCTAGCCACAGCCTTTGAAAACTCCCACCAAGTAAAGACCCACCCTGATGGGTCTAGGTAAGAGAAGGTGGGGAAGATGCTGATGGATCATATGATTCAGTTGTTGAGTGACTGCTAACAAGGTTACAAATAAAACTTCAAACTCTAATGTGGGTATAAAATACATCATCTCAGAAGTAGGAGAAGGGTTCTAACCACTATCAAAACAGAAAAACTAAGAGTGGTGCATGTTTTGGATCTCTGAGATCTGGGGATATTGACCCTCGTCAACCCAGGGACAGAAAGTTGTGACACCAAAGGAATGGCAGAGCAGCAGCAGAACAAGCCCTCTAGAGCACAAGACAGCCAGCACAGAAGAGTGATCTGAGGCAGGAGGCTTCCTTGCAGTGTAGGGTGCCCCCTCGCACTGAACTGAGGGAGCTAGGTTTGCTGACCCTCACTCAGAGACACAGCCCAGTGCCCTTAGGCTAGGGCTTACGGTGGAGTGGTGTGTCCTGCTGGCATCTGTCAGCAGCCCTAAAAGTGCTTTGTAGCATTGCGTGGGCAGAGAGGCCTGCCTGTGGGCACCGCTGAGAGATTGTCTTGACTGGAAGAATTGTAACCTGAGCTGTTTCTGGATCCTAATAAACCCAGTACTATGAGTATGGCATCTGAGTTCTGTGAGGCCCTTACACTGAATTACTGAACACCGGAGGAGTTGGTTGGCGTCTTCACTTTTTTTTGCAGTTATAATCGTATATTGTTGTTGTTGTTAAGTGCCATTCAGTCTGTTCCGACCCATATATTAGCTGCCATTTAATAATGTTGCTAGGGACTACATAAAACCACAAAGTACTAATCAACGAAAACATAATCTAAGAAATCTGAGACTATATCTCATTTATAAAAACCCAAAATAGAAACAAATGGGAACCTTTGGAAGTAACAATTCACAACAAGAATTTAAAAAATAAATTTTTGACAGCTATCCCCTGCTGTAAACTTATCCCATAAACTGAACAGAAAAAAATATATGCAAACAATAAAATGCTCTTTACCCTGGAAAGCTTAACTATTCAGTAACAGATAATATATATATGTGTGTGTTGTTGTTGGTAAGTGCTGTTGAGTCTGAACCTTGTGATTCAAACAGACTTGCGGTCCAGTGCTTTATCGCATAGCACCACGCCAGGACTAAATATATATACATGTAAATATTATAGTCACTAAAAGTAGGAACATTTGAAAGTTTTGTAGAAGCACAGAAATTCTTTAAGTATATTGTTGTTGTTGTTAAAAAGTGCTGTCGAGTCGGTTCCGACACACAGCGACCCTGCGTAGAGTTTCCGAGGAGTGACTGGTGAGCTTGAACTGCTGGCCTTCTGGTTCAAACGACTTTACAGTCTGGCACATTAACCCACAGCATCACAACAGGACACATCTAAGTGTATTAGGTGAAAGTTAATAATAAGTACTTGTACACAGTTTGGTATACTATTTAAATAAGTAAAAATACATGGGTATGGAATTAAAAACAATGGAAAGCTGTGTTAGGTTTTTCCATTTTTTTCTTTTGATGAGATTACTGTTCTTTGTTCTTCCCACAACAGAGACAGTTGGTTCAAAGAATTCAGATCAGTTTCACTGTCTTCTTCTTCCTCCTGTTATTGTTGGTGCTGGCAGGAAATCCCAAGTATGCCAAGTAAAACTGTTTCATAGGGTTTGCAAGGCTTGTGACCTTTAGGAAGATTGTCAGGCTTGCCTTCCAACATGCTTCGAGGTGGTTTCAAACCACCAACCTTTAAAACAGTAGTTGTAGTTGAGTGTTTAACAGATAATATTACCCAGGACTCCTTTGATTTTTGGCACTGTAGGTTTAGCACTGGGTTGTTATCAACATGATCACTGGTTCAAACCCACCAGCCTCTCCCATCCACTGGAGAAAAGATGAGGCTAGTTGCTTCTGTAAAGATTTACAGTCTCAGAAATCCTATGGAGTTCTACTTTGTCCTCTGTAGAGTAGTTATGCGTAAGAATCAATTTAGAATCATGGGTGGGACCTGGCTTAATCTATATGAGACAGGGTAAACACAAATATGGAATGATTGGAAGTTAGCCAGTAATTATAAATCAAACTATTCTTTTTGGATGCATGCTGGAGCTTAGCACACATTGTACAGACGCAGACTGAACAGCAATAGGATCTATATAAATCAGCTAAATTGGTTGTTTTGAGTTTTTTTCCCTTACTCACTTTTCGACATTTGCTTGTTAAAATTTGCTTTCTTGAAGAAACGAGACTAGAAAAATCACTCAGGAAAATTAAGATTGCTAGAAGCTAGCTTATTTCATTCACTTATCTCTTACCACTTCCTTTCCCTTATGACAATATAGAGTCGAAGAATATTCTAATTTGATATATTTTAAAAAGCTATATTATATGTAATTTTTTTAGTTTCCTTAAATTTCATTTTTCGAATACAATAATCCTCACAAGAGAAAGTACACACATTTTGTTAATCATAATTTTAAGTCCCTAATTTATATTCTTTCAAGAAGATCTTGATTCATTGTTGTTGTTGTCAAGTGTCATCAAGTCAGTTCTGACTCATAGCAACCCTACATAGGGTTTCTGAGGAATAGTTGGTAGGTTTGAACTGCCAACCTTGTGGTTCGAAGTCCAGTCGCTGATCCTATAACACCCAGTATGCACGTTTCATTCATTATACCCAATTTATATTCTTTCAAGAAAATCTTGATCCATAGATAACTTCAAAGTCATTCCTATATCAAGTTTCAGTGGGTATATGAGGGGCTTCAAAAAAATCCATGAAAAAATCCCATTATCCTTTAGTTTCATTTTTCCAGAAACTTTCTGAAGCTCCCTCGTATATTATTGTTAAGTGCCATCAAGTTGGATTGGACTCACAGTGATCCTGGTGAATTTGAACCACTGACCTTGCAGTTTAAACTATAAAGTTTCAGAATAGCAAGGCTGTCAGACAAAACACAAATATTTGCTTTTGTTGTTGATGATCATACAATGAACAGAGCATAAAGCTTATAGACCCTTGTTATGAGCCATCAAGGAAACTTTGCCATACAGGGCCCCTATGGAACACAGCAGAACTGCCCCCCACTCCCCATAGGCTTTCTAAGTATGTTAAGAAGCCCTAGTGGTGTGGTGGGCTAAGCACTGGACTGCTCACAGCAAAGTCGGAGGTTCAAGCTCACCAGGTACTCTGCAGGACAAAGATGAACCCTAAGGAGCAGTTCTATACTATGCTGGGCTCCTTTACAGATCCCTTGGCTACCCAAATTGACATTTACAGACTAAATTAAGAACAAGAACTTATAGCTAATAGAATGTCAATCTCACTAATAACAGGGATCGTAATTACAAAAAATTATCTAATATCTTTAATAATTTAAATTTCACTACCAGAAAAACTCTTCTTCGCCCCTTCTCTCTCGTTTAAGTAGAATTCTGCCCTTCATACAATGATATTTGAAAACTCCTTTATTCTGCATCTCAATGTAAAGAAAGCAAAAATCCTCACAATAATTAATAACATCAAGGAAAACAGAAAAAAAGATTGAAGTTGTCAAAGACTTCATTTTGCTTGGATCCACAATCAACACTCATGGAAGCAGCAGTCAAGAAATCAAGTGATATATTTACATTAGGCAAATCTGCTGCACAAGAGGTTTTTAAAGTGTTGAAAGGCAAAGGCGTCAGCTTGAGGACTAAAGTGCACCTTACTCAACCATGGTGTTTTCAATAACGTTACATGCATATGAAAGTTGTACAATGAACTAGGAAGCTTGCAGAAGAACCAACGCATTTGAATTATGGTGTTAAAGAATATTGAAAATACCATGGACTGCCAAAAGAACAAACAAATCTGTGTTGGAAGAAGTGCAGGCAGACAGCTCCTTAGAAGTGAGAACGGTGAAGCTTTGTCTCTCATACGTCAGACATGTTATCAGGAGAAACCAGTCCCTGGAGAAGAATATCATGCTTGGTAAAGTGGAGATCAGCAAAAAGATAGGTAGACACCCAACAAGATGGACTGACACAATGACAACAACAACAACAACAGGCTCAAACGTAAAAACTGGGAGGATGGTGAGAACCCGGTAATAACAATATGCTACTCATAAAGATGCCTGCTTTTTAAAAGAACTATACACACACTTATGGAGTCCAGGCGTGGTGCTGCGGGGTAATGCGCTGGACTACAAAGTTGGTGTGAACCACAAAGTCAGCAGTTTTAGCTCACCAGCCGTTCCTCGGAAACCCTGTACAGGGTCACTATGGGTTGGAACCGACTTGACGGCACTGAACAACAACATATATATTTGTAATTCTAAAAATATTCAAATATTAAAATGGCTTTAATAACATGCTTTAAAAATAATACCCCTTTTTTTAACTAAACAGTTATGTTAAAAGCACCTTACCCAAATCTGAATAATTAATCCATGTATCTACCTCTCCCTTCTACTTTGTAATTCCCAACATCCTTCATTCCTGATATAACCATTATTAAATAAGATCCTATCCTTTCCAAAGGAGCTCTGGTAGCGTAGTGGTTACAAATTGGGCTGAGAACTGCAAGGTCAGCAGTTCAAAGCTACCAGCTGTTCCGCAGGAGATAGATGAGGCTTTCTGATCTCGTAAAGATTTACAGCCTCGAAAACCCTGTACAGGGTCATTATGAGTCGGAACTGACTGCACAGCACATAACAACAAGAACAACATCCTATCCAATGCTCTGAACATCTCCCAGCTAAGCCATTCCCTTTCCTTATTCCCTTCACTCTTAAACTATCCTCTCTCTAACCTCCGATCCTCACATCCTTGCTCCTCTCTTTAAATTGTGGAGGCACTAAATCACTCATCCCTCACTTATATACAAAAACAAAACATTAGAGCAGTGGTTCACAACTGCTCTCCACTCACCAATGCAGCAACTTGACTATTCATATTGTTCTAAGCTGCTTTTCCTTTTTTAAAATACTGGAGCAGATCCTGGCTCCTCTACTCCAATAACCTTCCATCTAAGACACTTGCATGTCACCACTCGGAAGTCCAAGTTCTCGGCTCGAAATCTTTTACCTTTTTATTTCTTCTACTTCTTCTACACAATACTCTAACTTTACTAAAGCTTTCAGTTCCTCAAAATAGCTGTCAATTCTATGTCCCTGCATAGTGGCTACAAGTTGGGCTGCCAATGTCAAGGTCAGCAGTTCAAGACTACCAGTGGTTCCACAGGAGAAAGATGAGGCTTTCTGATACATAGATTTACACCCTCGGAAACCCTGTACAGGGTCACTATAAGTTGGAACCGACTCCTCAGCACATATCTACTACCACCTATTATTTTATGTTTATTTTTTTCTTGTAAAATCTATTGTGGCCATTAAGTGCTGAGGTATAAAGTGTGCTATAAATGTAATGCAATTTTCACCTCAATTCGATGCTTATCTATCTGTTATATGGCTATAGGCAAATTATTAACCATCTCTTGAGTCTAAGCTACTTCATCAGCACAGAGGGTAATACTTTGCTCACGTGGTTGTCAGAGTATGAAATCTAGCCATGTCTGTCAAGTAGTAAAGCCTTTGACAGGGTCCTCTGTCCTGGGTATCGCTCCACCAATTACCCACCTTTCATTAAATCTTCGCTCTTAACTCTTCACTACAGACATCATCTCAGCTCACAATTTTAACTCCTAACTTCCCCCTGAAAGAATGTAATCTCCTCGCTGCCTCCTCCACTTCACTTCTCATGTTCTCTTTGTTGTTGTTAAGTGACGTGAGTCAGCTCAGACTCACAGCGACCCTGTACAGGGTTTCCAACGAGTGGCTAGTGGGCTTGAACTGCCAACCTTGTAGTTAAGAGTCTAACTGCTTATCCTACAGCACTACACCAGGACTCTACCCTAGAACAAAATGATTCCTGCACCCACTACTGCCCCCCAAAGGTTGAGAGTCTAAGGTTGAGAGTCTAACAGTTAAACCTTTTTTTTTTAAAGTATGACTAATGCAAGCTTTCTATAATATCTAATACTTATGGGTAAGGTGCTCTAAGATGTTGACTTATATTACATGGTTTTATCCAAATAAACTATATTTGAGAATCAGAAATTTTTGTAATCCTTTAGCACTCCAATGTTAATGTGGGTAATAGAGGTTCTTTCAAAACAAAAATTACTAATCAAATTTCTATAGCCAGTGTGGTGTTTACAATTAACATCATTCTGTGATTAGTGCTGACTGTAACTTTAAGACTTAAGCAAATCACAAAGCCTTTCTTTATATTTGATTCTTCATCTGTAAAACTAGGATAATATGCCTCTACTTCAGAGGGATGTTAAGATAAATGTAAATTTCCCTCCTCTTTTGATTAGAGATAAGAGAATATTAAAAAGGACTTTTAGTTCAGAAGAAAGGTACTATGTTGATGAAATAACTATGTTGTTTCCATTTAGCCTGAAAGTGGGTTGGGTTACTTTTTAAAACAGGATTATTGACTTGCTTGAAAATTATTTTTCGGTTTATGTTAAAAGCAAACAAATTAAAACTGAACTAAAAGTAGCTGTCTTCCTGTCTTGCCCAACATGGAGGAAAATGTTTATAATACAGATTTATATTATTTTTCTGTTTGCTGGTATTTTTCGATTTTAAATGTTTCTGAAAAACTGTCTTTTGGTGTCTTTCTTCTACTATCACCTAAAAGTGTTGCAGTTTCTCATTTTCTTTCCATTTTTACTTAATATTCTCTATGGGCAGTTTTCCACTTTGGTGGCAAAGTGGTTAATCACTTGGCTGCTAAACCTAGAGTCAGCAGTTTGAACCCACTAGCCACTTACATCACTTAAAATGATGCTTTTCTTTCAGCCTACAGATAAAGCTTAAAGCTGTTTCTTCTCATTAAATGTCTTTACTGGTTGAAGAGGGTTGCGGTGAAGAATTGTTGTTGTTGTGTGCCGTGGAGTTGGTTCCAACCCACAGCGACCCTGTATAGGGTTTCCAAGGCTGTAAATCTTTACGGGAGCAGAAAGCCTCATCTTTCTCCAGCGGAACAGCGGGTAGTTTCGAACTGCTGACCTTGTGGTTCTCAGCCTGATTCATAACCACTACGCTACCAGAGCTCCTAGGGTGAAGAATAAGGAAGGGTAATTCAATGAATAAATTTTCTTTGGAATCTTAATCGTTTTATCTGAAAAAACAATTGTTCTATATGTATTTTTTCCTTAAATATCAGTGTCATTAATGAAATCAGTACAACTACTGGTCTTTCCTCATCCCGTACAAAAAAAGGATGAAGAAAATGAAAGACTTAAGAAAGCAATCTGTCCACAGGGTTTATGACCTAATAATGAACCACTGTCTCCACTAGCCTGAGACCAGAACTAGATGGAGCCTGCCTACCACTACTGACTACTCTGATTGGGATTTCAATAGAACGTCCTGAATAGAGTGGGAGAAGGATGTTGAACAAAATTCAAAACCATAAAAAAGACAAAACTTACTGGTCTAAAACCTCCAAGACTACATCCCACACCCAGAGATTAGATTTCAGCTAATCAATAAACATGTAAGGTGAATAGTAACACACATGAGGAACATGCTTTTCAAAACAACTAACCTTACAAGTGTGAAAGAGCAGCATCTGCCCAAAAACAAAGGTCAAAAAACAGGAAGGAGCAGAAAACATTGGCAAATGGAAATGAGGAACCCAGGGAGGAAGCGAGAAGAGGGCTGGTTACATTGAGGGGGTTACATCCAATGCCACAAAACAAATGTGCATGAACTGTTGAATGGAAACTATTTTCCTCTGTAAAACTTTCACCCGAACCACAATAAAATGTTCCAAGAACACCTGACCCCACTTTCCTTAAAGCGTCCCTTCAAATACAACCTCTAAGGCTCATCCCTGAGCCTTGAAGAACTTCATAAGCATTATACTCATCACGGTTTAGTGGATCTGTTTCCTGTTGGGCAGTGAAAGCAGTTATCAGGTTTTACTTATCGTTGTATCATCCCAACCCTAAGTGTCTAGTGGACACTCAGATGTCATGGAACTGAAATTCTTAAAGAGAAATTACAAATGGTATCTGTTTCAATGTATCCTTAAAAATATAACAAATGTGTACCTCAGCAACTAACGTTTTGCAATGTTAAGTAATGTTTTTCATATATTGTCAATGGGGAAAAGTTCAGAATTGATATTGAATTCCAATCTCACACAGTATCAATATGATTCCTAATAAATAGATGTAAATAACAGTTTGGTAACTTTATGCTGAGATTTATAAAACATTTTGATGAGATGAAAGGTAATTCTGAAAAAGTGGTATCATAAAAGTTAATGATTCACTGAATTTCAACTAAATTTTTAATAATCCTACTATATATGCTGGAGGATAAGCATGGGCCTGCAAGGTCAATTTGAACTGTAAGGTGGGTAGTTCAAGCTCACCAGTTGCTTCTCAGAAACCCTATTGTTGTTGTTGTTAAGTGCCGTCGAGTCGGTTTCGACCCGTAGCGACCCTGTACAGGGTTTCCGAGGGTGTAAATCTTTACGGGAGTAGAAAGCCTGATCTTTCTCCCGCGGAGCAGCTGGTAGTTTCGAACCGCCGAACTTAAAGTTCGCAGCCCGATTCGTAACCACTACGCTACCAGAGCACCTATATACAGGGTCGCAATGAGTTGGAACCTACTCCGCACTTAACAAAACAACTGTATTATACCAATATGGAAAAGTGGTTAACAAATATACAAACTCCTCAACAACATGGTTAGGTTCCAAGGACTAGGTCATTGACATATAACCTTCACCAGCACAGCCATCTTTACTCTCACCTCATACCTCAGCATTCGTTACTGCCAGATATGTTGTTTATGCACGAAATATTCAGATAGATTTTTTTTTTACTATTGTCATAAATGCAAAACATTGGTAACAATATAGTTGATTAATGAAGAGTAGAAATATTGTGTACATTTAAGGAAGTAATCCCTATTCATATGGACAGACCAAACAGAATATTCCTAATCATATGCATTACATTAATATAATGATATTTAATACTAAGTACAGCCAGGAAAGCATTTCTGCTATATTCCAAGTCATAATAGAAAGATAACCTAAAATGTAGAAATAAAATTATTAAACTTATGTTTTAGATTATAATATAATTTCTAATTACTCTTAAATGTAGTGAAGCTTATTCTTTGTACTCTAAATGTAGGAGGCAAATTCCTTGCAAGATAATTTAAAAATTTCAGACACTAGGAGGAAATTTCTACAAGTCAACCCTAAAGCAATAGGGAAGATGAAACATTAAAGGTGGGTTTCAGAAACTAAAAAGTAAACCACTTAGAATTATAGAACTTTTTAATTAAAAGGATAAACAAATGCAGCACTCTTACCTTAAATTATCAGAATTTTAAGCCCAATTTTTGGAGCAGAAACATATGAAACTTTACTTCCATATTATGGGCAAAGATTAAGAGACTACCATTACATTTCTCATATTTATTAAGATTGTATCATTTTTCCCTAATCTCAGAACATGATAACTACATTGATTTTCTTATGCTGATTCATTCTTGCATTCTCCAGATAACCTGTTTGACTATGAGGCTTTGCTTTGTTTTTAGGTCACTGAATTGGTTTTGATTTGCTACTTCTTAAATATTCTCAGCCTTTATCTAAGAATATTTCCTCTACTCCATTATATCTACTCTTTCAGAATTTCTGTTAGTTGTATGTGTTTATTTTCCTCTTCAGGTCTCTTAATCTTCCTATTTAACATCTCAATCTCTAGGTCTATGGACCTGAGTTTTTAACCTTTTGTACCATGGATCTTTTTAGCATTCAATGATGTTGATGGCTCTCTGGTTCCCTTCTCTAAATTAAATCAATTATGCTGAGAAACTTACACAATTTTTAAATTTTTAGAGTAGTATATATCTAGTTCTTTGTTAATATTAAAATCTAGCAAGGGGAGTGCAAAAAATGGTGTGGTGGAGACCTCTGACCTTGTCTAACTTTAATTAAGAGGAGAGGGAGGAAATTACCATCAGAAGCTATAAGCCCAAGATTTATTCCCATGAGGCAGAGGTCAGACATGCCTCCTTTCTTCAACCTTTCAAACAGTTCTGACACCAACCATTCCTCTTCTCAATGCACCCTCTACTTCTCTACTTAGTTTTGTAATTCACTGTAATGGCCCCACAGAACTCTCAGACAACATTCAAGATGACGTGGTTTACTAGTTCCCTCACAAAGCGACAAGGGCTACTCCACTCCACCAGCAAGCTTTCTTGCTCCATGGACAGTTAAGTCCACTAAGTCATCTTGCACCAGTCTCCTGGTTATACTGCATCCGCTGCTCCTCACTATCACTAGCTAGGCTCTGGTGTTACAGCATTCTCTCACCTGGGCCTAGGAAATTCTCAGCTCAGGGACCAAAGGATAAGCTCTGCTCCCATCTCTTCTTGGTGACAGTGGTCCTCCACTCCATGCCCTGGGATTGACTGTTTTATTAGGCCTGCTGCTGTTAGGTATCATCGAGTTGGTTCTAACTCATAGCAACCTGATACACAACAGAATGAAACACTGCCTGGTCAGTCCTGCACCACTCTCACAGTTATGTTTGAGGCCACTGCTGTTGCCAATGTGTCAATCCACCTTGTTGTAAGTATTCTTTTTCGCTGATGCACCACTTTGCCAAACCAAGTATGATGTTCTTCTCCAGGGGACTGTTTCCTCCTGATAACATGCTTGAAGTACGAAACAGAAAGATGGCCATGCTGGCTTCCAAGGAGTATTCTGGCTGAACTTCTTCCAAAAAAGATGCTTGTCCTACACCTATGGAAGCAGTAGCTCAAAAGAGGGAACAAGTCCTTACAGCAAGAATCATTCCCACCCCCTCCACACACAGAGTAGACAGGGATGGACAACTTGGACATTGGCTACCCAAAAGGGGGGGTGGGGGTTGGCGGGGGGCTACAAAGGCAAGAAACGACTGGCTTACAAGCTTTCAAGAGGGAACCTAGACCCAGAGGGCCTGGAGGAAGGTAGAATCTCCAGTGAGTAGTATTCAATCTGACTAGGCAGGGCTGATGCAATGAAATGCAGACAGGTCTCTTGTGATACAATAGTGAATAACTGTTATCAGGACTGATTGTGAGGGCCGGAAATGTAAAGGTGGACGTTTTATAGCAAGGAGGGGATTGATTGACTTTTCAGTCTAGGAGCGGAGGTCCCTAGGACCATCAAGGGAGAAGAGCAGAGCGCGGGACCCTACCCAGAGAAGCAGTGATGCCTGAAATGGAGCCAGAGATGATGACGTGGAGCGATGGAGCAGCTGGAGACTCTAGACCCAGAGAGGAAAGCGACTGTGTGCTGAAGACCTGGGGGGTACGGGGGAAGGATTGCATGGAGGGGATTGTAACCATGGCAATGAGAGGATATAAGATAGAATGAATGTAAAACTAATGTTCTCCCATGTAAACTATCACATAATTCACAATAAAACATTTAAAATAAATAAACAAACAAACAAACAGCCTCCTCAATTACAACCAACTTTATGGATTGGTTGTAATTTATACATACAAGCATATACATTTTGAAATCCTAGTAAAACCTAAACTACTCCCTATTTAGTCAGTGGTGTCCTTCCTAGTAATTAAAGTAATTGCAGTTCAGTGAATTACTTTAAAAAAAAAGAAAAGAAAAAGAAGCTTGTTCTTTTGACAATCCATGATACTTTTAATAATCTTTTCGAAAACCATAATTCAAATTCATGAATTCTTCTACATTCTTCCTTATTCATGGTCCAACTTTCACACACATATGAGGTGAATGAAATTATCAAAGTGTGGGTCAGGGGCACCTTAGTCCTCAAATGGGTACCTTTGCTCTTGAACACTTACTTTAAAAGAGGTCTTTTGCAGCAAATTTGTCTAATGCAATATGTCATTTGATTTTCTGACAGCTACTTCCATGAGTGCTGATTATAGACCCAAACAAAATGAATCTTTGACAACTTTCATCTTTTCTTCATTTATCATGATATTATTTATTGGTATACTTGTGAGGATTTTTATTTTCATTAAGCCAAGTGGGATGGCAAAACTGATTAATCCTCTTATTAAGAGTTCCACATACATTATTTGCATGGTTCTAAGGAGCTCTGGAAGCGTAGTGGTTACGAATCGGGCTGCTAACCTCAAGGTCGGCAGTTCAAAACTACCAGCTGTTCCGTGTGAGAAAGATGAGGCTTTCTGCTACCGTAAAGATTTACAGCCTCGGAAACCCTGTTCAGGGTCACTATGAGTCGGAACCGACTCCACAGTACTTCACAACAACAACACCCCCACAAGGGTGACCTGGTGTGGTGCTGTGGGTTAATGCGCCAGACTGCAAAGCCGTTAGAACTGCAAGGTCAGTGGTTCAAGCTCATCAGCTGATCCTTGGAAACCCTATACAGGTTGTTATGGGCAGTAACTGACTCGATGACACTTAACAAGAACAACCCCCATGAGGGTGCTAAGCACCTTTATTTACATGAGCAAGCTATCCAAAATCTCCTAGGTGTGCCACAAGCACACATCATCTGTTTGCATAGTCCTGCCCAGTCACTTGGTGCGAGTTACAAAGAGGATGGCTAGAAGAGCTACACTAAGTAATTTACTGCACCACAGAGTGTATCAACTGCAATCATTTCAAAGTAGTGATAGTTGTTAATGATGCTTCAAGATATTGTCAACAACTGAATAACAACTTTACTGCAAGAAAGAAATGTTGATTTTTACTTGTGACCCAAGTATCTCTAATATTTTCATGGCTTATTACCATTATGAATATAGGCAAGTTTCAGTTAAATATTACAAAAAAATATCATTTTCCCCCCATTCACAAACACTCTCAATTTAAGGAATTCTTTGTAGCAATTTATCACTGTGGCCTAGGATTCAATATTAATGAATGAACTATATTTAAGCAAAAAACATCAATAGATATTTTGTTTCAAATAATTCCGAGTGCCATACACAAAAAAATTAATCTCATGGATCTGTAATGTTTTTGGTTCTGGACTTCAAAATGGAATGCAGCTATAATAGAAAAAGAAATGCGGTATCTCCTAGGATAAGCACTGGACTGTGAATCACGAGGGTCAGTGCTTTGAGCCCACCAGTTGCTCCATGAGGGAAAGGTGAGGCTTTCTGCTCCCACAAATATTTACAGCCTAAGAAACTCTATATAGGATCGCTGAGTCAGATCTGACCCAATGGCACAAAAGATAACAAACCAAATGCTTGTTATACTATCTTGAGTATACTATCCATTTACACCATCCAGGGACTCTGTAAGCCTAGTGATTTACATTGTATCTATGACTGTATTTGTTGTTTTAAGTGAAGTTGAGTCGGTTCATAGCAACCCTGTATAGGGTTTCCAAGGAGCAGGTGGTGAGCCTGAACCACAGCTTTGCAGTCTGGTGCATTGTGGGACAAATACCATTAGGAGCAAGAGGGACCCATAATGATGTTTAGTTAAAATTCCTTGATTGACAAACACGCAATCTGAAGTCCACAGAGGCTCAGGATCACAAAATAAAAATCGGTAATAGTTAGGGTATGCAGTTCTGGTGGCGTAATGGTTACAAGTCGGGCTGCTAACCTCAAGGTTTATGGTTGTTGTCAAGTGCTGTAGAATCGATTCTGACCCTTAGTGACCCTGTATAGGGTTTACAAGGAGCAGCTGGTGAGTTTGAACTACCAACCTTGTAGTTCAAACAACTTTGCAGTCTGATGCATTAACCCACAGCACTACACCAGGACAACCTCAAGGTAGGCAGTAAGAAACTACCAGCCATGCAGAGGGAGAAAGAAGAGGCTTTCTGCTCCCATAAAGATTTACAGCCTCAGAAATCGGACGCACAGGGCCGCTAAGAACAGAACTGACTCCACGGCATACCACCACAGGAGAAGAATGGCACTGTAGGATCGACACTGGACTTCAAACCACAAGGTTGGCAGTTCAGATCCACCAGCTACTTGTTGGAAACCCTACACAGATCGCTGAGTTAGAACTGGCTTGATGGCACTGAACAACAACAGGACAAGACAATGGAGTCCTGGTGTGGTGTTGTAGGGTAAACAATGGACTTCTAATCACAAGGTCAGCAGTCCAAATCCACCATCTGCTCCATGGAAACGCAATACAAGATCACTATGAGTCGGAACCAAGTTGATAGCAGTTAACAACAGGACAAGAATGGGCCCTGGTGTGGCATTGTAGAATAAGCACTGGAATAAACTAACTGCAAGGTCGTCAGTTCAAACCTACCAGCCATTCATCAGAAACCCTATACAATGTTGCTATGAGTCGGAACTGATTTGACAGCATGCAACAGTACAAGAATGCATCTTCCAATTCCAAACTCAGTACTCTTTTTATTATACCATATTACATAAATGATGTTACAAGTTAAACAAATGATGTACAAATGGCCTTTGCATCATCACTGTATTCCTATTTACATTACTGCATTTAAAGCATTCCTTTTGACCAAAAACCACCTAAGTTTTAGAATTTTTGTTTGCTTTTAAATTTGATATTACCATCCAGCACATTCAAAAAGTAGGAACAAGACCCTCACTACTCATCACCTTTAACATAAACCCATTCTGTCAAGAATAAATAACTCACAAGCCACTCCTCAGTAACCCTATATAGGGTCTCTATGAGTGGAAACTACAACGACACTTAACAACAATGTATAAATTACATAATACTTACATAAAGCATTTATTTCAGTGCTTGTTATATGGTAAAAATCCAATTAATAAGCATGATTCATCATCAACTTTCTAGAAAACAAAGGTTTGATCATGTATTAATTGTTAAGATGTGTTGTCTTAGTGCTAAGATGGTACATAATTATTCACTTTAGAGATAAGTTTGCATATTATCTAAAATAAACTATTCTGCACGGGAGGTGGAGGTTTGTATGTTTTTAATTGGCATTTTTAATGCAGTTTGAGCTTTTACTGAAGGCTGAAGAAAATCAGACTTATACTAGCTTTCTCCCCAAATTTGACAAAGCAAGTTCAAGTTAAATAACCACACAGAAGAGGCTAGTTTCCCTTTTCCATTGGGCACTCTTTGGTCACCTACAGCTGCAGCATAAAATTACAGAACACAGTGCCTTTCGCTCTTTCCTTATCAATTTCTTCATCTATAGTCAGTTCCCAACAGTTAACACTATGGAGGAACTGTGAGTGTGTGAGTGAGTGAGTGAGAGAGGGTGGGGTTGGGGGGATGGAGGACAGGCAGAGAAGGGGAGATAGAATAACCTGAAATTAATAAATTGCCAGAGATATAAACTCATTAATTTTGAGTTTATCTACTTCCCTGTTGATGACATGGATCTTCAGATACACCACACAGCTCAAAGAGGTGTCAGAAACACATTAAAGTATTCCAACAAGCATCTGAGTCTATTCCAAGTTATTTTTCATCTTGCCCTTTTCCTAAATTAAAGTAAGCTTTCTTAAAAGGCAATTTAATCATTTACTTTTCCCATACTCTTTGTCAACCTATTTTCCTAGTACAGCTAATTATCTCAAACCAAAAATTCACAGGAAACACAATCTGAGGCACTATGAGTCCATTAATTCAACCACATATATTGAGCATCTACTGACAAGCACTGTGATGAATACAAATGTGAGGAATTATGTAGTAGGAATATAAAAACCAAACCCACTGCCATCAAGACCATTCTGACTCCCAGCAACCATATGGGGCAAAGGAAAATGGCCCCCATAGGATTCCCAAGACTAAAGCTTTCTGGAAGCAGAATGCCACCTTTCTCCTGCAGAACAGCTGGTGTTCCAATCACTGGCCTTGTGGCTAGCAGCTAAGTGCTTTACTCACTGTGCTACTAGGCCACCAATCACAGTATTGTATGAATAAAACAGCAATATAAATATGCACAAAATTCAGAGTTGATATATAAAGGGAAAGCTATAGTGGGAGAAGAAAAGTATAGTAGAAATAAAGAGATCTTTGGGTGAGAAATGATAGATTAACAAGAATCCAATTTTGGGGATATGGGTGACTCTAGGTATGATAGCATATTGGTTTTAAGAAAATATAATGCAAGATTATAAAGCTTTTAACAGGGAAGCTGAAGGAAATGAGTCTGGAGCAGGTAACCGTGCATTTATCTCAGATTTACAGATTAATTACATTCTAAGGAAATGTTCATTTTATATATAAACTATATCCATGTAAATAAGCATTAGTTGGCTTAATATGACTGATCTTCAACACTTACACTTTCTAGAACGTTTTAAAATTATAGGCATTTATATACGTACACGTATATACTAAGTATGGCGGTATATGTAAAAATAGATAGGAGGATTAAAAAAGTTTTATTAAAAATTTCCATTATCTCTTAATCTCATTTTTTCCACAAACACGCTGAAGACCCTTACTTATGAGTATATTTACACATACTCAGAATAACCTATTATTGGATGCATTGTTTTGTTGTTGTTATTATAAGTTGTCAAGTCAATTACGACGCATAGTGACCCTGTGTAAATTTCCAAGGAGAAGCTGGTGGTTTGAACCACCAACCTTGTGGTTATCAGTCCAAATGCTTATCCTACAGCACCACACCAGGACTCCACTGCTTATTCGTCATTAAATAATAAAATCACAAAGACCTTTTTTTTTTTTTAATGGAACAATACCATACCAAGTCTATTGCCACAAATGACCTAATTCTCTTTAATTCTAAAGACTAACATAATCTTAATTTGGAACTAGAAATCTTAGAACTGTTTCTGACTAATAAGAACATAAACAAAATGCTTACTATTTCAGTTCTCCAACAAAATGCTTACTATTTCAGTTTAGCCAAATTTTGATAATGATGCAGTGTCATATACAAAGAAATTGATCCTCAACTATTACATAATATACTTTTAAATGTTTAAAACTCTGTACTGAGAAGGCGTCAATAAACTACAGCATGGTATTACCTACTATATAAACATATGACTAGAGTTTTACAATTTCTATGAAATGAAAACTTGTCTGCCAAAAATCATGTGTGGCTAGCTCCTCCAGACATCAACATTTTCCTGTAGAGTATAATTACTTAACATCTTTTGAAAAGTAAGATTTTTTTTCATTGCAAATGTGTAACAGTCTAAAACATAATGTTTCATCTTATTTGGTCACAGAGTACAACAAGCCCTTAAACACAGAAGTTCCTCCATTACTTCTTGATTAAGTCTATCCTCACAATCTACCTCTAAGAGCTAGCTATCTCTCTACACAGAGACCTTAACCCTAAAATAACACAGCAAGTACAGAATTAGGCGTCTACAGGCTTTGACTGCATTGTATCACAAACCTAAAAAAGACTGAAGGTTTTCCAAGAATTGGTGGCTTTTAATTTTTTTAAAAAGGCTGAAATCAGAAGAAAAAGAATATTCATGAGTGTTAAGAACAGCCTCTGAAGCAATTAAATCCCCTTAGATTGTGGCTAACATGTGGAGGGAGAAGAAAAAAAAAACCAAAAAACAAAAAACCATGTAAGGGACAAATAAAAATCTCTATTACAGGACAGTTTTCAACTATGCCAAGGTCTTAAAAGCTTCTGCAATAATACATATATTTCTTCTCTTTCTTCATAATGTATAGGATTATAAATAAATGATTGCCATTTCAAAGCATTAGTTTATAGATTAATGATGAAATATATAAACTATGTGAACAAAAGCTACAACCCCAAGAAAGGTCATGCTTTGTCATTAAGTTAATGCACACATCATGTTGGCTGTAGCAAAACTATAAAACAAGTAAAAACTCCAATATTTTTTCCCCATGAATAGTTAAAATCTTACATGGAAATATGTGCTAAAGTACATTTATTCCTTGTTATTGCTGTCCAAACAAAACTAATATGATAACAAAGCTCCAAGGGAATATTAATCAAGTAGGGTAAATAAAAAAAAAAATTTAAATGTCTGAGTGAGGTACTTTCAAGTTGGCCTACACTAAATTACATTTAGGATTAAAAACTTGTCCCAGTAAAAATTACCATTCGGTGTTTCAAATGTCAGCATCTCTGGAATTAAATCACTGGGAATATATTGACTTTTTTAAGTGTAAATCTGTACCATCCACTGATGCTGTTGTTGTTACCACTAAACAAAAACCTGCACTTTAAATTTGTCCATGATAAGGATTTTTCTAAAAAGGCCAATTTAGAAACAAAATATTTGACATGACTGTCAATTTACATTAAACATTTGCTAGTCTATAAGCTGCAGCCACAAGAAGTATTAAATATTTTACTTTAAAAAAAAACACAAAAAACTGGTAAGTCTTTTTCTCATCTCTAAAATACAATTTGACATTCTGATTCAAGCTACTTGCCTGAAAGTAGATACCAATAAAAATTACCGTCATTCCCTTCATCAGTTTTAGCAGTTTTTCTCCTAACTCAGAGTTAGCTGAGATCAACTGCTCGATCGCCCTAAAAGTAGGTCTAATCTGCCGAAGGCAGTGAGACAGTGTACTGCACTGTGAATGGACAGCCAGGTATTTTATGAATGGAGCCAATCACGTGATCCCAGCACCTCCCCGAACTGATATTTCCCACATAACTGTGTCAACATTCTGAGAACAAGGGTACTTGTTGGTGTGTGCGTATGTTTTTCAATTTAACCTAAAACTTCTAATTCTCTTTAGTTCCTATCTCAAAGATCTGCAGCGGGCAGCCAAGCTTCGGATATTTTTTTCTTAGGAAATCCTTTCACGATGTCCAAGGTGATGGATGTTTAATTATTTTTTTATGAATGAAGAGTGAGCTATGCAAATGAGGGCGATTCACAAAAAGAGCGAGAACATGGCGGCCACTTCTGCTTCCAGCCTGCACTGACACTGCAGCAATCCACCTTCGGCTACACCCGCTCTTCGCAAGCGAGTGCGGGGGGGAGGGGGGGCGCTGCTGGGTGTTTCTCAGGCTATTTTACGTTACACAGGCCTCGGCTTTGGACTTTAAAGTTCGTTCAAAAAGGTCTGACTTGAGGAATGCGCTTTATTTAGAAGACTACATCCTGAGGACTAGTCCTTAACTCCTCTTAACCCTTTCCGACCCTCCACAGACAAACAAAACTTGAACTTAATAACAAGAAAACGGCAGGCTACTATTCTGCACAGTATCCAATCCGGTCTCAAAAAGAAGATCGTGATCGTACCACTGTGCCAACGGGTAGCGGTTAAGTTAAAGCTATATAAACATATAAAAGAACAAGAAAAATTAAAAGCAAAGTATTTCATTCGGAAAACCTAAGGAGGGCCTAATTAAGCACAAACTTCACACCAGGATCCTCGAAGTTAATGAATGAAGTCATCCACATGCTTAGCAATGTAAACACTGTTAAGTCAACAGAAATGGTCCGTTTTCATACAGCCGAAGTTACTTACATTCGGAAACTTACATTGAGACTTGTTCGTTCCCGAGGCAGACATACCCAATGCGGCCAAGGTGGACAAACCAAGAGCCCACACATCATGTGTCCTCTATCTTATTAAGTTCTAGAAAGGCTTCACTAGCACCCACCCCTTCAAAATAAAAAAAATATCTTACAGGTCATAAGTTTAAAAACTGGGGGGAGGGGAGGCTTAATTGGTATTTAAGAGTCACTGACTCATCGAATTCAGATTCAAGAGCAGTTTGCTGCAGGAGGTGCTCCCACACGCTGGTTACCAAGTGAAATAGTTATAAAGGAAGCAGGGTGAATAATCCAGGTGTGCAGACTGCGCGGCTGAAGTGCAAAAAGATAGGCCAGGGTCTTGCCTAGCAACGTAGTCACAGCTTCCCGCCTCCCTCCATCCGTCCACAGTTCTCCACCCCAGAGGCGGACAAGTGGAGCCCACCCCGACACTCCCCAGATGAAAGCAACTACCCTGAAGAATGGGGGGGGGGGGTACTGCCATGAAATAAAACGGCTTAAGAAATCAAATGTTCTCTCCTGAACCAGAGGCACCCAACTTCCGGGGGGCGGGGGGAGCGGCAAGCGTCCTCACACTCAAGTCTCTGAGGGGCCTGGGGGGAGGGGGCGTCATCAAGATCAATGAGGTGCTTACTCGTCAGAAGTCGCCGTCTCCTCGCTCATCTTTCCCTCACCGCGATCCGATCTGGAGATGGAGGAGGAACAGCAGACGGAGGAGCAGTGGCAGCACCGAGGGACAGGAGGCAGCGACGGCCGGGGGGGCGCAGGGGCAGCGGCTCAGGGGCCTCACCATGGTGGACGCCTCACCCGGAACGGTGCCCCCCCAGCCGGGAACCCCGGCCACCCCCGCAGGGGGGTGGCGGCAGCAACCTCCGCCGTGGCGACCCCAGCCTCTTCCCCTAGTCAAGGGATCCGAGAGGACGGGGCGGGTGGGTGTAAAAGAAAAAAGGTAGGGGAGCTGTAGAGGCGAACTGGAGAGCCTCTCCGTGCACTGGGGTGGAGCGCGGCGGGCTCCGGCCAGGAAGGAGCGGGCGGGCGGGCGGAGAACCCGGGAGCAGAGGCGGCGCTTCCCTCAGGGATGCGGCGAGGAGGAAGCAGAGCTCCGCTCGGTGGGGGCCGGCGGGGGGGTGCCCAGCCAAGGCTCCGGGCGGCGGCGGCGGCGCGGTCCAGCCGGAGCCCAGCCCACCATCTCCCGCTTGGCCGCCGGCTGCCTGCTCAGTCCCCGGCGGCGACTGGCTCTCAGGAACGACTAGAACTGGCCGAGGGTACCCGCGGCGGCGGTGGATTCCTCCAGACACGCTCCAGCTGGGACTCCTCCTGAAGGGGGGCGGGGGAAAGGCGAGCCGATTGCCCCCTCTCGGGCCGAGAAGAAGAAGAACGGGTGGGCCCCGGGGGCCAGCTCCCGAGATGCAGCTAGGAGATCGACCGCAGGTTCCCCGCCAGCTGGTACCCACCAGCAGCTCCGCGGGCCAGCTCCTCACGCCCGCGAGAGGGGAGCCGCGACGGGGGCGGCGGAAGCGCTCACGCCGCCCGCTCCTTCCGCCGCCACCGCTGCCCGAGCGGGGGGCGCCCGCGGGAGAAGGAGGCGAAGTAGTCCCTCGCGACTTCTCCCGGCCGTCTGCTTCCCCCTCTGGTCAGAGCAGGCAGAGGGTGGGGTTGCCAAGCTAGGTGCTCAGGTTGTAAGAGTGTGTTGGAAACAGGGCTAAAAGCTGCGGCCTCCAGGCGAATCACTGCAACTAGAAGTCGTGTGCAGCATAGCAAGTTTCAGGAAAGTAGTTCCCTCCTCCCTTCGTTTCCCAAATCGTTGTCGAGCCACTTGAGCGGGGAAAGGAGGAGGGAGGCGGAGGGATATGCGATCGCTTGTGCTCGTGTGCATGCGGGCGCTCCAAATCTTGGCACGTTGCGAAAGGGGGCGGGGGTGTGAGCTGCAAGGGGAGCTGCTTGGGAGCCTGCATTGTTGCGGCGCGCTACTCCCCGTTATTTACTCGGTTTGGAATTATTGGGTCGTTTGAACGAAGAGACTAGAAAGTGAGCGTAAAGAAGAAATTTGAGGGCCACTCTGTTCTGCGGTGTATGTATGTGTGTGTGTGTGTGTGTGTGTGTTTCCTTGCAGAGCAAAGAATGAAACTGGCTTGAGTTCATATTTAGTTGGTGGGGTTAGAGGGAGGGACTGCAAAGAGAGCTCTGCCTGCTGTCCCTCTGCTTGCATTGCTGCAGTCCTCTAGCTGCATGCAAAAAGATGTGTGTGTGTGTGTGTGTGTGTGTGTGTTAGTTTTAATATCTCGTTCCTCAGATTCTTACTGCGCAAGGGGTATTCGCTGTGCTGGGCATTCAGCTCCAAAAGCTGAAGCGGTTGTTGTTAATGGAGAACTACTTCCATTGAAGCCCAGGGTAGGCGGGTTACATGAATCTGGCGCAGCCAGAAGCACAGGAAATAACTCCTGCTGTGAGTGAGATTGCATAACTATAGCGCAGGAGATGCCTCTGTGGCACGAACTGCCTTGAACTGAAGCTGAACGATTATTGAATTGGCATCTGTCACGTTTGCAATGTTAAGAGGGCAATGTATGCATTTTTCTCAAAAGATTTTTGCATAGAAACCTGCTGAGGTTGTAGACTGGAGTCCAGGCTCTGCGGGACTAGAGGACTCAGAAGCTCCTGACTCTTCAAATTCCCTGATTCCTCCTCTCCTAGAAAGCTTATCCTATATGATTCGGCCTGGGGGACTGAATCCCAAACGCTCCCTAGTTTCTGACGCATCTCCCAAGGAATCAGTTTTTCTCCGTGTGCAATGCTTTTCTCATCATTCCCTGGTTTGTGCTTCCTAAAAATGAAGGGTTCTTTCCCTTCCACCACCTTGTGGAGGGTAGAACAATTCAAGAGACTAAGGAAAGTAGAAGAACCTTTTTTAAAAGACAGAATTCCTTTTCTGTCATCCTTTTCTGGAAGTTTCAGGAATGCTGTCATCTAGATAAGAAAATACAGTAGCCTGTTTTGCATATGTTGTTAGGTGCTGTGGAGTTAGTTCCAACTGACAGTGACCCTTAACAGAGAGGGCAACACCACCCACTCCTGTGACATCTTTAGACCATCCTCCACTGTGTCAATCCATCTCGCTGAGGGTCTTTCTCCTTTGTTGCTGACACTCTACCAAGCATTATGTCCTCCAGGGACTAGTGCCTCCTGATAACATGTCCAATGTATGTGAGACAAAATCTCCCCATCCTCTCTTCTGTGTATTATAACTGCACTTTTTCCAACACAGATTGATTGGTTCCTTCTTTTGGCAGCCCATGGTATGTTTAATATTCTTTGTCATCACCATAATTCAAAAGCACCCATTCTTCATGCATTCGTTTGCATGCCTATGAGGCAATTAAAAATGCCAGGGCTTAAGTCAGGTGCACCTTAGTCTTCAAAATAACATCTTTGTTCTTTAACACTTTAAAGAAGTCTTTTGCAGTTGATTTGCCCAGTGGGAAACATCGTTTGGTTTCCTGACTGTTGCTTCCATGGGCATTGATTATAGATCCATGAAAATGAAATCCTTGACAACTTCAATATTTTCTCCACTTATCATGATGAGTATTTGATGAGTGAATGAATTTTTTGCAATGACTGATTCTGTCTGCCCTAAAAGACATTCGTGGATTTCTGAGCCTTCTTTATGTAACATTTGGATTGCTTCTTGTCTCTGCAGCAGCACTGTCCTTTCTCAAATGGAAGAAAAGATGAAATTGATGGCAGGAAGAGGTGAGGGAGTCTGTTAGTCAGATGTGATACCTTAGACCCTGCAGTTTTGAACTTTGTCCTACAGAGATCCTATAACTGGGCATGCTTATTGGCCTCTTATTTCTTCCAGAAATTACCTCTAGCAGCTTTAGTTACTTGGATTTGAATCAAGTCCCATCAGTTACTCTGTGTGTGCTCCCATGGAAGGTACTTAAACTCTGCCAATGTAAAGCAGAGATAATACCTAATTCATAGTTTTGTAATTAATGAAGATACAGTATCCAGTTCTGGTGTAGGATAAGCAACTCAACTTCAAGGTCAGTTTGAACTGCAAGGTTGGTGGGTCAAACTCACCAACTGCTCCTCAAAAACCCTATACAGGGTACTATGAGTCAGAACCGACTTGACAGCAGTTAACAACAACAAAGGAGTCCTAGTAATGTAGTGGGTTACGTGTTGGGTTGCTAACTGGAAAGTCAGCAGTTTGAATCCACCAGTCCGTTCAAGGGAGGAAGATGAGGCTTTCTGTTCCTTTAAAGATACACAGCCTTGGAAACCCTATACAGGGTCGCTGAGTTGGAACTGGCCCAATGGCACACAGCCACCATAGTATTCATTCAGCACTTCATACAGATTATTATTTTGTAAAATAAAGAAATAAAGTGTATAGCAAGGTAGTGGCCATTGTTCCGAATATTCAACAGTCTCTGTCTGTAAAGGATATTTGCTGTCCTTGTTCATTCATTCAAAATATAACTGTCAGGTGTCTCCAGTGTGTCAAGCCATTGCTAGACACTTGTCCTGGCCCATTGTTGTTAAATGCTGTTGAGTCCTTTCCGACTCATAGTGGCCCTATATAGGGTTTCCAAGGAGCGACTGGTAGATTTGAACCGCCAACCTTGCAATTCAAACCGACCTAGTGGCCATTAATATGAACTGTCAGTTATTATGATAAAGTATAAGGAAAGAGCAGTGGTGGGTCAGGGATAGGATTTTCATCTTTCATGTAGACACTTGTGTCCATTCCTGGCTAATGTACCTCAACCTCAGCCACAATTCATTTGTCAGTGGAGACTTGCATGCTGCCTTGATGTTCCAGGTTTCAGCAAAGCTTCCAGACTAAGACAGATGAAGAAGAAAGGCCTGGCAGTCAGCTTCTGAAAATCAGCCAATGAAAACCCTATGGATCCAATCCCATTGTACAGTGGGTCATCATGAGCAGTCAGGGCCTGACTCAACAGAGCTAACAAGTACCAGGAAAACTTGGTCACTTGCAAAGGCTTCCTTCTCTTTTGAGGCAGATTTGCATTTGTTTGAGGTTCTTTTAGTGCAGAATTGTTTTTATAGAGACTTTTGGAGAAGATATGAAAAGTACTTTGAGTATTGTGTACCAGGTACTCTGCTGACCATTTTCACACACATTACTTACTTAAAGGGACAAACTGAAATCAACAGCCTGATTAATGCTTCTCAGATTGTTCCCCAATCCCATGGCCAAGCCACTGTCACTAAACCGTTCACTATCTTTGGTGTTTCCACTCCATTTTCAGCACAATTTTGTGCCCCACCCCTCCTTTTTTTCAATGAGTGTTTTCGTGATTCTCTCCTTTTATACAAGGAGCTCTGGTAGCGTAGTGGTTACGAATCGGGCTGCGAACCTTAAGGTCAGCGGTTCGAAACTACCAGCTGCTCTGCGGGAGAAAGATGAGGCTTTCTACTCCCGTAAGGATTTACACCCTCGGAAACCCTGTACAGGGTCGCTATGGGTCGGACCCGACTCGATGGCACTTAACAACAACAACAACAACAACTCCTTTTATACAGTTGCTGAAGACCTTAATTTTTTTTTTTTTTTTTTAATTGCGTTAGTCTGGGCAGAGGCCAGAGTTTTCTCTGAAACAGATTTCCTATTAGCAGCTACCCAAGAGGCCTCAATTGGGCCTTAAGAGAGACAAAAAAACATAACAATCAAATATTTGGTTCCTGATTTTTTAAAATATTGTAAAACTTAACAACAATTGGCAAAACTGAACACAGACTAGAGATTTGATGATATTAAATGAAAAGAATTAAAGAATTATAGTCATCCCTTAGTATCCACTGGGAATTGATTCCTGGACCCCAGCAGACACCAACATCCTTAGATGTTCAATAACTTACTTAAAATGGTTTATTTAGATCAAAGACTACAGTCGTCAGTATGAATTGCACTTCAATGTAAAGAAAGCAAAAATTCTCACAAGTGGACCAAAAAATAACATCATGATAAATTAAGAAAAGACTGAAGTTGTCAAATTTTCCATTTTGCTTGGATCCATAATCAACACTGATGGATGCAGCAGTCAAGAAATCAAATGATGTATTGCATTAGGCAAATCTGCTGCACAACACTCTTTAAAGTGTTCAGGAGCAAAGATTTGAGAACTAAAGTGCATCTGACTTAAACTGGTATTTTCAATGACCTCATAGGCATGTGAAAGTTGGACAATGAATAAGGAAGATAGTAGAAGAATCGTTGTAATTGAACTGTGGTGTTGAAGAAGACTATTCCAAGTACAGGGCCTGCCAGATAACAAACAAATGTGTGTTGGAAGAAGTGTAGCCAGACATGAGGATGATGAGACTTCATCTCTTGTACTTCAGATGTATTATCAGGAGGAACCAGTCCCTGGAGAGGAACATCAATCATTCTTGGAAAAGTGGAGGGTAGACAAAAAAAGAGGAAGACTCCAATAGGAGGGATTGATACAGTGGCAACAATCATGGGCTCAAATGTAACAAAAGTTGTGAGGATGGTTCAGGACTGTTCAGTGTTTCTTTGTGCACAGGATCACCGTTTGTTGGAACCAACTTAATAGCACCTAATAGCAATAGTATAGTCATATAACCTATGATGTATACTTTATATCATTTCTAAAATATTGGAGTCCTACTGTGGCACTCTGGTTTAATGCACTGGACTACAAAATTCGTTTGATCTTCAAGGCAATTCAAGCTCACCAGTCACTCCTCAGTAACCCTGTACATGGTTGCCGTGGGTCAGAAGCGGCTCAAAGGCACTTAACAACAGCAAAGTGTTTATACCTAATGCAATGTTTATAAATGCTATGCAAATAGCACTTTACTTTAGTTCCTCCTCACATTTGAGGGATTGCTTTGACCATTTAATTGGAACATTTTACCTTGGAATATTTTCCAATCTGAGATTAATTGAATCTGCAGTTGGTTGAAGTTGTGTACCGAACTCACAGATACAGAGGACCAAATATATTACCTTTTTAAAATATTACTGGTTTTTTATTCTAAGTTTTTGAGGCTACATACAACTTTATTTACAGATAAAATTACATAATATCTGATATTTACATCAAAGTGATTATCTTGATACTACTGGTATAGCAGGTGACATTGTGTTGTTGTGAAGTGCATTCGAGTTGGTTCCAACTCACGGTAACCCTTTATAGAGTTTTCGAGGCTGTGTATCTATGTGGGAGCAGAAAGCCTCACCTTTCTCCTGAGGAGCAGCAGCTGGTGGGCTCAAACTGCCAACTTTGTGTTTCACAGTCCAGTGTTTATCATACAGAACCATCCAATCACTCCCCAGGTGACTTTAAAGAACAAACTTTATTTTCTCCCATTTCTGAAGGCAACTCGCCCAATCAGTTACAACCTTGTCTATTTCTGCCTTGTTGGTAGCCCCAGGTATCCCTTGGTTCTGGTGATCCTCAATGGCATCTAGCTTCCACTGTGTGTATATGCTATATCTAATCTGTTTTTTATAACACATACGTGATTATGTTTATGACACACCTTATAGTACTATGATCTAGTTAACATAGCAAAGAAAAAATATTTCTAAACAGAATTGCATCCACAGGTATAGGATTCCAACACACATTTGAGAAAACACGATTCAACCCTAACAATAATCCAGTCGGGTGAGTAGTTGGGAGAATAAATGAAATAAGATTGATTGTTTATTATTGTTGCTAGGTGCCGTCCAGTTGGTTCCAGCTCATAGCGACCCTGTGTACAACATAACAAAGCACTGCCTGGTCCTCCACCATCTTCACACTTGTTATGTTTGAGTCCATTGTTGCTGCCACAGTGTCAATCCATCTTGTTGGGCGTCTTCCTCATTTCTGCTGGCATTCCACTTGTGCAAGCATGATGTCCTTTTCTAGGGACTGATCCCTCCTAATAATAAATGTCCAAAGAATGAGAGACAAAGTTTCACCATCCTCATGTCTAAGGAGCATTCTGGTTGTACATTGTCTAATACAGATTTGTTTGTACTTCTGGTACTTTGAATATTCTTGTACAACACCATAACTCAAATGTATCAATTCTTCTGTCTTCTTATTCATTGTCTAACTCTCACTTACATATGAGGCTATTGAAAATACCATAGCTTGGGTCAGGCATACCTTAGTCCTCAAACTGACATCTCTGCTCTTGAACACTTTAAAGAGGTCTTTTGCAACAGGTTTACCTAATATGTCATTTTATTTCTTGACTGCTGCTTCCATGTGTGTTGATTGTGGATCCAAGCCAGTTGAAGTTTTTGACAACTTCATTCTTTTCTCCATTTTCTTAATGTTGTTTGTTGGTCCAGTTATGAGGATTTGTGTTTTTTTACATTGAATTGCAATCCATACTCAAGGCTGTACTCTTCAATCTTCATCAGTAAGTTTATTTTTTGCTTACAGCAAGTAAGCTTGTATCAAATGCATATTACAGGTTGTTAATGACTCTTCCTGTAACCTTGATGCCACTTTCTTCTTCATATAGTCAGCATACAGATTGAATAAGTATGGCAAAAGGATGCAACCTTGATGCACACCTTTCCTAGGTTTAAATCAGTCAGTAGTCCCTTGTTCTGTTCAAATGACTGTCTCATGGTCTATGTACAGATTTCTCATGAACACAATCCAGTGTTCTGGAATATCCATTATCATAATGTTATTCATGGTTTGTTATGATCCACACAATCTTTACCTAGTTAATAACCCACAAGTAAACAGCTTTCTGGTATTTTCTGCTGCTGGCCAAGACCCCTCTGACCACAAACTATCATATACTGATAATGAGTATATTCTCTCTTATTTTATATATTTGAAGTTTTCATAATAAAAATGTAAAACAACAACAAAATCCTCTACAAGTCCTTTAAAATAGATGAATAATCATCAGTATGGGCCGAGGATGGAGGAGAAATAGCATAACTACCAAATAATTGCCGGTTAGGAGATCATTAATGTTAAGGAGGTAAATGTGGGGTCTGAAGTCTGGGTAAATGTCAGACCAGGATCACAAAGACAACAAAGATGCCTGACCTCACATGGGCTCTGGCAGATAACATTAGCTTTCCCATTCAAGGATTTCTTTCTTTCCAGATTGCTCTTCCATAGCAATTGCTCTTACTTATAAATTCAAACTTGTCTTTTCAAAATTTTATCTTTTTTGCCTTTGCATTTCTATACTTGTATTGATTTGGCACGATAGGATAAGCCCTAGACCACAAGTTCAGTTTGAACCATAAGGTTCAAACTCATCACCCACTCCTTGGAAACCCTATACAGGGTCACTATGAGTTGGAACCAGCTTGATGGCACTTAACAACATTGACAATTATCTCTTTTTTTTTTACTAGTAATCTTAGGAGTTTATGTTTGTTTCCTTGACTAAATTTTAAGTGGTGGAAGGCAGAGTTCTTTTTGGTGTTTATCCTTTGAAGTTTTACATCATGAAAATTTTCAAGTGTAATATGCTAAAGCTTTCTATATGTAGAAACATGACTGTATTGATTGAAATATGGTAGAAACTCTGGAGTCTCCTCTGGCTTCCTGTTGCAATTTGAATACTACTGTATCTCTACACTTCACACACATTGCCTTAGAAAGTAAGTTCTCAGAAGATATGTGTAAACATGACAAGCCAAAAGAATAGACATTTCAGATTCTAATAGTACATAAAATACATGTGCACATTTCCATTTCTAAAATTATACTTAGCATCCCCACTTTAGCAGATGTTATTAAAGTCTTGTATTTTGAAGCTGTAGTTAATAAGTGCCTAGATCAAAGGGGACTCAATTTTCATGCTGTACTTTGTTTAATGAATGATTTTTTTTTTTTTCTTTTAGTGTAACCAGTCTCTTGGCTAATGAGCTCTGCCTCTCAGTGGAATTACTAAATGGTAACCATGTTTCCAAATAGTTTCCTTGCCTCTGGCATGAGGCATCACTAAGGTTTTCCGTGTTCTTCCAAACTAATACAAAGTATAAAGGGTAAGTATGCTGTTTTATTTTTCTCCCAAAGGACTGCAATTGTTGGTCTGGTAGTATCCGGTGAGTGTGAAACCAGTTTACTTTTAATGCTATAACTGCCTTTTACAGGAAGTTTCCACAAGATTACAACGAGTGCAAGGGAAATGAGCAGTCTGCGATTTCCTCTATTTTCAGTGTAATCTTAGCAGGGAGGATGCTTACCAAGCCCCACACTACTAAATAAAGCATTCCTGCCTTACCATCACTTACCCAAATGACTTTGGCTTGCTGGTTATTTGAAGGTTATATATCCCATTGAAACAATTATTCAGGAGTTACATATTCACCACAAATAATTTCTAAGGTCATGTGCTTGGTAGGTACCTTCAAGTCAGTTCCAACTCATAGTGACCATATGCAGAATGAAGCACTGCCTGGTTCTATGCCATCTTCATAATTGTTAGGTTTGAGCCCATTGCTGCTGCCACTGAGTCAGTTCATCTCCTTGGGGAGTGTGGGGGATGGGGGGG
>NW_006408522.1:38776758-38787423 GCF_000296735.1 Chrysochloris asiatica
TTCTTTCCCTTAGTCTTTTACAGTAGTGGTCCTATGCAGTATTTCTCTTTTTGTGACTGACTAATTTCACTCAACATAATGCCCTCAAGGTTCATCCATGTTATGCGGTGGCTTGCAGCTTCCTAGTTGTTCTTCAAGGTAGCGTAAGTACTTGGTACTTTTAATTTTCTTTTCTATGGCTATAATTCAAATTCATTAATTCCTCTTTTGTCTTCATAATTCATTGTCCAACTTTCACTTGCATATGAAGCTACTGAAAATATCATGGCTTGGATCAGGAGGAGCACCTTAGTCCTCAAACTGGCATCTTTGAGCTTTCTTTTTTTTTTTTTTTAACACTTTAAAGGTCTTTTGCAGCAGATTTGCCTAATGCAACATGTTGTTTGATTTTTTGACTCCTGCTTCCATGAGTGTTGATTGTGAATCCAAGCAAAATGAAGTCTTGAACAGCTTCTATCTTCTCTGTTTATCATGATGGTATTTATTAGTCCAGTTGTGAGGATTTTTGCTTTCTTTACATTGCGGTGCAATCCATTGTGGTCTGTAATCAATCATGTGCATATAGTACAAACTCAGTACAACAAAAGATTCTATGGTGTTTCTTGGATTTGTTTTAAATATGACATTTGAATTCCTTTTTAGTCAGTAACAATTAGCCATTATACCAAATCCAAAAGCCGAACCATTGCCAAGTCAACTCTGACCCAAATAACCCGGTAGAGTAGAACTGCCCGTAGAATTTTCAAGACTGTAAATCTCTAGGAAAGCCCACTGCCACATCTTTCTCCTGAGGAAAGGCTGTTGGGTTAGAACCATCGACCTTTCCATCAGTAGCCAAGCACTTAACCACTGTGCCACCATAGCCATTGTATAATAAGGCTTAAAAAAATTTGAATACCTTTCATAAACTTAAATTCATAGCACCCTTGCCCTAGGTATTATTATCAATTTCTTAAGATCAGAGAGATTAGGTAATTTGCCAAGTGGACACACTAGTAAGAGTATGCATAGAGCTCCAACCAGTATGCAAGTAAGTATGTATGTATGTTGTTATTGTTAATGTGACTGAGTTAGTTCCAACTCATAGCGACGTCGTATATTATACAATGTATAGGGATTCAGAGGAGCAGCTTGTGGTTTTGAACCGCCACCTTGTGGTTCAAACAGACCTTACAGTCCATTGTTTATCCTACAGTGCCATGCTAGAACTCCTAGTATGTATATATTTATGTATGTATGTGTATATGTATGTATGTATGTTGTTGTTGTTAATTGCAGTTTAGTAGTTTCCTACTCATAGCAACCCTGTATAAGGTTTTCCAGGAACAGCTGGAGAGTTTGAAACACTGACTTTGTGGTTCAAACCGACCTTGTGCTCCATTGCTTATCCTACAGCACCACACCAGGACTCTAACTAATATGTATATAATTTTTATTGAGTCAATATCAACACTTGGCCTTTAACATAATTGAAGTGTTTCAATCTGTCACGCTTATTTTTCATGTTGATACTCAAATTATCTAGATTAATATTGCAAATCCTGGCTATTCAAAGAAGCATGATTTCATTTGAGAGCATGTTAGAAATGAGGAATCTTGTTCTACTGAATCAGAATCACGTTTTAACAAGATCTCTGGATGATTCATCATCACATTAAAGTTTTAGAATCCTGTTGTAACTAATAGCATTCTTACTAAGAGTGGCCCTTCCTAACCTTGACTTGGTATATTGTTCTACTAGCTTCTAAATAACTTAGATATTCCCACCACCATTTTCAGGCCTTTTATTGACCCCTGGAGGGAGGGGCATAGACTCTTTGTTCCTATATCTCTTTAGCCTCTTTTTTCCTGGCCTGTGAATTAGATCCCTCAGCACCCTCGTCTCTGCTCCTCTCTAAATTTAGCCCTCTATTGTTGTAAGTGATATCAAATTGATTTTTGACTCATTGCCACCCAATATAAACTGCCCATAGTGTTTTCTAAGCTGTAATTTTATGGCAACCAATCACCAGGTTTTCTCTCTCATGGTACAGTTGGGTAGTTTGAGTTACCAAGCATTGTCCCATCAGGTCTCCTTGCTTACTTTCCTCTTGCGGTTCTGAGACTCTTAATCTGAAGGCTATGTGCCCTTGGGGGCTGCCCCCATCTCCCCCTTTTCTTTCAAATCTCCTTACTTTCTTAAAAATCATATCTTTTTCTCTCTTACTTTATCTAACTTATCTGGAGTTTCCCTCTGATTCCCAGTCTATGACATCACACGTTAATTGAACTTTGTCACACTGTGTTAGATGTGTTTAACACATAGTACTGCTACACAGCCCACTCAGAGGTTCTTAAAACCTTTGCAGTTTGTGATCACTTCCATTTGCTTGACTATAATTAAAAACCCAAAACCCTTACGACTACATATACATAAGGCATAAATCCCTCTAGCTCTTTATATATATTGATAATATGTTTCATATACATGTATGTTTGATTTACATGTATAGTTATAATTCAAAATCAGAATATAGAAGTTTATGCCGTAGAGGGGAGAAGAGAGCTGAAAAGGAAATACCAGTTTTTGAGGGAAAAGATGGTATTTTTGTTACCTGCTTTCTATAATATGTTAGCTACATGTGTCCTTTATGTTACATGTCTCCCTAGCTATATTATAAGATTTTGGAGACAAGTAAAAAGGTCATTCCAATAGGCTACACAAGAGATAAATGAGAGCACTGGTCATGGGGCTGGAGAGAAGAAGATGCATACCCGTACCTGTAGGTGGTAGAATCCATGGAACAGCTTCAGGTGTCAAGGAGAAGACCTATTCACTGCAAACGTACAATCCAGCTAGGCATGGAAAACCTGAGGGAAACATGGAAATAATACAAAATGTTGTATGACTAAACACTGTAACAAGTATTAAAAATAACACTGCCATTTTGCTCTAAGAACACTTATCTTAACATCCCTAAATGTGTCTATTTTGGAATCCTATGATAATAATATCTTTAATACCTTTGTATTAGAAAATCTAAAATACACACCATAATGAAAAATTCTGTATTTAAAAACCATGAATTCAAAAAACAAAAAACCATGAATTAAATGTTGGAAACTTCAGTTCCAGTGTCATCTGGCTAGTCCTTATCTTACCAGAAAAAGATGTCTTCATTTCCCACATGCTGACTGCCCTGTATCTAAACAATGCCTCTCTCAGTTCTAAAATTATTCATTGTTGTTGTTATTAAGTGCCATCGAGTTGCTTCCAACTCATAGCAATCCTGTGTAGGGTTTCTGAGGAGCGGCCTATGAGTTTGAATCACTGACTTTGTGGTTCAAACCGACCATGCAGTCCAGTGTTTATCCAACAACACCATTTATTTCATACCGTATTACCTCCTAGGGTTCAGCCTAATCTCTGTTGATTTCAAGTTCCTTCCTTTGTTCAGTCATCCCAATCTTCCTTCTGAGACCCCTGCTAAACAATACCATGTACTTTGAACGGTCTCTTTCACCTCCCTTATTGTTTTTGCCAATTTTAAATACATTCCTAGTATTTTCCATAAAACTTTGTAGAATTGATTTGAGAAAATAAAAATACTTCCTTCAACCCCGCATTATTTGGTCCATTCTGTATCTTTTGTTGTTAGTTGCCATTGAGTTGGTTCTGACTCAAGGTAACCTTATGTATAACTGAGCAAAAAAAATGTACTTATTCTTGACATGTTCCAAAATACTCAGCTATATATTTGCTTAATGTCAACGTTTATTTATCCAAATTTCCCAAGTTTCTGTCAAATCCCAATATTCATAAGTATCAAAATTTTTCTGTATAATAATTTATAAAGCGAGATGTCTAATAGGTGCTTGTCAAATACTATGGTGGTAGTAGTTTCTTACTCCAATATGAAGACGTTTTAAAATTAAAAATTTTATTGTGAATTGAGTGAAGGCTTACAGAGCAGATCATCAGGGTTACATTCAATACACTTCATTCCATCTCGATTATAATCCCTTCAATATAACATCACCTATTCCATTTCCTTCCTATGATTCCCGTTTCTATTCCTGCCTCTTTTCCTACCCTTCTGAATTTTGCCCTTAGACAAACAATGCCCCCTTGATCTCGAATGATTGTCCACTTGATGGTGTGCATACCTCTGTAGTGTTGTTGTCCCCCCAATATACTTGGCTGAGCAAGAGTCTCAGGGATGAGTTCAGTTCCAGACTTGAAGGATAACGAAGGACCACAGTCTCAGGGTCCTACTAGTCCCTGTCTGACCAATAAGCCTGGTCTTTCCTGTGATTCTGAGTTTTGTTCCACATTTTCTCCCACTTTAGGACCTTCTAATGTGATCTCTTCCAGAGAAGTTGGCAGTGGTAACTGAGTAGCACCCAGTTTTTCCAGTCTCCGGTTCTTGGAAACTGATGTTCACACGGTCCATTGGACTAATTCTTTTCATTAGGAAACACTTTCATTTTTTAAGTTTTTATTGTGAATTGAGTGAAAATTTACAGGGCAGATCATCAGTTTTACATTCAACAAATCATATACTTTCTTTCATTACAATGATTATAATCCCCTCCATGTACCATTGTTATTGTTAGGTGCCATTGAGTCGGTACTGACCCATAGCAACCTTATGCATAGCAGAACAAAACACTGCCTGATCCTGGGCCAACCTCACTACTGTTGCCACACTTGACTCCATCAATGCTGCCACTTGGCCAGTCCATCTCGTTGGGGGTTTCTCTCTATTCATTTTAGCTTTTTTTTTTTGTAATTTAAACACTCAGACTTATATAATAATTTACACCAACAAAGGCACATTCTACAAGCCTGCCTCCTGGCTGCCAGTTCTCAGTTCCTCTCTTTCCATGAATCTAAAGTCCTCTGTTGCTTCCTCTCTCCATGTCCCCATCTCTGCCTCCATCTGTGGTGTTGCTGCTTCTCTGGATAAGGTCCCACATTCTGCTTGTGCTCTTCTCCCTTGATGATCCCAGGGTCCTCTGTTCCTGGACTGTAAGATTAAACACACCGCAGTTTTTGTTACAAAACTTCTTTACAGTCGTTACAGTTGCAATTAGCTATGATAACAATTACTCACTATTGAATCATAAGAATCTTATCCCCATCTCTTTTTACCAGACCCATCTAGACAAGATGAAAACTATTCAGTGGGGACTCTATCCTTCCCCACACACTCTTAAACTAAAATCCTTCTTGAAACCTTGTAAGCCAGTCACTTCATGCCTTTATCGCCCCCTTAATTTAGGTGGTCATGGTGGTGGGTATGTGCTGTGGAGTTGATTCTGACTCATAGCGACCTTGTATGGGGTTTCTGAGGCTGTAATTCTTTACAGGAGCAGAAAGCCTCATCTTTCTCCCATGGAACAGCTGGTAGTTTCAAACTGCTGACCTTGCGGTTCACAACCCGATTTGTAACCACTATGCTACCAGAGCTCGTAGCCAATATTTAATCATTAGGAAGACTTTCAAAGTATATTTTATATCTGTTTATATCTCTGGAGAACACCTATCCATTTAAATGAATATAATAGCATGAGAAATTTCATGTTCATAAATTTCATCAAATTCTTAAACTAAATTTGCATATGATCCTAGTTTGTTTTTGCTTTCCATATATCTACAATGTGAAATTTCCTTGAAAATCACTTGAAATATAACTTATTTAATTCTAACAATTGTCATGTCTTGGTTTTCCTTTTTCATTTCATTTACTTTTGATATTGATCCTGTTTTCTGAAACCTAAAGTACTCAGTAAAGGATAAAGGGAAACTTCAGAAAACTATCAGAGCCATCTAGAATTCATTAGAGAGCAATATATAGGCCAACCTCTGAAAGTATCCACCTTTGATAAATGAGCAGGAGCATTAGTAAATCCTTGGGTTGTTTTATATCCAGATTCAGTAATAGACATGTTATATTGTTGTTAGGTGTATCAAGCAATGCTGTGTGCCATGGAATAAAACACTGCCTGGTCTGTTCCATCCTCACAATCATTGCTGTGTTTGAGCCAATTGTTGTAGCCTTAGTATGCTTGGGCCAATTGCCGTGTCTGACAATTGGCTATTCTCCATGACCTGCACAGAGAGATTAAACCTGAGTAGGGTTGATGAGAGGAGATGAGAAATAAAAGAAAGACACAAGTGAAATAAGAAAAATTGAGACCAGGTGGGACGTAGCACTCTGATGGAGATACTGCAATACAGGCCAAGGCAAAGAGTTTATTTTATACACAGCTCAAGGGGAGGTGCTTGAGGAAGGGTAAGGAGTACAAGAACATCTTGTGCTGAAGGAGCCAGCAGTAAGCGGAACTTTATCAGAAAAACTGTAACTTGTGGTAGCTAGCTGGAACACTGATTAGGGTGGCTAGAATATTGTGTAGGCAGAGCCGAAGGACATAGCTAAGTACAAGGAAAGACCTTGTAAGTTCACTGTCCTCTGAGGCAGTCCTGCAAGTTCCTCAGGGGTGGGGCTTGACTTAGAAGCAGCCCAAGTTTCTGGACCACAACTGTTTATTTGCAGTCCTTCGTTTGAACTACCCCAAGTCAGGGACCTTTGGCTCAGCTGTTCTGAATATCTGTGTCAGTCCATCTCATGGAGGGTCTTCCTCTTTGTCTGTGACCCTCTACCAAGCATATTGTCTTCCTCTCCCTAGAGGACTATTCCATCCCGATAAAATGTCCAGAAAACATGAGATGAAGTCTTGGCATCCTCACTTCTAAGGAGCACTCATTCTAGCTGTACTTCGTTCAAGACATATTTGTTTGTTCTTCTAGCAGTCTATGGTTATTTCAATATGCTTTGCCAACACCATAAGTCAACTGTACCAGTTTTTCTCCAGTCTTACTTATTCATTATCCAGATTTCACATGCACATGAGGTGATTGGATATACCATGTCTTGTGTCAGGCATACTTCAGTCCTCAAAGTGACATCTTTGTTCTTTAGCAATTTAAAGAAGTCTTTTGCAACAGATTTGCCCAACAGAAATCTGTACTAGAGATACTGAGCTGAAATAAAGCAGTTACTGACTTGAAGGAGCTTATAATTTAGTAAGGAGTACTGGTATGGTGCTGTGGGTTAATGCGCCAGACTGTAAAGCCATTTGAACCGCAAGGTTCAAGCTCACCACTCACTCCTTGGAAACCCTATACAGGGTCGCTATGAGTCGGAACCGACTCGACAGCACTTAACAACAACAACATAGTTTAGTAAGAGGATAAGTTGCAGATTAATTTCACCATGGTAAGTGCTATAAAAGTTGTGAATAAAGTGCTGTGGGAGCAGTTGATTCTGCTTCACATAAAATAGAGACTTAACAGCAGGTGCATAACCATAAAGGATTACCGTGAAACACAAAAGAGAATGAAAATGAAAAAACTGTCCTTGAAAATGGCATAACCCATATGATCTAGGAGAGTGTGAATATGAAAAAAAAATGCTGTTGGTTATTCATTTATATAACTTTAACTCCCAAAAAATAAATTCAAGCTGTTAAGAAAGATTTGATAAATGTTTGGTTCTTTTTGTGTACATGTTTGTATTAATTACTACTGTTTCAGATGCTGAAGATGATGCCCTATCAGGATGAAGCTCTCACAACCGCTCCCCAACCTTCAGACTATTTCAATGTGTTACATCTTTCACCCACATCTGTCTTCATTTTCCCTAGGAGAATACCTGTGTGATACCACACAGTTACCCAGTGAATGTTTATGTAGTTGGCTTGTTTGTTTTCAAGTGGTTATTCATTGTGCAGGCTCCTTTTGGCTTATTTCAGCAACCTCCTAATTAGTACCTAACTACTCTGAAAAAATAACCTTTTACATAATGCACTTTGTTTTGATTTTCAGCTTGAGAGCTGACTGAGGTTGCCTTTTGTATAATTTGAATATCCAAGGCCACCTTCCTGCTTATCACTGGATCTTCCAAGTCTGAGTTTCTCTAGTCTCTTCTGAATGCTTGCCACAATGATAAACTGAATTTATTGTTTGTTGTGTTTCTTTTATTCCAAAAAGATGCCCTTAGGTTCGTACTTCTGAATATTAAATTAAGAAAACAAAGCTTTGTTTTCTAAAATTTATCTTCCTAAAATATTTAGTGTTATACCCTTAGCCATGTTGACAAGTAGAAATGATCTGTTGCTTCTCACAAATTTGAAGTAAACTCGTGAACCTGAGTCAGCAAGAAAAATCTAAAACAATAATTTGGAAAGGAATAAAATAATAGGAAGGTAAAGACATTTTAAGACTTAATCAATGATTTCAAATCAGAGATCTTTGAGTTGGAACTGTACATGAATTTTTCATATACTACCACACTACAAAGACAAAAATACTAAACTGCCTTTTTTGGTTCATTTTTAAAACAAGAGTTCAATGTAAAAAAAAAAGAAAACTATGTAGAAAAATAGTGCAAAGTGACAGTGAGGACCCCAACTCCACTTATCTCAAAGGTGATCAATGATAATACTTTAGAATATATAATTTTGGATTCCTTTCTATAGATTTACATATATAAACAAACACACACACACAATAAACGCTAGGTCTGTGTAATATTCTACTACTTCCATTTTAACACACCACAAACATTTTCAAATTAGTGTTTACTCTTCTCAGTGGTTATGTAGCATTTTATGATGTGAGCATATTATCATTTATTTATTTCTCAGGCATCAATCATTGATTGGTTCTAGATTTGTTTGTTTTCCTTTCTATTAAAAACAGTGCTATTGTGATCATCCTTGTACACTTTGCTCTGGGCTTACAGGTGAAGATTTCTCTGAGAAAGAGTTATGTAATTGAAATTTGCTGTTAAATAATAAAAGATAATGCCAAATTGTCCTCCAAGCCAATGCTGTATGATTTTCTTTTAAAACCAGTTTTGTGTGAGACTATCTGTTTCTCTTGTTATTAGTGTTAAGTGCCTTTGAGTCGCTTCTGACTCATAGTGATCCTGTACAGGGTTTCTGAAGAGTGGTTCGTGGGTTTGAACAGCCAACCTTGTGATTAACAGTCAACTGAGTTGTTTCTGACTCATAGCAACCCTGTAGAGAGAGTCCTGATGTGGCGCTGCAGGATAAACACTGGACAGCAAGGTAGATTTGAACTGCAAGGTCAGCGATTCAAATTCACCAGCAGCTCCTCAGAAACCCTATAGAAGGTTGCAATGAGTCGGAAGTGACTCAAGACACTTACCAGCAACAACATAGGGATCCTAAGAATGGTTGGTGGGTTTGAACTGCCCACCTTTCATTTAGCAGTCCAGTTCTTATCCTACAGCACCACACCAGGACTCCATATCCTCACCAAAAGTTAATAATAAACAATCTTTTAAAAATTTGTTGGTTTGATGTCCCCCAAATGGTACTTTATTGTTTTGTTTTACATTTCCCTAATCACTAGGTTTGAGTTCTGATGTGGTGCTTGCTATAGGATAAGCACTGGACTGTTAACTGAAATGTGGACAGTTCAAATCCACAGCCATTCTTAGAATCCCAATGCAGGGTCTCTTTGAGTCAAAACCAACTGAATGACACACGGCAACAGCAACACAATCACAAGGGTTAATTTCTTGCGTGTTTATTTTTCAGTGAGGTCTCTAATCTGTTTCTCATTCATCTCTTTTTGCCTCAAAAACCCATTGATTGCCATCTAGTCAATTCCAACTCATAGCAACAATATATAGTTTTCAGTGACACTAAATCATTATGGGAGCAGACAGCCTCATTTTTCTCCTGCAAAGCAGCTGGTGAGTTTGAACTGCAGTTAGCAGTCCAACGTCTAAGCTACAGCACCATGAGAGCTCCTGAATAGTTGATTCTTCTCACGAGATTGCTGTGAAGTAACTGGCATGAAGACACTTACTAACCACTATTATGAGTGAGTCACAGTCTTTTCTAACAAAAATCGTTAAAACCAAAAAAAACATTGTTTAGAAAGACCTTCCAGATTTTTCTTTCTTGTATTTGATATCCTAGTTTTACTCATGTGATTTAAAAATTTGCTATTGCTCCTGCTACACAGAAACATTCAGACTAGTAATAACAATACACATCAGGGAGAAATTTAAAGGAACTACTTCGATTATTATAAAAAGTATATTTGTCCATAGTGTGCCCCCAGCACAGCAACCAACCCCAGTACAAAAGTGTTAAATAAAATAGAACCAGCTTTAATTCTAAAGGTGGTAATTAGACGGATACATAATTTCCTTATCTCCTGAACCAGTAGTAGAAGATACCTCTCCAGATAAAAATAAATGAGTATCAGAACCTATAACTCACACCACACATAAAAATTAACTCAAGATGGATAAAAGCTCTTAAACCTTAAACTGAAATAAATAGGGACAAAGTTAAGGACCTTAATCTATGGCATAAATAGAATGTCAAGCATAACTAAAAAATTTAAAATCGCACAAATAGCAGAAAATGAACTAGATGACGGGGGCCTACTAAAAATGAAATACTTAAGCTCAACAAAAGATTCCACCAAAAGAGAAAGAAGATAATCTACATTAACTGACAAGGGTCTAAAATCTAAAATTAATAGAAAACTCCAATACCCCAACACAAAAAGACAATCAACTAAAAAATAGCAAAGGACATGAACTGACTTCACCAAAGAATACATTCCAGTGGCTG
>NW_006408522.1:38787723-38790173 GCF_000296735.1 Chrysochloris asiatica
GTGGGTTCTGACTCAGCAACCCAATGGGTTTCCGAGGAGCGGCTGGTGAGTTTGAGCAGCCAACCTTCTAGTTCTAACTGACCTTGTGGTCCAGTGCTTTATCCTATAGCTCCACACCAGGACACCTTGTTGTTGTTAAGTATCGTGGAGTCGGTTCTGACTCACAGTGACCCTGCACAGGGTTTCAGAGGCTTTTACTGGAGCAGAAAGCCTCATCTTTCTTCCATGGAAGTGCTAGTAGTTTCAAACTGCCAACCTTGAAGTTAGTAGCCCAATTCGTAACCACTACGCTACCAGAGCTCTTTGTTGTTGTTGTTGTTGTTAAGTGCCATCGAGTCGGTTCCGACCCATAGCGACCCTGTACAGGGCTTCCGAGGGTGTAAATCCTGAGCTCTTTAGAGAGAAGCAAATAAAAACTGTGATGAGTTATCAACTCACTCGGCACTACTGATAAAAAAACAACAACAACAACAGAAAACAACAAGTGTTCTTAGGGTTGTAGGGAGACTGAAACATTTATACATTTCTGGTGGGCCTGTAAAATGCTATCACCATTATAGAAAACAGATGGCACTTCCTTAAAAAGCTAGAAATAGAAACATATATGCAGCAATTGCCCTACTGGGTAAATATCCTAGAGAAATAAGAGCTATGATACAAATAGACATATGTACACTTAAGTAGTTCACTGCTGCATTATTTACCATAGCAAAAAAAAAAAAAAAAAAGGAAATAACCTAAGTGTCCATCAGATCAGCAGATGAACACAATTCCATTGTATGTATGTACCACAGCAAACTGGTATATACATACAATGGAATTCTACACAGGAGTTAAGAATAGTGATGAATCCACAAAACACCTCACAACGTGGTTGAATTTGGAGGACATTATGCTGAGTGAAATAAGTCAATCAAAAGGACAAATACTGTATGAGATCATTATTATAAAAAGTCAAGAATAGATTTACCCACATACATTTATTTTGACAGTTACCAGGAATGGAAGGGACCCAAGGAAGAATGACTAACTAGATAGTTGCTGTTGCTACTAAGTGCCATCAAGTTCGTTTCCACTCATAGCCCTGTAGAGGGTTTCCAAGGAGTGATTGGTGGGTTTGAACTACTGACCTTGCAGTTAGCAGTCTAGTGCTTATCACAGTTAATTCTGGTGAAGGGAAAGGAAATACACATATGGGGGAAGTCATCACATTGTTACCAAGGCAAAGAGAGACACCGAGAGGTATACAAGAACAAAGGACAATTGCAGGAGTCCTGGTGTAGCACTGGACCGCAAGGTAAAGTCAGGTTCAAACTTACCAACTGCTTTCCGGAAACCCTATACAGGGTCGCTATGAGTCAAACCAATTCAGTGGCACTTAAAAATAACAGCAGTAAATACCTGGTATAATGCTGTAAGAAAAATAGTGGACTGGTAACCGCAAGGTAGGCTGTTCAAACCTACCAGCCTCTACTTGTCAACCAGATGAATTGAAACAAACTTAATGGCACTTAACAACAATATAGTTAACAAAGTCCTGGTGTGGTGTTGTAGGCTAAGCACTGGACTGCTAACTGTGAGGCCAGCAGCTCAAACCTCATATATATAAGAATAACCATACATACAAGAAAGAGACTGATCATAGTTGCTTTTAGTTCCAGTTTTGAAATTTCTGGGAAAAGAGTCATAAAGGCCCAGCTTGACAATATTATGCCAGGACCAGTAAATATCCACATTGTTATTGTTGTTGTTAGTATGTTCAGTTGGTACCGACTCATAGGGTTTCCGAGGAGTGGCAGGTCAGTGTGCACCACCGACCTTGCAGCCCAGCGCATTAACACACAGGACTGCCATTACACCAGGACTCTGGTAAACATCCATAGGAAAGAGAAAATTTTATTAATTCATATGATTAGTACTGTGGTTCCATTATAATCACATAGATGGTGAAGTTGTTTATAAACAAACACACATACACATGAGGGAATTTTAAAAAGATTAATGGAAAAATGGAATGAAAAGATAATGGAGTTTTTCCACAAACTTTTTGAAGTCCTTGTGTATGTGTGAGTCTTGGTGTAGCACTGTAGGAAGGCACTGGACTGTTAACCACAAGGTCAGAGATTCCATTGCACCAACCACTCTGTGTGAGTAAGATAAGGCTTTCTGCTCCTGGAAAGATTTATAGCCTTAGAAACCCCATGCAAGGTCCCTATGAGCCGAAACCAACTCCACGGCACTCAATAGCGACACGTATCTAGTTAGTAGATAATACACTTGTCTTATAATCTCCTTGTATCATTGAGTCAATTCCAACTCCTTTGTTGTTGTTAGGTGCCATCGAGTCAGTTCTGACTTACAGCAACCCTTTGCACAACAGAAAGAAACACTGCCCTCACAATCGTTGCCATACCTGAGCCCACCGCTTCTGCCACTGTACTAATCCATCT
>NW_006408522.1:38792958-38793545 GCF_000296735.1 Chrysochloris asiatica
AAAAAAAAAAAAAAATGGTTCAGTTGAAATTCTGAGGGGATCTGCTCGGCCAACTAATTCAAGGTAGAGAGATCAGCTCAGAAGGTTAAGGTGACTGTTTTGGGGAATCCTGAAGGAATAATTATGACAGATTTTCTCAAAGAGCACAAGGTGATTACGGGCCTTATTAGGAATAATTTTTAAGAAATTGAAAACTGTGTTGATGAGAAAATGCCCAGGAAAGTTACACCATCAAATATATATCCATCACTGTAATGCACCTGCTCATTCTTCAAGTGTAGCAAAGCCTGTCCTACGAGAATTTTATTGGTAGAAATTACCCCATCCCACCTACAACCCTGATATCATCCCCTTAGACTTCATTTTGTTCCCAAACTCAACATTTAAAAGAAACAGGAGATGAGTTCCTGAAGGATGCACTAACTGCCACTTTGACATGGTGTCAATGGAGGAGCAGAGAATCTTTCAAGGAAGGGATAAAGATAGAAACATCACTTTCAGAAGTGTATAGACCTTTATGGAAGTCAATGTAATGAACCAACAGCTTTACTTTTTTTTTTTTAACAATGAGTTACTTTTTTTTTTTT
>NW_006408522.1:38795315-38803765 GCF_000296735.1 Chrysochloris asiatica
ACCTCTGTCCCGTTTAACCCATGCAAACTCCTAAGTATTCCCCTGTCTTCTTTGTTCTTCCACCCCTTTCCCTTCTGTGTATTGCCTTCCCCTTCCTTATGTAGTATCCTCCCCATCACACAAGCTATGATGTATCTATCCCCTAACCTGTGCCTTACTGTCCCCTCCCTCCCACCCATAGTAAGCAACAAAGAATTTTTTTCTTTTAGTTTGGAAATTTTTCCTTAAGCTTTTACAATAATAGTCTTAAGTAATATTTATCCTTTTGTGACTAATTTCACTCAGTATAATATCCTCAAGGTTCATCCATGTTATGAGATGTTTTACAGCTTCATCGTCATTGTTCAAAGCAGCATAGTGTTCCATTGTGTATATGTATCAAAGTTTGTTTATCCATTCTTCCATTGATGAGCACTTAAGCTGTCTCCATCTTTTTGCTATTGTGAATAGTGCTATGATAAACAATGTTGTTCATATATCTACTCGTGTTCTGGCTCATATATACCAAGTAGAAGAAATGCTAGTTCATAAGGTATTTCTATTTCTGACTTTCTGAGGAGGTGCCATACCATTTTTCAGAGTGGTTGAACCATTTTATAGTCCCATGAGCAATCTAGGAGGGTCCCAGTGCCTTCCTATCCTAGCCAGCATTTATTGTCCTCTGCTTTTTTGAACTTTGTTGTTATTGCTGGTGTGAGATGACACCTCATTGTTGTTTTGATTTGCACCTCTCCTGGTGTGGTGCTGTGGGCTAAGGTGTCAGACTGCAAAGTCATTTGAACTGCAAAGGTTGGTGGTTCAAGCTCACCAGCTGTTCATTGGAAACCCTATACAGGGTTGATCTGGGTCGGAATCAACTCGACGGCACTTAACAACAACAACGACTAATGATCGTGAACATTTCTTCCTACTTTTGTTGAATGCCCAAATTTCTTCCTTGGTGAAGTGTCTGTTCATGTCCTGTGCCCATTTTTAAATTGTGTTACTTGTCTTTTTCTTGTAGCAATGTAGTTTCCTATAGATTTTAGACATTAGTCTCTTGTCTTATATGTTACTGCAAACATTTTTTTTCCCCATTCTGTGGGCTCCCTTTTTACTCTTTTGGTGAAATCTTTTAATGCACATAAATTTCTAATTTTTAGTATGTCCCATTCATCCATTTTGTCTTTTTTGCAATGTTTGATAGTCTATGTGTGCTCTGAATTAGAGCCCTTAAAATAGACCCTATTTTTTTCATTGATGACCTTTCTAGGTCTGGGATTTACATTTAGGTCTTTAATCCACGTTGAGCTAGTTTTTGTAGATGGTATGTGATAAAGGTCTTGTTTCATTCTTTTTCATATCAATATTGATTTCCAGTTTTGCCAGCACCATCTGTTGAAGTGATGATGTCCTCCACATTCAATATACTTTGGCCTTTGTCAAAGATTAATTGGCTGTATGTGGATGGGTTAACTTCTGGGTTCTCAATTCTGTTCCATTTATCTTTCATTGTACCAGTACCAGGCTATTTTTGATCACTGTAGCCATATAGTAAATTTTGAAATCAAGGAATGAGAGGCCTCCAATTTTAGTTTTCTTCTTAAGCAGTGCTTTGCTTATCTAAGGACAATGAGTCACTTTTATTTCTTTTTTTTGAAAACTTTATTGCTAACTGAGTGAAGACAAGACAACATCAGTTTTACATTCAACACAGTTTGTTTCATCTCAGTGATTACAATCCACTCCACACAAGAACAGTTATCTTGCTTCCTCCCTGTGGTTCCTATTTCCTTTCTACTCACCTCCTCATCCCTTCTCAGTGTTGTCTTTAGATAAATGTAGCCTTTTTTATTTAGAATGACTGACTATTCCATCATTCACAGTGAGCAAACCTTACTAGTATTTTGGTCCTCACGATATACCTATCTGCTGCTTGGCTGATAAAGATAAAAGTCCACAACTTTTGGTATGGGTTGCACCTCAACTAAAAAAAAAAAAAACCAAAAACCCCAACCATGGACCAATAAACATCATGGTAAATGAAGAAAAGATTGACATTTTCAAAGGCTTCATTCTGCTTGGATCCACAACCAACACTCATGGAAGCAACAGGTAAGAAATCAAACATTGTATTGCATTAGGCAAATCTGCTGCACAAGACCTCTTTAAAGTATTCAAGAGCAAAGGTATCAGTTTGAGGATTAAGGTGCGTTTTATTTTTAGTATCCTCATATGCATGTGAAAGTTGGACAGTCAATAAGAAAGACCATAGAAGATGCATTTGAGCTATGGTGGCCTGGAAGAATATTAAAAGTATTATGGACTGCCAGAAGAACAAAGAAAACTGTGTTGAAATAAATACAACCAGAATGCACTTTAGAAGTCAAGTTGTCCAGACTTTTTCTTGCATGATTCAGACACATTATCAGGAGGGACCAGTCCCTGGATAAAGGCATCATGCTTAGTCAGCGAAAAAGAGGGTCACCCCAATGAAGATGGCTTGGCATAGTGGCAGCGGCAATGGACTCAAGCATTAACAATGATTGTGAGGTTGGCATAGGACCACATGGTGTTTTGTTCTGTTGTACATAAGGTCATCATGAGTTGGAACTGATCCAATGACACCTAACAACAAGTACAACTGCTTGGCTGAAAGTTTGGCTGCAGGTTTATAAGTTTCTTTCCAGAAATGAAGGGTGGTAGAGGGTCATAGTCTCAGGTTCCTCCAGTCTCTTTCTGACAGTAAACCATAGTCTTTCCCCCTCCCCCCCATAATTTTGAGTTTTAGTCCACTTATTTTGCCACTCTCTCCAGGACTTTCTTTCTTTCTTTTTAAGTTTTTATTGTGAATTGAATGATAGTTTACATGGGAGAGTATCCGCTTTACATTCATCCTATTGTATTTCGTTACATTGCAATGATTACAATCCCCTCCATGCATCATCATTCAACAACATCTGTTTCCAATCCCTCTGTGTTTTTTTTTAATGTACACCAAAGCACTCAGGAATATATAACCATTCAAACAACCTGTATGCCAGCCCCCTGGCCACTAGCACACAGTTCCTCTCCCTCCTTGAGTCTAGAGTCCCCAGCCACTCCGTCTCTCCATGTTGTCATCTCTGCCTCCATCTCTGGCTTCGCTGCTTCTCTGGATAGGGTCCCACACTCCGCTCTTCTCCCTGTATGGTCCCAGTGTCCTCCACTCCTGGACTGCAAGATCAACCACTCCTCTCCCTATGTTGCAAAATGCTATCTTTACATTTGCAACATTCTCAATCAGTCCTGATAGCAGTTATTCACTATTGAACCACAAGGGTCTAATCCCCATCTCCTTTCACCAGTCCCATCTAGACAGGTTATCCAGGACTTTCTAATGTGATCCCTTTCAGAGCAGTTGGTAGTGTTAGCTGGGCATCATCTAGTGTGTGTCTCAGAATGGTGGATACTGATGGTCGCATGTTTCATCAGTCCATTGGATTAATTGATTCCAAGCCTCTTTAATTCTCATTACTCTTCTTTCTTCTGCACATGATGTACCCAATAGTTACACTTTAGATGGCTACTCATGAGTTTTCAAGATCCCAGACACTACTCACCAAAGTAAGATGTAGTCTTTGTGGTCTATGTTATGCCAATTGACCATGGTATTCACTGAAACTATGGTACTGAGCCCTCAGTTCCAGCAACTCATTGCTGTAAGAACTTTTCATCATTTTGCCTGTTGTATGTTCCACCACATTCAAAGTTGTATTTGCGGGAAAGTGAAATACCTATGTACCGATATCTTCTTTCAAACTCTTTGTTTGTGGGATATGTAATCCCCACTCTTCTTCCTATATTCATGTAGGCTGAGTCTCTATCTATGCATCTACCTGCAGAATATTATTGTTCCAAGGTTGTGTTTATATCACTATTTACCTCTGTCCCTTTAGCCCTTGCACATCTCCCTGTGCCTTCACATCGTCATCATTCTTTTTCAAACTTTCCTCTTCTTGTATATTGCCCTCCCTGTAGTCAGTGAATTACTCTCCTTTCCTTTCCACTCTGGTAGCCATCAAAGAATGTTTCTTTTAGTATGAAAACATTTTATAGAGTTTTTACAATAGTAGTCTCATACAATATTTATCCAATAGCTTCACATTTTGATATTTTTGTTTAATAAAGTTTTCTCTGATTTTGTAGCAACACTTTTTGACTTACCCTTGTGTACATATAGTATGATACCAGAATATTTTTATATTAAATCCTAGAAGAAACATTTTAGATTCAGCATTTTGACGTTGCCATGTGTTCCCTTGACTACTGGAAACAGCAATGTCTTGATAGACTCTAGGAAGGATAGTATGTGAAATGTTCCAGTTCCCAGAAACAGCATCCAGCCCCAATGGTGGCATTCTAGATAGGCATTCCTGAAATCAGTCCCTCATGAGGGCTACTTTTAGCAACAGCAGCAACTCAGATATGATGTTCAAGTCAGGACATTGTGCTGTATGGTTTCTAAGTCCCTTGAATAAGCTATTGTTTGAGGGTGTTTTCTGAGCCTATTGCTGAATGCTACTCCTCACATACTCCTGGGAAACCCTATACAGGGTCGCTATGGGTCGGAACCGACTCGACGGCACTTCACAACAACAACAACTCCTCACATAACATTGTTGTCAATGATTTCCCATCATTTAAGTATGATGCTGACCTCAAAAGTGGCCACAGATGAAACCTTCTAGAGTGACAAATTCATAATGGGAGTAAACACCTTAAAAATACACCATTTTTTTCTCAGTAATTCCTCTTCTAAGAATTTGTTCCAAGGAAATAAATGTGTAATATAGTATCTGGCACATAGGCAACATGCAATACATGTTAGCTGTTACAAACATAGTCATCACAGTATTATCATAATAGTAAAAACTTAGATCAAGCTTAAATGTCCAAGAAAAGGAGAGTGATATTAAATAAATAAATGGCATCAGGTCTGTATGATAAAATAGTAGGCCAAACCTATGTCAGAGATTTCTAAATTTTGGTGTGTGTCAGAACTGCCTGAGAACTTTGTGAAAAATAAAATTGTTCAGGTCCCATCTAGAATATCTAAGAATAATTGTAAAATTCTATAGAAATAGGTAAGAGAGAAGTTGGACTTCAAATTGACTTTACATACACTATAGCAGAGATATTAATTTTGCTTAAAGTTTTGTTATGCATATCAAAGACTTGCTGATCTTTCTTAATCAGCCTATTTCTCAATCAGTCTATTTTGAAAGGAGCCATTGAAATCCTCTGATGTTGTTGTTGTTAGGTGCCTTAGAGCTGGAGTCCAACTCTTAGCAAATCCTACGTACAACAGAAGGAAACACCGCCCGGTCCTGTGCAACTGTTGCTACACTTGAGCCAATCACTGTTGCTGTCACTGTGTCAACCCATCTTGCTGAGGTTCTTCCTCTTTTTCACTGGTCTTACATTTTACCAAGCATAATGGCATTCTTCAGGGACTGGCCACACTCGATAACGTGTCTAAAATATGAGAGACAAAGTCTCATCATCCTTGCTTCTAAGGAGCATTCTGGTTTTACTTCTTCCAACACAGATTTGTTTGTTCTTCTAGCAGTCCATTCAGTATTCTTCTCCAACATCATAACTCAAATTCATCAGTTCTTTAATGGTCTTTCTTATTCATTGTCCAACTTTTACATGCACTTGTTGTTGTTAAGTGCCGTCAAGTCAATTCTGACCCATAGTGACCCTGTAGAGGGTTTCCAAGGAGCAGCTGGTGAGCTTGAACCACCTACTTCGCAGTTCAAATGACTTGCATTATGATGCATTAGCCCACAGCGCCACACCAGGTCTCCTTTACATGCATATAAGGCTATTAAAAAATACCATGACTTTGGTCAGCTGTGCCTTAGTCCTCAAACTGCTATTTTTGATCTTGAATGCTTTAAAGAGGTCTTGGGTAGCAGATTTGCCTAATGTTATATGCCCTGTGATTTCTTGATTGCTGCTTCCATAAGTGTTGACTGTAGATCCAAGCAAATTGCAGTCCTTGATAACTTTAATCTTCCTTCCTTGTATCATGATGTTGTTTATTGGTCCAGTTGTAAAGATTTTTGTTTTCTTTACATTGAGGTGCCATCCATTAATATTAAAGACTGTGATCTTTGATTTTCATCAGCAAATATTCTAAGTCCTCTTCACTTTCAGCAAGTAAGGCTATATCACCTGCATATTTCATGTTGCTAATGAGTTTTCCTTCAATTCTGATGACACATTCTTCATAGAACACAGCTTCTTGTATTATTTGCTCAGCATGCTGGTTGAATAAGTATGGTCAAAGAACACATCCCTGGTGCACATCTTTCCTGATTTTAAACTATTCGGTATCCCCTTATTCTGTTCAAATGACTGCCTCTTGGTATATGTATATGGTCTTCATGAGCACATTCAAGTGTTCTGGAATGTCCATTCTTTGCAATGCTATTCTTAGCTTGTCATGATCCACATGGTTGAAAACCTTTGCATAGTCAATTCAACACAAGTAAACATCTTTATGCTACTTTCTGCTTTCATCCAAGATCCATCTGATGTCAGCAATGATATCACTAGTTCCACATCCTCTTCTGAATCTGGCTTGAGTTTCTGGCAGTTCTTTTTCAATGTACTGTTGCAGCTGTTTTTTAATTATCTTAACAACATTTTACTTGCTTGTGGTGTTAATGATATTGTTTGATGATTTCTGCGTTTCTCTAGGTCATCGAAAATTTTCCTGACTTAGCATTATATCTCATTCAATAAAGTTCTTTTTAATGGACATCATTAAAAAATGTCTTCTTCTTCAACCTCCAATAGTAATAACGCTTCAGTGAGAGTATATTTCAATTCACCTTCCCTCTGAGTGTTTTCATTGCATCTATTCTGGGATAAATGGTAAGTTGTTTGAATGTAGTAACAACATTTAACTATCAACTCTGAAGGCTATTCCAGCCCTTCAATAAATAGTTGTTTATATATAGTTCCTTTTTTGTTCAAAGACACTCAGAAAATAGCCAAACACAGGATTTATTTTCTTCCAGATGACACATTGCTTCAAGTAGCAATGATATTGTATTGGCTGCGGGAATTCCAAGCTCTCTCTTTTTTTCTTGGCATTCCTTGTTGTTTACAATGATTGTCTCAAATCATGGAGCTAACCCATCAACAACCAAGTGATTCAGTGAGTACTGATAGATCATGCTTTAGAAGAGTGTTGAAGTTCTAATTTCTCATTCCTTCTCATGCAGCAGTCCTGGTATGGCATTACAGGATAATGCATTAGACTACAAAGTCAGTTTATACCTCAAGGTCAGCGGTTCAAACTCACAAGCTGTTCCTTGAAAACCCTATAAAGGGTCACTAGGAGTTGGAGCTAACTTGACAGCACTTTACAACAACAACCCAATAATATAATGCTTATCTGTGCCAGCTTACATAGGTAAAGCTATGTACCTGTGTATTTAGTTTTCAGCTGTCAAGTGGTCCTATCATTATTCATCCCCATGAGGAAACTTCATTCCAGGAAGGTTAAAGACACTTGTCAAGGTCATACAATTACACATAAATTAATGAGTTGAACTCAAGCATTCTGAGTCTTCATACATAACCTCTAAACACTAGGATGGAGTCATTGCTCCAAGTACTGAAGAAGGTGCAGGGGGAGGAAAAGAAAGTGAGAGACTGAGAGGTAGAACAATTCCCAAAGGGGGTGGGGAGGATTCTGGAGGTTGCAAAGTACAACTATAAGAGAAGGAGCCCAGTCAAACATCCTGTTTATTTGTGCCTCTGACAGATTATAAGATCTCTTCATTTAGTTCAAGATCTGAAATTCCTGGAAAAGAAACAAACGTATAGTTTGTTTGGACCAATGCTTGGACCAATGCTTGGACCAATACCATGCTTGGACCAATAGCATTATTCATCGTTGTTAAATGCAGTGGAGTTGGTTTTGACTTACCAGTGCTTTAAACATTTTGCAGGAGCAGAAAGACTCATCTTTCTCCCGAGGAGTGGCTGGTGGCCTCGAGCCCCCACCATGTGCTTCACAGTCCAGTGCTAATCATATAGAACCACCATGCTCCCAACATTATCCATGGTGTTGTTAAGTGCTATCTAGTCGGTTCAACATTATCCATATAGAGGGTCAAATTTTACTAATTTATATGGTTAGAACTGTGGTTCCATTTTATTTTTATTTTTCTGAACCTCAGTTTCATCTTCTCCAAAAGGAAGTGATAATAATACTATATTTATTACATTAAATAAGATCATTGTAGGCACAGTTGTCTCAGAGTAACCTTAGCGCCTTCTACTCCCTCCCCTCTCAAAGGCAAAGAAAGGCATCTCAGATCCTTGGATTGACTAAAATTGAATAAACAGATGTCTGAGTAAACTTTCTTTAGGACTGAAAAACAAAACAACAAAACAAAAACCTAATA
>NW_006408522.1:38804248-38811388 GCF_000296735.1 Chrysochloris asiatica
TCCTGCCTGGAATTGATTTCCCCAAGTTACTTTGCTTACGTAGCTGATTTCCTTTACTAAGAGTAGTCTTTTACCCAGGCCACCGTATAGTTCTGTTTGTACTTCCTAAGACTCAGTCCTGTTGTTTCAGGCACACGTGTCTCATTTATGATCAAATTGCTGATTGGAAGAACAATGTGCATCTTCTTTGTTCTATGTCTGTGTGTGAACAGGGAAGAAGTGAGTTCTGGGATCAAAGAGACCTAGATTGATCTTCATCTCTGCTGCCTATTAGATATGTAGCTGTGGGTGAATTATGTAACGTCTGCCACGTTCTTCATGTATAAAATGGTGGTAAGAACAGTAACCAATAAATAAGATTGTTGAATAATTAAATTAGATAATGTGTGCAAAGCAGTAGCACAGGAATGGACCCTAGCGTAGTGGTTACAAATCGGGCTGTAAGTCGCAAGGTCAGCAGTTCGAAACTACCAGCAGTTCCACGGGAGAAAGATGAGGCAGACTGTTCCGGGAAAGATTTACAGCCTCGGAAACCCTGTGTAGGGTCGCTATGAGTTTGTGCTCATTAGGAACCTGTATATAGTACAAGAGGCAGTCATAAGAACAGAACAAGGGAACACTTAATGGTTTAAAATAAGGAAAGGAGTGTGCTAAGGTTGTATTCTTTCACTTTACTTATTCAACCTGTATGCTGAGCAAGTAATCTGAAAAACTGGATTATATGAAGAAGAACATGGTGTCAGGATTGGAAGAAGACTCATTAACAGCCTGCAATATGCAGATGATGCAACTTTCTTTGCTGAAAATAAAGTGGAGCTAAAATACTGATGAAGATCAAAGACCACTGCCTACAGTCTGGTTTACACCTAAATATTAAGAAAACAATAATCTTCACAATTGGGCCAATAAATAACGTCATGATAAATGGAGAAAAGATTAAAGTTGTCAAAGACGTCATTTTACTTGGATCTACTATAAATACTTGATGGCACTTAACAACAACAACTATAAATTCTCATGGAAGCAGCCATCAAGAAATCAAATGACATATTGCATTTAGTAAACCTGTTACAAAAGACCTCTTTAAAGTGTTCAAGTGCAAAAATATCAGCTTGAGGACTAAGGTGCAACTGACCAAAGTCATGGTGGAGTCCTGGTGTGGCACTGCTGGTTAATGTGCTGGACCACAAGGTTGGTTTGAACTGCAAGGTCTGTGGTTCAAGCTCACCACCCACAGAGTCGCTATGAATTGGAATGGACTCAATGGCACTTAACAACAACAACAACAACATATGCATGTGGAAGTTGGACAGTGAATAAGAACTAGTGTAGAAGAATCAATGCATTTGAGTTTGGTGTTGGAGAAGAATATTGAAAGTACCGTGGGCTGTTGTATGAACAAACAAATCTGTGTTAAAAGAAGTACAGCCAGAATGTTTCTTTGAAATCAGAATGGCGAGACTTTGTCTCTCAAACTTCACACATATTATCAGGAGGGACAAATCCCTAGAGAAGGACATTATGTTTGGTAAAGTGGAAGGTCATCAAAAAAGATAAAGAGCCCCAATGAGATGGATTAACACAGTGGCAGCAGCAATGGGTTCAAGTTTACCAATGACTGTGAGGATGGCACAGGAGTGGGCAGTGTTTAATTCTGTTGTGCTTAAGGTTGCTATGAGTTGGAACCAACTAGACGGCACCTAACAGCAACAACAGAGTCCTGGTGTGTCTCTGTAGGACAAACACTGGACCACAAAGTTGGTTTGAATTGCAAGTGCTTCAAACTCACCGACCACTGCTCGGAAACTCTATGAAGGGTCGTTATGAGTTGGAACCGAATCGGTGGCACTTAACAACCACAACAGGAGCTAATATGAAGCACAGTGACCCCATAGGATAAGCAACGGATTGTTATACAAAAGGTTCGCATTTGTGTATGCCAGCTGCTCCGCGGTAGAAAGGTGAGGCTTTCTGCTCCCATGAATAAATAAAGGCTTGGAAACCCTATACAGGATCACTAAGAGTTCTAACTGACTAGATGCCACTTAACAACAACAATACAGGAGCTATTATAAGGAGCCCTGGTGGTGTAGTGGGTTATGTGTTGGACAGCTTACCACAATGTTGGATTAGCAGGCTTGGAAACCCTATGTTTTTGTTAAGTGCCATTGAGGGAGTTCCAACTCATAGTGACCCTGTATCGAGTTTCCCAGAAGCAGCTGGTGAGTTTCAACTGAGGATCTTGTTGTTCAAACTGAACTTGTGGTCCAGTGCTTATCCTACAGCATCACACCAGGACTCCTAAAACCCTATAGAGAGTGGCTATGAGTCAGAACCTACTCCATGGCATGTATCAGCAGTTGACAATGCAGGGTAGACACTGGACTGCTAACCTCACAGTGGACAGTTCTAAACTACCAGTTTCTCTATGGTAGAAAGATGAGGCTTTCTGCTCCTGTAAAGATTTACAACCCCAGAAACTGTGTGCAGGTTCATTATGAATTGGAATTTACTCATTGGCAGTGGGTTTGATTTTGCGTTTAGCTACTATTATAAACACTGCGGGTTAGGTATTGGGTTGCTAATTGCAAAGTCAGCAGTTCAAGAGCATCAGCTGCTCTGAGGGAGAAAGATGAGGTTGTCTGGTTCCATACAGATTTACGGTCTCAGAAGCCCTTTATAGTGTCACTTTGAGTCCAAATTGACTCGTTGGCGGTGTGTTGTTGTTGTGTACCCTTGGTTGGCTATTATTATTTTTTAGCTTCCCTTTCTCTCTCCCACTAGTGCCTAACTGTGTACTCAGATTAATAAGGATTTGTCCGATGATTGATATGAGTGAAACAAAAATATATTAGTAGTCAGATGTTGTAAACGGTTCACTTCTGGTGCTGTGGGCTAATGCATCAAACTGCAAAGTCGTTTGAACTGCAAGGTCGGTGATTCAAGCTTACCAGCTGCTCCTTGGAAACCCTATACAGGGTCGCTATGGGTCAGAATCGACTCGATGGCACTTAACAGCAACAACAGGCTATGTTTTTAGATCGAAACCAGAAAGGGAAATATGGTAATGGCAGTAATGATTATGCACCACTGAGTCAGTTCCAACTCATAGCAACCCTGTGTAGGATTTCCAAAGCTGTAATATTTTTATGGATACAGAAATTCTCATCTTTTTTTCATGGAGCAACTGGTAGATTCCAACTACTGACCTTGTGGTTAGCAGCCCAGTTAGTAATCCACCATGCTACCAAGGCTCCTTTGATATGTTAATAAGTGCCCTTGTGTTGGTTCTTACAGTGACCCTGTATAGGGTTTTCAGGGAGCAGCTGGTGAGTTTGAACTGCAGACCTTGTGGTTAGCAGTCCAGTGCTTATCTTATAGCCCCACACCAGTACTTTTTAAAAAGGGAAATACAGAAAGATGAAAGTTATGATCCCTTGTGACGCAGTGGTTAGACATTTGACTGCTAATCAAAAAGTTGTCATTTCAAACCTCCCAACTGCTCCACACGGTAGACAGATGTGCCAGTGTGCTTCCATAAAGATTTGCAGCCTTGGCAACCCTAAGGGATGGTTCTACTCTGTCGTCTTACAGCGACACTATGAGTCAGAAGCAACTCCACTGCACTGGGTTTCAGTGGGTTTTAATATGCTGCACACTTGTCATAATGGTTAGGATAGTTTACAGAAATAATTTTGACTCTTTTAGTAACATTAGCACAGTTTTGTATTATTATTTGATAATTTTATAAGCTAAAAATAAAGACAGGGTTTGATTTTCTTGAAACTAAAATAACGAATTTAAAATAGAACCATTCAGTAGTCTTAGACTGAAAGAACACTTCGATTTTTCTGCCTTACACTTGTTGCTAAGTTCTGTCAGGTCAGTTTTTACTCTTAGCAACCCTGCATAGGGTTTCTGATGAGCGTCTGAACCTTCACCCTTGTGGTTAGCAGTCCAGCGCTTATCCTACAGTGCCACACCTAGCACCTTTTTGGGTAGGTGAGACTACCCAACGTAGGGAGCTTTCTGTCTGTAGCTGACTTAATTATTTTAATTCTGTGTTATTAAATATTTTGAGGTGCATACCATGGACTAGCCACCTGAAATTTAAAAAGGAACAAGGCACAATTGTAACCCTGGAAAATAAAAATATAATTGCAGATGTGTGGTGTATATGGGAATTGTGCTCTTGAGGCATGAATGTGGTTGTGATCATGTCTGTTTATTCTAATATTAGAGTATGAGAATGCTTATCATTCCTGCTGCATCCTGGCTATAGAACTTGCTGTCTCTTATACATTTTGCTGGTTGTTGGTAAACTAGGTTAGATGGATATTTATTTTCTGCCTTGTGAATGGCTGTCAAAATTTAAACCCCAGAATCGGAATCTTGGGTGAGCCATTTGTTAGGGCCCTCAAACCTCAAACTACCTTCCTCTGTCACACAAGCGGTTGTTGTAATCAACTTGGCTCCATGCCTAGAGCAGGCTGTGTGACTCAGTGACAGTTGCAATCAGAGCATGGAGTTGGAAACAAAGAAGTCATAGATCAGGAAATCACAGTGATGATGGCCAATTGGGATTGGATGGTTTCCTCTGAGTTGCGTTGGGTTTTTTGTTTTTAGGATTTTTTTCCTTTAGCTATCATTCATCAACAACACATTTTACCTTGTTATTTTGGATTAGATTTAAACAGTTTTCTGCTCTAGTAATATTCTATTCAGTACTAGAAGTAATTCTGTGCTGAAGGAGGTCTCCAAATATTATAACAACCATTGGACATTTCCAGTGATTTTAGAGTCATGCTTGGTAAATTTAGGGCACACATGCCTACTTTCAACTGAATTGTTGTGTCATCCAGTCAGTTCTGACTCACATCTACCCTTTTGAGGAGTGGCTGGTGAGTTTGAACCACTGACCTTGCAATTCAAACTGACCTTTTAGTCCAGTGCTTATCCTGCAGCACCACAAATTAGATCCAATTTTGATATCCAACCCACACTAGATTCATTTTATTCTAGTAACAATAATTGAATTAATTGGCAAGAGAAATCTCATAGCAAAAATTCTTGAAATTTTGAAAGTGCTCAACATGTATATTGTGTTAAAAAATAATCAACCACTTAAATATCTTTCAACCTAGCTATCGATAATTACAAATGTATATGAAAAATGATAATAAAGAAACATTTCTGTTGACTTGTAACTACAGGTTTACTTTAAGAGGAAGGTATCTGTAAAATACTAAGGAAGATGACTAAGAGTCATAACACAATTATTTCTTCTTTTTCAATTATATCAGGTATATAGAAAACAAGTTGGAAATTCTTTGGTAGCACTAGAGGTATTGTCTATCATCTTTAATATAGTTGGGTAGAACTACTGTATCGTTAGGTAAGGTGAGTGAAAACTGAAGACAATAAAAGCGCTAGATTTTGACAGTTTGAGTCCTGGTGTGGCACCGTATGATAAACACTAGAGCATAAAGTTGGTTTGAACCACAAGGTCTGTGGTTCAAACTCACCAGCTGTCCCTCGGAAACCCTATGAAAGTCGTGATGAGTCAGAACCAACTAGATGGCGCTTAACAGCAACAGTGACAAGAATCCTCTCATGAACTTAAAGTATCAGTGTGGAGGGAAGCGATTGTTTCACACTGTACATGGGAAGTGCTCTTATATCTTTTAAACATGGAACACCAGGTTTCTGTATAATGAAATTTAATATAACCTTGAAAGAGGACTGAAGGATCGTAATGCAATTTGAGACAGATATAATTATGTGAGGATTAGACTACATCACCCTAAAATGAAGAGGTATGTTTTGGGGAAAGAAAAGAAATGACCATTGTATGTGATCTAGTTGGCCAGGTTCTTAAAATGAACAGACTTGTATGACTGTATACTTATGTCAGATTTTCTAATCCCAAGGAATGTATGCAATAATTATTTTTATTTTTCATGCTTCTTTCCTCCTAAAGGAATTTTGTTTTTATAATTGTTCATTGTTTGAGGATTAAATTGTGTGTATTGAACAAGTTCCCTTCTCTGTAAAAATAGTTGCCTTCAATGGGGCCTAAAGAATCATCACTCAACAAATATTTATTGAACACCTTTTATGTGCCAGGTACTTTTCAATAGTCTTGAGAAACAGTGACTAATGTAATGGACACAGATGTCTGACCTTGTGGAATTTGTATTGTAGTATGGTGTGATAGAAAATAAACACTAAACCCAATAATTTAGTAGATTAAGTACTGTAGAAAATCAAACATTAGAGCAAGGTAAAAGGAACAAGGAGTGTTGAGGAGAGAGTGTTGCAATTTTAAGTAGATCTTCCTGAGAAGGTAACCCATAAGCAAAGACTTAATGGAAATGAGGGAGTTAATCGTGTGGATACCTAGGGGAAGAAAATTTCCAGGAAGAGGGAACAGGCAGTATAAATGTTCTGAGGTCATTGTTTTCTTACAGCTCACTGTCTTCTATAGCTGAGGGGTATGACATACTACTCAGAGGGAGGTTATTATAATCTGCTTTATGGAATTGGGAGAGAAATACCCCTTTCTCTGTCTTCTAACCCCTAATGTCTTAAATATTAGTACCTTGTGTGGCTCATAAAATGACCGTGACAAGCCTTGGCTATATTTCATGAATCTTGCCTGCCTTCTTGAATCTGCATAGCATAGGCGACCAGTCCAATAATGGGGCACTGATATTTTTTCGGAACAGCTTGTTGTTGTTTGTTGTTAAGTGCCATTGAGTTGGTTCTGACTCACAGCTGGTGGATTTGAACTGCCAACCTTGTGCTGATCCCCACGACATACCAGGACCGAACAACTTAGGAAGGGATAATTGTTGTTCTCCAACTATGTGAGGGGGGCTTCCAAAAGCTCATAGAAAAATGGAATTTAAAAAGAATGGCATTTTCCAGAAACCTTTTGAAGCCCCTTCATATTGACTAACTATGTGAGTATAGTTGCTGTCTCCCCAGAAGTTTAATTTGGCAGCCTCATAACTACATATAAGTGAGTGGTATAGGACACACACACATAGCACTTTCTCTATGTGGCAATTTGCCCCAAAATCTTTTCTTTAGCAATATTCAAACATGTATTATACTGATGTTGTTGTTGTTAGGTAC
>NW_006408522.1:38811613-38820037 GCF_000296735.1 Chrysochloris asiatica
CGAACCGCTGACCTTAAGGTTCGCAGCCCGATTCGTAACCACTACGCTACCAGAGCTCCTTTATTATACTGATACTAAGTGTTTATTAAGCAATTTCAGGTGAAACTCAGTCTCATGCCATCTGATAAATTCTGGGGTAAAACATTTCTGTAGCACTGTGGCATTATTGACTTGAATGAATGCTAATAAATAAAGTGTGAACCTGTATATTGTTGTTGTTAAGTTCCGTCGAGTCGGTTCCAACTCATAGCAATCCTGTATAGGGCTTCTGAGGAGTAGCTGGGGCTTTGAACCACTGATCTTTCAGTTAGCAGTCCAGTCTTCATTGTGTTGTTATTGCTATTAAGTGCCATCAAATCAGTTCCAACTCAAAGCGACCCTGTAAAGGGTTTCCAAGGAGTGGCTAGTGAATTTGAACCACCAACTCAGCAGTTAGTAGTCCAAGGCTAATCCTATAGCACCACACTAGAAGTTCAGTGCTTATCCTATTAATTAAATCCACATGCATATGCCCCCACACACATATAAGACTATGATTCCAATTTAGAAAATGTAGCTCCCAAATTAAAAGCACATATACCCCTTACCCAGATAGAGAATGTATTCTTAGGCAAACCACAGTGTTCATTTACAAGCATTTATTGAGCGCTCACTCTTGGGGGATACTATGGCAAGGACCCTTGTTCCATTGTAGAACTTAAAAAAAAAATAGTAATAATAAAAAGTATTATATACAGAGTACTTATGTTTTTCCAGGAAATAGTGCGTGCACTTGCGTTGTTGTATTGCAAGGACCCTTGTTCCATTGTAGAACTTAAAAAGTAATAATAAAAAGTATTATATACAGAGTACTTATGTTTTTCCAGGAAATATACTAAGTGCGTGCACTTGCGTTGTTGTATTATTGAATCCTATGCGTGATGGTGGTTGTGTGCCGTGGAGTTGGTTCTGACTCATAGCAACTCTGTATAGGGTTTCCAAGGCTGTAAATCTTAACTGGAACAGAAAGCCTCCTCTTTCTTCCATGGAACAGCTGATAGTTTCGGGTTGTTGAACTGAACTTGACGTTAGCAGATTGACTCAACCACTATGCTACCAGAGCTCCTATGCAATGTGCAGATAATTTTGCTAGACCTCAGTGCTAGTAAATTCTAGATTTAGAATTCAAACCCAGATATACTACTGTCTCTAGGGTTTACAGGCTAAGCTGCTGCTTTGTGTTACTTCAGAAGACTCTGGAAAGCAGGGTGGAAATACTGAAAAGAGCAGTAGGTTTGGAGTCAGAAGAGACCTAGACTTAAATTATTTCTGCCTTTTTTGTAATCATGCATAACTTATTTAACCTTTGAGACTCATTTTCGGATAATGATATCTACTTTGCCAAATTGTCATAAAATTAGAGACAATGTATGTGCTTGGCACATGGTCCATATTTAATAAAGATAGTTGTTGTGATTCCGCTGTTATCTATGAGTTTAAACAGAGTCTTAGAAGATGAAAGCTATGCCAAATGCAGAGTACACCTAACTTTCCTTTTCTCATTAACCCTGGCTACTGGCAGCTACTGCATAACTTGTTCATAGAATCAAGTGTGCTTGCTAGGAGAGAGAAGACTATGGAGTGCACATTCCTCCTGTATTTAGTAGCTTCTTTTGCACAACTTAGAAAATGAAGCCCATTTCTTTAATTTACACCACAGCCCTTGGCACAGTGTAAAATCTTCCTCCAGAGGAAACAGACAACAAGCTAATGTCCCAAGGAGGGAGGAACAATTAGCTGATTCATGAACTAAAGTTGTAGTTAACAGTATACTCTTTTGACCAAGGAGTTAGTTTAAATAACACCAAACCAAGCTTATAAATGTCACTAGAGAAAATGCTGCTGAAAGGTAAGTCAAGAAGTAAATTACAAATTTAAAATTCAGAGATCTTTGCTAGACTAAGAGACTAAGATTTACTTAGGGAAGTTTGCAACTAAAAAAGCATAAATCAAACCTGCAAATCATCCTGAACAATACAGTTATAAACAGGATCCTAGCTAATGAATATGCTAATTTTGAAGTCAGAGCTGGAAGGGACTTCAGAGCTCATTAATTCAAACTCCTTTTTTTTTTTTTATTTTCAGATTGGAAACTGAAACCCTGAGAAGGGAAGTTCTGTGGCCAGCTCCATATAGTACAGTAAATTATCTCTCATCTTGATTTTCTCCTAAATGAGGTCTTAGTGAGAAGCATAGTGTGTAGAGGTTCTTAAAGCCAGGGGCCTTGCTAAATTTAAATTTGGCTCCTGCTTATATAATTTTCCTCATGTTCTCAATTATTTATATGAATGTATTATTTATATATGTCTGGAACTTGTGCTTTTAGCACTCAATAAACAGGAATAATTTATAGGATTATGGAGTACTTCCTGTCCTTATCTTTCAAAGTATGTTCCTTTGCATTGTTAATTGATTGTTATATTTTAGCCCTGTGCAGTTTCCTTTCCCAGCAGTCTTGCTGTGATACTTAACTAGCCAGAGACAGTTGTTAGCATCTACTTTTATCTTCATATTGACATTCTAAAATCCAGGTTAATCATACTAGTAGCCATTTTCCTAGTATAATTGACACCATGGATTCAGTAGACCTAGCACATCATGGTTCTAAGATAGGGTGAGACCCCACTGAAAGAGGAAGCAGGCTCCCAGTACTAAATAAAAGTTGTCTCAGTTTCAAGTTTCTTTTTGCCTCTGATTTTTTTTTTTTTAATCTAGCTCTTGACATACTCTTTTTTCTACCCTCTCTCATCATTTCTTTTCCTTCTGCTACCTTGCACTGATCTTAGGCACCTGTGTCCTGGTCTATGATTATGGGTCTGGATTCTAACTATAGTCAGGAATTATTCTTAATTTTGTAGTCTTTTTCTCTACCTACAATGCTCACTTCCAGGCATTCCTCAAGAAGACTTCCTCATTTTTGCCTTTCATTTTTAATTCCAGCCTTGTCTTGAATTGCCCTATGCCCATGGGACTGAATAAAAGCTGCTGATTAGTACCAACTAGACATGTACTGCAGAGTGTTGCTTGTATGTGAAGAAATCTTTGTCGTGAAAGTTGGAAGGGAGTCTCAGAAGCTCAGGGTTGGTCAAGGTGACAATGCAGCCTCTGCTTCTTACCTGTCCCTTCACAGTCTCACAACATAACCTGGAGCAACTAGAAAGAGGTCCTTGGTTGTTCCTCTCTAGGTCTGGGGAATCTCTCTCTCTATATATATATATAGTTTGTATACCATTGAGGATGTCAGATGGATCCTGGCTGAAAGCATAGAATACCAGAAAGATCTTTATTTGTGCTTTTATTATTTTTTTCCCCTGACATCAATACTAGATTTATTTTATTGGAATAGCAAACAGTTGTTACAACATACATATGTTGTTGTTGTTATGTGCCGTGGAGTCAGTTCTGACTCATAGCGTTCCTCTACAGGGTTTCCAAGGCTGTAAATCTTTACGGGAGCAGAAAACCTCATCTTTCTCCCACGGAACAGCTGGTAGTTTCGAACTGCTGACCTTAAGGTTCACAGCCCGATTTGTAACCAGTATGCTACCAGAGTGTCTTATATAGATATTTAAATTCATATAGAACAATATTTGCATTTTTAAGTTACACTTTGGAAATGAGACAATGAAGTACAGCTTCAGTTTTCCAACAAAGAGAAGCATACAAGACAGGAACAGAGTCAACAGTAAAAATGTGAGTATCTGCTTTTGATATAACACATAGAAATTTTTTTGTCAGAAAGTTACATCTTCTTAATCTGCTTGTTTAAATCATTAAAGCATGGATGATTCAATGCCATTTTGCCAGAAACTAGTTTGGCAGGATCATAGACTAACATTTTCTAGAGCAAATGCAAGCCATTTTCTTCCAGATTTTTGACACCTTCTGGAGTGACAAAACATAATTCCTTGCAGGATTTGGTACAAATAACTCTTAACAAGTGAAGGTTCCATGAACTGACCAGGAGGGATAGAATCCAAGTATGTCTTGAGATCCATGGAAAGAAACTAAAAAATGAGATATAACCTGGAATCCTACATGTGCTCATCCTGAAGACTGACAATATTTGGAAGACTAAGTTCTTTTAATAGAGAAATTTCATGAATTGCAGTACTAGGAGGAACCCCCTCCTTTTCACTTTCCAGTCTAATTTTCTTCATGGCTACAATTTGACCTGCAGTGTTGTGTCTTCCCTTATACACAACTCCATAGGTACCTTCCCCAATTTTCTCTATTTTGGTATAGTTTTCCATTATTATTCAATATGTATTGCAGGTCCCAACTTTCAACTGTATGGATCATGACAAGCTAAGGAATAACATTGTGAAGAATGAGTATTCCAGAACATTTAATTGTGCTCATGAGAAGCCTATACATAGATCAAAAGACAGTTGTTTGGACAGAACAAGGGGACACTGAATGGATTAAAATTAGGAAAGATGTGCACCAGGGTTGTATTCTTTTATCATACTTATTCAATCTGTATGCTCAGCAAATAATCTGAGAGGCTGGATTAGATGAAGAAGAACATGGATGGCACCAGTATTGCAGGAAGACTCAATATGTAGGTGATACAACCTTGCTTTCTGGAAATAAAGAGGACATAAAATTCTTACTGATAAAGATCAAAGAGTACAGCCTTCAGTAGGGATTGCACCTCAGTGTGAGAAAAGATTGAAGTTGTCAAAGACTTTGCTTTGCTTGGATCCACAAGCAAGATTTGTGGAAGTGGCAGTGAAGTAATCCAACGACGTAGTCCATTAGGCATATCTGCTGCACAAACCTCTTTAAAATGTTCAAGAGCAAAGATGTAAGTTTGAGGACCAAGGTGCATCTGACCCAAGCCATAGTATTTTCAATAACCTCATATGAATGTGAAAGGTGGACAGTGATCATAGAAGAATTAATACATTTAAGTTGTGGTTGTTGTTATGTGCCGTGGAGTCAGTTCCGACTCATAGCGACCCGGCACAGAGTTTCTGAGGCTGTAAATCTTTTCAGGAGCAGAAAGCCTCATCTTTCTCCCGCCTAACAGCTGGTAGTTTCGAACTTATGACCCTGAGGTTTGCAGCCTGATTCGTAACCACTATGCTACCAGAGCTCCTTTGAATTGTGGTATTGGAGAAGAATATTAAAAGTACCATGGACTGGCAGAAGAACAAAGGAATCTTTGTTGGAAAAAGTACTGCAGATTGCTAATTAGAAGCCAGAATGACGACACCTCATCTTTCATACTTCGGACATGTTATTAGGAGGAACCAGTCCCTGGAGAAGGACATCATACTTGGTATAATGGACAGACAGCAAAAAAGAGGAAGACCCACCCCCAATGAGATGGCTTGAAATTATGGCATCAGCAATGGGCTCAAGCGGAACAATCATGAAGATGGTTCAGGACTGGGCAGTGTTTCGTTCTGTTCTGCTTAGGGTTTGTATGAGCTGGATCCAAGACAACGGTACCTAACAACGACAACAACATTGTTTTGGAAGAATTAAAATTCTGAGACATATAAACTTTTCTTCCATGGAGATAGAGCATAATAATTTGTAAGCTGAAATAGTCTGTGGATGGTCCTCCTTTGCTTCTGTCACTTAAAGGCATGAGTTCCTGACCATGTCTGTGATCTTGGACATTGCTTTTATCAGACCCCCTCTATCTCTTTGACAGAACCACCAGGTAAGTAGTAGCCCACGTTCAGACCATTTACTATGAAAACAGGAAATGACTTTACCACAGTCGTGAGTGTTTATGAGGGTATGAACCATATACACAACTATCCCAAACTGCCTTGACATGGAAGGACTATTGGGATGTAAGCAAAAATAATTCTCATGAAAAAGTGGCATTGAGGGAAGTGTCCTTTCCTTTAGCTTCATTGTCATCAATTTGTTGTCTACCTCATGACATGAAACATAGTACTCAACCACAATACTATGTGTCATTATGCACTGACTGCAGATTGCTGGGTTGATGAATGAGTGATGAGTGAATCACAGCAAAAGAAATAGAACTCTCTTGGCCTGAGCTCATTCACATTAAGAACTCCTTCTGATATTTGGTATGTGTGTCACAAATCCTGATAGCAACTCTACTGGATTAAGGAGTGCAGCTTGGGATATCCCTAGTTAGGTGAAACTTATTAGCCACAGACTAACAACCTGAAACCTCTATTTATGGGTTATTTGTTTTTAAGCCAATTTCAATGGCTAGAAGCCAGAGGTTCTGGTGCCCTGTGGGACCAACTAGATGACTAGAGAACTCCACCCAAGATTAGCTGATTAGGTCAAGTTGGCAGAAGTTAACTGTGCTAAATATGAAGGTGAGTATTCTGGGAAGGATAGTACAAATGCCTTGAGCAAAGAGTTTCATATATTCATTTGGTTACACAGTGTGCATCAATTCTATATTTAAAGTATCGTAAGTTTATAAGAGTAATTTATGTGCACAGTAAAAAATATATTATATAAAAATATGGAAGAGTATAAAGTAAAAAATTTTCTAGTTGCGTGCCCTTGAGTAACTGCTGCGAACAGTGTCTTGTTTATCATTGTTGATGTTGTTAAGTTTCCAATATAGGAAACCCTATATAGGATTTCCAATAAGCAACTGGTAGGTTTGAACCACCAATCTTATGGTTAGCAGTCCAGTGCTTATCCTACGGTGCCACATCAGTACTCCTGTTTATCCTTGTTGCTATTGTTAGGTGCCACCGAGCAGGTTCCGACTCATAACTACCCTGTGAAGGGTTTCCGAGGATTGACTGTTGAGTTTGAACCACCAAACTTGCAGTTCAAACCAACCTTGAGGTTGAGTGCTTATCCTTCAGCACCATTGGTGTTTAATGCATGTGTAGCTGGTTTATTGAATGGGTTAGACTAGTATGCACTCAGAAAGTACTTTTATCTTTCTCTAACCTAAATACTTCAGCAGATTTCCCTGTACAGCCCTTGAACAACATCTTAGATAGTTCATGCTTTTCCAAACACAGCTAAATGTTTGACAGTCTTTCATTTTCATGTATTAAAACAATGAGTAAGGTTACAATCAAAAGTTCCTTCCCACATGCAATTGAAAACTTCTTCCCTTTCTTGAACATAGGCCTGAAACTGGACCAGAAACTTGCACTGAGACAGAAGAGTGTGTGATGTGACATTTCACTGTCCTGCCCCTTGCTTTTCCATTCATCTGGGACCCTTCACTGAACTTTGCTGCTCCTGCTTCTCCAGGATGGGGCTAAGGAAGCAGGATGAGAGGTAAAGGGACAGAGCCTTTCTGGATAGGTGGTATGTGGTTGTTCTTAAGTGCCATCGAGTTGATTCTGACCCATGTAGCTCAAGCTCACCAGCTACTCTTCAGAAACCCTATTCAGGGTCGCTTAACAACAACAACAACAAAAAATGTGAATAAGCACAAAGGCTTACTCCATGTTACTCTTGCAGCAGAGTGTGGTAACAGCCATTGGGTGAACTTCTCTAGAATTTAAAGAAGCATACAATTTAATGTTTGCCTCTTACCTGGAAATGTTAATGGACAGAAGTTGGCTATAACAACTTATAATGGCAGAGCAAGGAAAGAGGGCTGCTATGAAAGTAAGCTGTTCATTTGCAGACTTTGGTGAGGAAAAGATATTGTGTTTTCCCCTGGGATAAATGATCACCCTGGAAAATAGCCTGGCTAGTGCCACCTTGAAAGTATTTTGTCCCCAAATGCTACTGACAAGGGGAAGACAAGCCTAGCAGAAGCACTTTGTGAAAGGAGGGGTATCATAAGACGGTAACTTAGGGAGTGCCATGATAGGTTAGCCTGAAAGAACATCTCCTACCACAGAGAACACTTGGAAGAGCAGAGAGCAGAAGTTCTTTGTTGAACAGAGGAAGTCTCTGAAAACCCATGTAATAAAAAGCCAGGATTAAGTAGTAGACCCAGAGGACACGCACACACACACACACACACACGTATATATGGAGTCCTGGTGTGGCGCTGTGGGCTAATGTGACAGACTGCAAAGTCGCGTTGAACTGCAAGGTCGGTAGTTCAAGCTCACCAATTGCTTCTTGGAAACCCTGTACAAGATCACTATGGGTCGAAATTGACTCAATGGCACTTGACAACAGCAACCCTATTTTTATGCAAATAATAAGCATTTTCCACATTTTTTTGCTAGATCCCACCCCAGGTATTTTCAGTATAGTACTGTACAGTATAATAGTTTATTTATCTAAACAATACAATACATACGCATATACTGTTAGAAGTCTCCATGTGTGTGTGTGTGTGTGTGTGTGTGTGTGTGAATTAATATCACCTCTATTTAGAATATCTCAGAGAAAAAGAGGAAGACCCCCAATGAGATGGATCAGCCAGGTGGCATCATTGATGGACTC
>NW_006408522.1:38820702-38865072 GCF_000296735.1 Chrysochloris asiatica
CGCTATGGGTCGGAACCGACTCAACGGCACTTAACAACAACAACAACTAGTCTAGTTAAATAAAAGTCAGAGAGATCAGCTCTAAAGGCTGTGACAACTGTTTTGGAATGTCAAAGGGATATCTTGATAGAGTTTCTTGAAGGGCACAGGACAATCACAGGCTCTTATTGTGAAGAAGTTTTAAAAAAACTGAAAACTGCAGTGGTGAGAAAAAGGTCAGGAAAGTTGCCCTGAGTAGTTTTTTCCATCATGACAAAGTACCTGCTCATATTCTGAGCATTGTTGAGACTTATCTTGCGATAATTTTGTTGGGAAACCTTATTCCATCTACTTTACAGCCCTGATCTTGCCCCTCCAGACTTCTTTTTTTTCCTAAACTCATAGCACATTTAAAAGTAATATGATTTGAGTCCCTAGAGGATGCCAAAGCCACTGTTTTAATAGTGTATAAATCAAAGACAGCAGAATTTGGGGAGCAAGGGTTAGAAAGATGAAAATACCATCTACAGGAGTGTATTGACCTAGATGAAGGAGATGCAAAAAAAAAAAAAAAATCACTTCCCATTTTAATATCTTGTTTAATAAAGATTTATTTGATTTTATATCAGTTTTTTTTAAACTCACCCTCACATTAGTATACATTGATCCATTTCACCCTTTTGATAGTACGTAGTATTGCACTATATGAAGGTTTCCGATTTTCTGTTATTATAAACCAGAACAGCCTTTATACACTTTTGGGAGCATAGCTGCAAAAATTCCTAGAAAGAGACTCACTTTGAATTCCCAAGAAAAATTCTAATACATATTGCCAATCTGCCAATTTATAACCACTTTGAATTTTAGTGATTAATATAGAATACCCATTTATTCACATGCACACCATCCTGAAGATTTAAGACACATTTAAATATTTATCAATATGATAGCTAAAAGATAGCATGTCCTCATTATTTTAGATTATATTTTTTCTTTTTAGTTTATATTTCTTTAATTATTAACATGACTGACTATCTTTATAGATATTATTGGTCTTTTGCATGTTTTTTTCTGAATTGTCTATATTTTTCGTTCATTTTCATATTCATGATTTTCATGTTTTTTTTTTAAAGAACTCTTTGTATGTTAAGGAAATTTGACTTTATTATTGATAGATTGGCATTGGGTGTATCTTTTCTTTTTTTCCTGTAATGTAGCTTTGTAAGTTTATATATTTTATTTTAAATTTTAAATGCATCAGCATTTCCTTTATAGCACGTGGGTTTAATGACATCCTTAGAAAGGTCTCTATGATTATAAAAATTTTCACCCATTTTCATTTAGTGTTTTTATGGCATCATTTCTTAACATTTAAATGATTGATCTTTGTTGAATAAATTTTAGCATGAAGTAGGTTTATTTACATTTAACAAAGCACAGTTTTCACTTCCTAGCCTTTAATTTTGCTCTTCTTCACATCACTGAATAAAAAATTTAAATTGCTTTCCTACACAATTAAATATAAAGACAAATAAAAGCAACAAGAGTTTTTTTCTGTTTTAAATAATGTCCACTATTCACTTTCTAGAAAGCTTTTTCTAAATTTTCTGAGCATTGGAATAGTGCTTATTTTCATGGTCATTGCAATATGCTTTCAAATCTAATGATGAAAGAGGCAAGAATATTTGCTCCTCCCATTTTTACAATGAATGCCAGAAGAGAGGACCTAACTGGTCCAAGGTCACATGCAAATTAGTGTGTTGAAATCCCAGATTTTGAGCCCTCTAGCCTGTTGCACTAATCATCAGACAACGTCGTGTACAGAGCACAGGTAGAAAGCATTCTTATTATTGCATCATCCACTAAATTACATAATCCACAACAAAAACAGCCAGAGAGCAGTGAGCAGACTAAAGCTCAGCCCATTGAAATGTTCAAATGTTTCAGTGAATTGGAAAAATGGTCTGCTTATGGACAGCATATATAATGTTTGACAATGTGAGTCAGACTTGGGCATCATTCAGAATTAATCTTATCCCCTTAATGAAATAGCCGATTGTTTTTACATGTTCCTCTCTGCCTGTTCCAAGTTGCCTGACAGTGTGTTACAGAGATGTCTTACTGGTTTGAAGCTCTATTCTCAAATGCTGAATTATGGAATCCATTAAGGAGTTCAGAAGATCTGTTTGGAAAGGCAGGAATCCAGTTAAGCTTCTAATTTTTCCATGATGACTGATGGATTTGGAACACTCTTAAGGGGTAGCTGTATAATGCTAAGTGTCACCTTACATGACCTCTGTGACTACCTTTTATTCCAACCTCATCTCCACAGGATACCCAGGAGCAGTGGGCTGCTTCATCAGAGAAAGGAGGATTTCTGGCTTTGGAAGAAGGGAGATGTGAGGGAGTGTGGGCAGAAGAAAGGGGGAGGAAACAAAGAAAACCTGTCGGTGTCTTAATTACCTGGCAAATTCCTTGCTTCGTTTCATAGCTTATTGGATTTCTTCCAAAAATGCTGTTTTGCAAAGGGTGTGTGGAGGAAAGCAGGCCCTCTGTTGAACAGAATACTTCTTCCCAGCATCAGGATATGGGACAGTTCAGCACGAGGAAGATCCCTGGGTCCAAAATGGTGAGAAGTCGGAAATGGTCTCTGTCTAACCAGCTGCTATTTTCTCTATACTCAAGAGGTTCTGGGGACTGGCCCCAGCACTTCATAATAGTGGGAGACTGTGTTTAATCATCGTCTGAAGTTCTTCAGTTAGCCTGTGGTTTATGTGGTCAGCGCTGACAGCACCAGCTACGTTGGAGTTACAGGCAGTGATTGTGCTTGTCATGGAAATGGTTCATTCCTTGATGTACTTTCAAGTACTGTGTCCTATGAATCCTGCTGGCAAGAGAGCCATCCTCCACCCTAGCACTTAGTTAATAAATACAACTTGAAAAGCAGCCAAAAATGCATATGTTTGCTGTGCTGTTAGATTCCTTCTTAAAGGGAAAAGCGCTTCTGAATGTGATGCACAAAAGATTCTATTAATTAGAATTTTTAATGTTTCCCTATAGAATAAAGAAAAAATACTATCCCACATTGCTGCTTTCCTAGTTCCTTTCTTGGTTAAATTGTATTGTTCTTGCTTCTAACAAAGAAATTACGACTCTGATCATCCAGTTGTCTCTCTTATCCTTGTACTGTGCACACATAACTATTCATTAATGTCAACAAGACTGTGAGTCCATATCCTGTGCAAGGGGACTAGATCCCAAAGTCAACATCTTTGCAATATGTTCCAAAATGAAAATGATCAAAGTCCCATGACTCTTCAATGACTTATAGAAAACATAGTAGAGCATTCAGGATATAGTTTAAAGATGAAACTGAAGATTTGATTGATTTTTTCTGAACTACATTCATATATGCACCCAACTCTAAAACATTTCAAGTCAAACTTCTCCCTAGTTATATTAGGAGAGAGTCATCTAAGTTCAATTGAAAATAAGAATTTCTAAAAACGAACAGCTTTCCCAGATAATTGAAGGGATAAAGAGTAAGTATGTAGGCAGGAACCAGATGCTAAAAATTCTGAAACACACATGAAGAAATATATTGTGAAGAGATTTGTGTTCAATAAAGAAGTTAGTGAGGGGTCTTCATTGTCCAGTGGGGAGGTAGCAGGATTTCTTAGCTAGTTTTTTCTTTGATGAGTCTGTAGTTAGACTGAGGAAGACTCCTTAGAAGACCCCATTTCAACTATAACTTGTTAAATGCTGTTAAGCTGGTTCCACCTCATAGTAACCTATATAGGGTGTCCGAGGAGCAGCTGGTGAGTTTGAACTGCTGACCTTGTGGTTCACAGTCTAGTGCTAATCCAACATTGACATATCAGGAGTCCATCTCTAAATTCTTGTTACTGTCAAGTGTTGTTAAGTCGGTTCCATCTCATAGCAACCTTGTATAGGGTTTCCAAGGAGCGGCTGGTGAGTTTGACAACCTTATGGTCGAGTGATTGTCCTACAACACCACACCATGACTCCCAACTATTACTGTTGTTATTAAGTGCCATCAAGTTGGTTCCAACTCATAGTGACCCTGTATAGAGTTTCCAAGGAGCTTGAATCACCGACCTTGTGGTTCAAACTGAGCTTCCAATCCAGTGCATTAACCCACAGCGCCACACCAGGATGCCCAACTATTCCTAGGGGGCAATGTATTCCTATTTTCCTTTGTTCTTCGTACTGAATTTTCTGTTTGTCCTTCCAGATTTACACTCCACCCTCCTCTACCCTGGGCTCGTGCAACTTCTCTGGACTCAATCAACTGGGCTCCTTTGCCCTCTGGCTTGTTTGGGTTTGGCTAATGGGAAACACTGGCAAGAAATCAGAGAGCAGGAGGAAAGAGAGGTGGATCTATTTATTCCCCACCTCCCTTCCTGCCAGGCCTCAGGATGGCAGTGGTTGTGTTCCTCTGTAAAGGCCACAGCTCTTGGCAGGGGCCCTTTCCTACAGTGCAAGTTTCACTGAGATCCAGCAGCCACACCCTTCCTTTGCCCTTTGGGCAAAAGATTGCTGATGGCTTCCCTCTCTTGCTAGTTTAGGAATGCCTCACCATTCCTTCGGGCTTTCTTTAACTATCATTACTCTCTCACGTCCTTTGAGTGGACCATCTATTTTCCTCTAGAGCAATGACATGCATATGCAGCCACATCAGCAAGGCTATTTATAATGGGTAGCAAGCATTCAGCACTGACCTGGATTCAAGTCGTATTTTACAGTGTGGTGGGTTCCTACCTTTGAAGATAAGAGTTTCTAAAAACTAACAGCCTTCCCAGAGAACTGGAGAAAAGAGTAACCATGTAGGCAGGAACCAGATACTAAACATTCTGAAACACACCAGGAGCAAATATCTTCTGAAGAGATGTGTGTTCAATAAAGTAGCTAGTGAGGGGTCTTCTTGTCCCAGTGGAGAGGCAGCAGGATTTCTTAGGTATTCCTTTGGAGATGTTGGTCCCAGCCCAATATTTTGATTAGTCTCTTTGTGCTGTGCGCTGCTCTGCCCTCTGGTCATGGTAGCTATTAACTGATAACCTTGGACTAACTCCTCTGACACCATTTCTTACTTTGGATGATTTGAGTGTTGTGCTAAGCTCTTTAACTACATATGGTATTTAATCTTCACAGTAGCTACTATTTTTATCTTTTGTTTCACAAATGAGGAAATTGAAGCTCAGAAAAAGTTACTGAAGGTCACACAGTTGGGAAGAGTAAGGATTCAAATCATATTCTTGAAACCATTCAACTGTGTACTAGCTGAGCTTCTAGCTTAGCTTTCAGAGCTCGTAATTGGGTGCCATGTTTGTATATGCACTAATGCTCCTGTGTGTTTTTAAAACATTCTATTGAGGTTTAGGTGAAAGTTTATAGAGCAAATTCATTTCTCATTCAGCAATTTATACACAGATTGTTCTGTGACATTGGTTACGATCTCCAGTGTGTTCACACTCGCATTTCCACTTTGGCTTCCCTGTTACTGTTCTCCCAGTTTCCTTTCCCTTCCTGCCTTTAGAACTTTGCTTTTGGTCTTGTATAGTTGGTTTTTTTGGAAGAGCATGTTCTTCCTGGCTGTTATACTGTTCATTTTATCATGTTTGATGTTGTTGTTAAGTGCTGTCGAGCTGGTTCTGAATCAAAGCCAACCTGCATAGGATTTCTGAGGAGTGGCTGGTGAGTTTGAACCACCAACCTTGCAGTTCAAACCGACCTTGAGGTCAAATGCTTATCCTTTGGTGCCACATGTGACTGAATGGTGATCTCTGGGAGTAGCTTTAGTTCTAAGTTACAAAGGCATCTAAAGGCTATGTCTCAGGTTCCCTAATCTTAGATCAGATCTGTAAATCAATTTTTTAATGACTTTGATTTTTGTTTTACCTTTTCCCCCAACTTTATCTGGTGGTACCTTCTATTGTGATCTGGTCAGAGCGGGCAGTAGAGATAGCCTGACACCATCTAGTTTTTCTGGTTTCAGGTTATTGAAGACTATGGTTCATGGGAGCCATTTAGTCTTTTGAACTAATTGTTTCCTTGAATCTTTGGTTTTCTTAACTCTTGTTTGCTCTGGATGGAAAGAGACCAATAGTTATAACTTAGATAGCCAATCACAATCTTTTAAGAACCCAGTTGTTGCTCACTTAAGTAGGATACAGAACACTGTCTTTATGGACTATGTTATGTCAATCGGCCTAGATGTGACCAGAGTCACTGAATTTTCTAAACAGTGAGACATTTATTCTGACTTGTTGCCCCATAATGTGCCATCTTTATTATCTCTGACATATTTGAGCTCATTGTTGTGGCTATTGTGTAAATCTGTCCTATTGAGGTTTCTCCGAGCAAACATGATGTCCTGTTCTAATGATTCAGCTCCCCTGACTATGTAGCTAAAGTCAATTAGTTCAAGTCCTATCATTCTCGCTTCTAATGAGCATTCTGATTATATTTCTACTAAGACTGATTTGTTCATGCAACAAGGTCGTAATTATTCCCAACAGCTTACAAATTAATTTAAAAATGTTTGATAATATTCCAGAATTTGGAAATATCACTTTAATAAAACTCAGTTAAACTATCCATACATGAGAACTTTGATACAGTATTGAATATTTTAGCATAGTGGTTACGAATCGGGCTGCTAACCTCAAGGTTGGCAGTTCGAAACTACCAGCTGTTCCAAGGGAGAAAGATGAGGCTTTCCGCTCCTGTAAAGATTTACAGCCTCAGAAACCCTGTACAGGGTTGCTATGAGTCGGAACCGACTCCACGGCACATAACAACAACAACAACAACCCTTAATTTGGACTCCCGGTATGGTGCTATAGGATCAGCTCTACACTGTGAACCACAAGGTTGACAGTTCAAACCCACCATCGGCTCCTTGGAAGCCCTATAAGGGGTTGCTATGAGTTGGAATTGATGGCACTTAAAAACAACAATAACCCTTACTCTGGAGTCCTGTTCTGACACTATAGGATAAACACCGAACTGCTAACCAGTTAGGGAAGCGGTTCAAAGCCACCAGCCACTCTTCAGAAACCCTATACAGGATTGCTATGAATTAGAACCAACTTGATGTCACTTAACAACAACAGAAATACTTCAGAAGAGCCATGGTGGCACAGTGGTTAAAGTGCTTGGATGCTAACCGAGAAGTCTATAATTAGAACTTAACAGCTATTTATTAGAGAAAGATGTGACAGTTTGCTTTCGTAAAGACTTACAGCCTTAGAAAACCTACAGGGGCAATTCTATTCTGCCCTATGTGGTTGCTGTGAAGCAGAGTAAACTCAATTGTAGCATGTTTGGTTTGCTTGGGTTTGTTGTTGTTGTTGTTGTTTTACCCTTTCTTACATGAGTCCTGGTGGTGCAAAGGGTTAAGAAGTTGGCTACTAACCAGAAGTTCAGCTATTTAAACCTACCAGCTGCTCCATAGGAGAAAAGACCTGGCGATCTGCTCCTGGGAAGATTTCCGCCTTGAAAACCCTGTGAGGCAGTTTGACTCAACAAAACTCAACAACAACCACAAGCAGCCCTAGTTATACAATGGTTAAGTGTTCAGCGACTGACAAAATGATCAGCAGTTCAAATGACCAGTGTCTACATGGGAGAAAAGACTTGGTAATCTTGTCCTGTAAAGATTTCCACCTAGGATATACTATGGGACAATTCTTCTTTATCTTACTATGAGCTGGAATTGACTCAACAGCATACAACAACTACCCTTACTAAAGGCAGAGCCACACTGCATCATCCTGCTTAAATGTGGTCCATGTCATACTTAATCATTCCATGTTAAACGTAAACATTTCTCAAGAGGCGAGTGTTTTACTTATGCAGTATGAGGAAGGTTGGATAGGAGAGTTATCAGTCATGAAAAAACCAAAACTGACTGGAGGTGCTTTAACTAAGGGAAGGAATGATGGAGTGATGAGTATGAATGAAACATTTTTTTTTTGGTGAAAATTGTATTGTGTCTTGAGTGAAGGTTTAAAGTGCAGATCATCTGTTTTATATCCAGTAAATCACACACTTTGCTTCATTTCAATGATTGCAAATCCCTCCTTGTAACAAAAGGTATCCCACTTCCTCCCTGTGGTTTCTATTTCCATTCCACCCTCTTTCCCAACAGCTCGAAATCTTGTCTTCAAGTAAATGTTGCCCTTTTGATCTTTTCTTTGTTTATTGGCCCTTTTGATCTTGAATGGTTGACCATTCCATGGTTAGCATACCTCACTAGTGTTATCCTCATATACAACTATTCATTGCTTGGTTGAAAATTGGGTCACAGGGTGACTTCCATTCCAGACATGAAGGGAGGCTGAGGGACATAGTCTTGGCTTCCTCCAATCTCTTTCTGACCACTAAGCTTGGACTTTTTTAAAAAATAATTTTGAGTTTTGTTCCACATTTTCTCCCACTGTATCCAGGACCTTTTAATATGATTCCTTTTAGAATAGTTGGTAGAGGTAGACAGGCACCATTTAGCTCTGCTGGTCTCAAAGTCATAGAGATTGATGTTCACGTGTTCCATTGGTCCATTGACCAATTGATTCCAAGTATCATCAGTTTTCATCACTCTTCTTTTTTCTGTACATGGAGAGACCAATAGTTATACTTCAAATGATCATTCATGAATTTATAAGATTCCAGTAGCTACTCACCAAAATAAGATGTAGAACATTGTCTTTGTTGACTATGTTATGTCTTCTGAGACTATGGTCCTGAAAATCCCATGCCCAGCAACTTGTTTTCTTGAGGTGTTTGGTAACGTCCAAGAAGTTTTCTTCATTTGTCCCCTGGTGTGGTGCTTCAGGTTAAACATTGGATTGTTAACTGCAAGGTTGGTGGTTCAAAGCTACAAGCTGCTCCTTAAAGGCACTATACAGGGTCACTATGAGTCAAACTGACTCTACGGCACTAAACAATAACAACATGCTCCACCACATTCATAGGTGTATTTGCAGAGATTAATTCCTATGAGCAAACATCCTTCATTAAACCCTTTAGTATTTGTGGGTATATTCTCACTCTCCCTTCCATATATCTACCTAGAGAACACTGTTGTTGCAGGGTTTTGTATATAACAATATATACCTTTATCCCTTTAACCCTTGAAATTCCTCCCTGTGTCTTCACTTGTCTTCATCATTCTTCTGCCAGCCTACCTCTTCTTGTATTTTGCCTTCCCATCACCCAAGTTAACACATATCTATCCTATAGCCAGTTAATTACTTTCCTTTCCCCTCCCAGACCTGTCATCCATCAAAAAATGTTTATTTTAGCATAAAAATTTTTTCTTGAGTTTTTATAATATTGGTCTCATATAATATTTGTCCTTTTGTGATTGACTAACTTCATACAACATAATGTTCTCCAGGTTCATCCATGTTATGAAGTGTTTTCCAGATTCATTGTTATTCTTCAATGTTGCCTAGGATTCCATTGTATGTATGTACCAAAGTTTGTTTATCCATTTTTCCATTGATGACCTTTAGGCTGTATCCATATTTTTGCTATTGTGAATAGTGCTGTGATGAAGATGGATGCATGGATATATATTGTTGTTGTTGTTGTTGTTAAGTGCCTTCGAGTTGGTTCCGACCCATAGCGACCCTGTACAGGGTTTCTGAGGGTGTAAATCTTTACGGGAGTAGAAAGCCTCATCTTTCTCCCGCGGAGCGGCTGGTAGTTTCGAACCGCTGAGTGTATATTTCTACTTGTGTAATGGCTCTTATTTCTTGTAGACGTATACCAATTAGAGGGCTTGCTGGATCATACAGTATGCTACTTCCAACTTTTTCAGGAAGCACCATACTATTTTCCACAGTTGTTGCAACATTTTATAGTCCTGCCAGCAGTGTAGGAGGGCCCAGGTCTCTCCACACCCTTGCCAGCATTTGTTGTTTTCTGTTTTTTAAACTTTGCTATTAATGTTGGGGTGATGTGATATAATGGTCATTTAGATTTGCATCTCTCTTGGTATGGCACTGTAGGATCAGCACTGGACTGCGAACCACAAAGTTAGCAGTTCAAACCCACCAGCTAGTCTTAGGAAACCGTATACAGGTCGCTATGAGTCAGAACTGACTTGATGGTACTTAACAACAACAACAATGTCTAATGATCCTGAACATTTTGTCATATGTTTGTTGGCCTCCTGAATGTCTTCTTTGGTGAAATGTCTGTGCATGTTTTATACCCATTTTATAATTGGATTATTTTTCTTTTACTTGGAGAGGTGTTGTCTGGTATGTCATTGCAAACATTTTCCCCAGTCTGGGGGTTCTCTTTGTACTCTCTTGGTGAAACCTTTTGATGTATATAAGTATCTAACATTTAGGAAGTCCCAGTCATCTATTTTGTCTTCTGTTTTCTCTCTCCATTTAGAAGTTCTGTAACTACTCTTTTTCTTCTTTTTTGCTTTGTTGTTGTTTTCATCAACATTGATATTTCTGGTCCTATTTTCAATCTATGAAGTTTGTTTTACTTTGGATACTTATATATCTAGGATTGAGGAATCCTAGTGTGGTGCTGTAGGATAAGCACTGGACCACAAAATCATTTGAACCAAAAGGTCAGTGGTTCAAACTCATCTGTTGTTCCTCAGAAACCCTATACAGGTTCACTATGAGTCAGAAAGGACTCGACAGCACTTAACAACAACAGTAACAGATCTGGATTGAGGTCTGAGTGGCGTTGCTATGTATGTTAATCTCATTGCTGTGTATATATCAATCTCATTTATTGTCTGCTGTCATTGGCTCTCAGTCCAAAGAACTCCCTTTACTATGTTTTGTAAAGTTGGTCTGGTTATTACAAATTCCTTTGATTTCTGGTTATCTGGAAATATTCTAATTTTGCCATAGTGTTTGAGGGGCAGTTTTACTTGGTAAATGATTCTTGGTTGACAGTTTTTTCTTTCATTTTTGTATATATCTTTCCATTCCCTCCTTGCTTTCATAGTTTCTTTTGAGAAATCAGAGTTTAGTCTTATTGGTTCTCTTTTGTAGGTAACTTTTTTTTTCTCCCAAATTGTTCTCAAGACTCGTTCCTTGTATTTGGTTTGGGAGAGCTTGTTTATAATATGTCTTGGCGATTTTCTTATGTGGTTTATCCTTTTTGTGGCTCATTTAGCATTTTGAATGCTCATCTTTTTGTCTTTCATGATGTTAGGGAAGTTTTGTTCCAGCAACTCTTCAACTATTATTTCTGTGCTTTTCTTTGTTTCTTCCTGTTTTGGAATTTCAATCACCCATAAACAATTCCTCTTCATGGTGTCCCACATAAATCTTAAAGTTTCTTCAGTTTTCCTCCTTTTTTCCTTATTCTTCTTGCTTACTAGTAGTGAAAGATTCATCTTCAAGTTCAATAATTTTGATTTCCACTGATTTAAATCTACTCCTTTGCCCTTTCAATATATTGTCCTTTGCTGAAATGTTAGTATTCATTTTCTAGATTTCTATTTGCATGTTTTATATTTTCTCGAACTTATCTATTTTGTTTGCTTCTGTAGTGTTTTCCTGAATTCTTCTTTGTTTTCCTCAACCTTTCTGTCAATCATATATCATAATGATAGCTAATTATCCTTATTTTCAATTGTTCTCAGTGAATTTTTTTCCCCTCAAAAATGTTTTCTATCTTTATCTCTTGGCCACTTGTTTGAGCCACTCTCTCTTGTTTCTTTATGTTAACAGAAATTGTCTGTTGCTGCTGAGACATTGTGATGCCATTTTATTAGTATTTAATTAATGATCGTATGTTGGTGTGATGTTACACATTCACTAACTGTCTCCTGGTGGATGTGACTATAGAGAATTGAAGAATATACACTGTTCTCTGTTTGTTGTTCATGCAGCTCAGTTTAGAATGGGTTTGACTGAAACTGGTTGTTATCAATGACACAATGGAATCAATGGAAGACCAAATTAATGAGGTTGAAGACAAATCTCTCAATATTAATCTGTTGGAAGAACAATCAGAAAAAAAGAATAACATATGAAGAAAATCTAAAAATTATGCAGTACACCATCCAGAGGAATAGCATACGCGATTGGAATTCCAGAACAAGAAGAGACCAAAAAACTCTGAAACACTGAAAAAATTAAATTGTTGAAGATTTGTTAGAGGAAAACTTCTGTAAAATCATGAAAGATGAGAAGCTATGCATTCAAGAAGATCAACAACTTCTAAACAGGTTATAGACCTGTAGAGAAAAATCAGTAATATGTATCATAATCAAACTTTCCAAAACTAAAGGAAAAAAAAAGAAAGAATCCTGAAAGTAGCTTAGGAGAAACCAATAAGACTAAAATCTGACTTCTTGGTAGAAACGTGCAGGCAAGAAGGTAATGGGATGACATTAATAAAACTCTGAAAGAAAAGAACAATGTCAATCAAGCAGTATATATCTAGCAAATTGTTCCTCAGAAAACAATGGGGTTTCCAGGTAAATCAAACTTAAGGGAATTTGTAAAAACCAGACCAAATTTACAATAAATGCTAAAGGAAGTTTTTCAGACAGGAAACCAACAACCTGAGATCACCACACATGACAACATTGTCCAGAAACCAACTCAAACATAGAAGTATGAAGTAAAATAAACCTCCAAGGCTGAAAATAGGAAACCAGAGATATCAATTGGTAAATGAGGACAATGCAAAAAGTAGGACTAAATAGTAGTTACAGAATTCCCAAATGGAAAGGAATTCAAAACTATTTCAATTTAAAACAGACACTTTTAAATTTAGGAAGAAACAAAATACAGGATAACCTCAAAGAAAGTTAATAAAATTTCCTCATCAAAATACAATAAAGTCATAAAGATTTAGTAAACATTAAGACAATAGCATTAAAGGAAATAGTAAGAAAATCTATAAACAAAATGAATTCAGTACAGAAAATTATATAGAACAAAAAAAGCAGCACCACCACACACACACACACACACAAACCAAACAAAAAACATACAGAACAAAATGACAGCAGTAAATTTATATGTATCAATAATTACACTGAGTGTAAATAGATTAAATGTACCAGTCAAGAGACAGAGATTATCAGAATGGATAAGCAAGCATGACCCATCAATATGCATTTTACAGGAGACATAGTTGAGACACAAAGATAAAAATAGATTAAAAGAAAAGGATGAAATAATGTATCAAGTAACTGGCAATAAAACAGAACAGGAGTGACAATGTTAATTTCTGATAAAATAGGCTTCAAGAAAAAAACAAACAAAAAACTAGCATAAGAGACAAGGAAGGACATTATATAATGATTAAAGATTGAAGCCAACAAAACATCATAACCATAATAAATATCTACGCATCCAATGACAGAATCCCAAAATATATAAATCAAACTTTAAAAGAACTTAGGAGAGAAATAGACAACTCTACAATAATAGTAAGAGATTTTAGTACACCACTTTCAATGAACAAACAACTGAAAAGAAACTCAACAAGGAAACAGGGGAACTAAATAACACAATCAACCAACTTGACCTTATAGATATATACAGAACACGTCACCAAATAATTGCAAAATTATATTCTTTTCCAGTGCACATGAAACAGTCTCCAAAATAGAATGTTAGGCCACAAAGCAAGTTTCAATAAATTTAAAAACACTGAAATACTACAAAGCATCATCTCACATCACAATGCTATAGAACTAAAAGTCTAAAATAGGAAGAGAAAGGAAAAAGAAGCCAAATGCAAGGAAGCTGAATAAGTGCCTGTTTAAAAACTGCTAGGTAATAGGAAAAAAAATTCCTTGAATCAAATGAGAATGAAAACACAATATGCCAAAGCCTTTGGGACAATGATAGCAGTGCTCAGAAGGCAATTTATAGCAATGAATGCACATACCAGTTAAGAAAAGCCTAAATCAACCGCTTAACCCAACATCTTCAACAGTAAAATAAGCCTGCATTCATTGCAAGAAAAGAATTAACACAGAGCAGAAGTAAATGAAACAAAAAGATAGTAGACACAATCAATAAGACTAGAAGTTGGTTCTTGAAAAGGATGAATAAAATTGGTGAAACACTGACACATCTAAGAGAGGAAAAGGAGAAGATGTAAATAACTTGTGTAAGAAATGAAACAGGTGATGCCATAATAGAACCAATAGAAATAAAAAGGATAGCAGAATACTATGAAGAACTGTATTCCAATTAGCTTGACAACCTAGAAGAAATGTACAAATTGTTAGAAGCATACTATCTACCTAAACTAACACAATTTGAATAGACCCATGACAAAAAAAGAAAATATTTTAAGCAGGTCATTTAAAAAACTCCCAACAACAGCAAAAAATCCTGGCCCAGATGGCTTCACTGGTGAATTCTACTGAACATTCAGTTAATGGCTGGTACCAATCCAGAATGTGAAAAAGGAGGGAATGCTTCAGATTTCATTCTATGAATTCATTCTATAAGCATAACCCTGATTCCAAAGTCAGATAAAGACATCACTGAAAAACAAAATTATAGATTGATTTATATCCCTTGGGAATATAGATGCAAAATTTCTAAAAAAAAAAAAAAAAAACCAATCCAATGTAATTTAACAATGTATCAAAATATAATACATCATGACCAAGTGGGAGTCATACCAGGTATGCAGCGATAGTTCAATATTAGAAAAATAAGCAATGCATTCCACTCCATAAATAAAACAAAGGAATAGAATCACATGATCATGTCAGTGACTATAGAGAAGGTATTTGACAAAATTCAACACCCATTCCTAATAGAAATATATAAGAAATTAGGACTAGAAGGGAAATTCTTCAGCATGTATATAAAATCAATGGGCAACATTAGTCTCAATGGAGAGAGACAGAAAGCATTCCCTTTGTGAATGGAAATTAGATAAGGATGCCCCTTTTCACCACTTATATTTAACACTGGAAGTCCTTGCCAGAGCAGTAAGACAAGAAAGAGAAATAAAAAGCATTTGAGCCAGCAAAGAAGTAAAACTGTCTCTATTTGTTGATGATCTGACCCGAAACATAGAAAATCCCAAGGACTCAAGAAGAAAATTACTGGAACTAGTGGAAGGATTCAACCAAATGGCAGAGTACAAGATCAACATACAAAAATCAGTCGGATTCCTTTACGTTAAAAAAAGAGAAGTCTGAAAAGGAAATCAAGAAAAGAAACCATTTAAAATAGTCACCACCAAGATGAAATACTTGGGAATAAATCTATCCAGAGTTACAAAAGACGTATTCAAAGAAAACTACAAAATACCAATATAAGAAACTAAAAAAGTCCTACATAAATGGAAGAGTATACCACATTTTTGGATAGAAAGACTTAACACTATGAAAATGTCAATACTACCTAAAGCAATCAACGGATATAATGCAATCCTAATCCAGATTCTATCATTATGTTTTAAAAACATGGAAAGCAGAATAGCCTGGTACTAGTACAATGACAGACACATAAACCAATGGAAAAGAATTGAGAACTCATCCATCTTTGACAAAGGGCTGAAACTTATTAAATGGGGAAGAGATAGTCTCTTTAACAAATGCTGCTGGCAAAGTGGATATCCATTTATAGAATATTTCATACCATATATGAAAAAAAAAAAAAAAGAAAAACTCAAGAGGGATCAAAGATGTAAATGTAAAACCTAAAACTACAAAGACCATCAAAGAAAAAATAGGGACAAGCTTGGGGGCCCTAATGCAAAATTTCATACACCATGAAACATAACATAAAATGTACAAACAGAAGAAGACAAAGTAGATAACTGGGACCTCTTAAAAATTAGATGCTTATGTGGTTCAAAAGATTTCACCAAAAGAATAAAAAGAGAACCCACAGACTATGAAAAAATTTTTGGCAATGACATATTGCATAAAGGACTAGTGTCTAAAATGAATAAGAAACTTCAACCCTCAACAATTAAAAGACAAATAATCCAATTTAAAAATGGGCAGAGATGTTTCACCAAAGAAGACAATCAAGTGGCCAATAAACACATGAAAAAAATTGCTCAGGATCACTAGCTACTGTTGTTGTATGCCATCAAGTCAGTTCCAACTCATAAATCTTTGTGGAAGCAGAAAGTCTCATTTTTCTCCTGCAGAGTGATTGGTAGATTCGAACTGCTGACCTTTTGGTTAGCCATTGTTGTTGTTGTTAAGTGCTGTGGAGTGGGTTCTGACTCATAGTGATCCTGTATGGGGTTTCTGAGGAGTAGCTTCTGGGTTTGAACCACCAACCTTACAGCTCAAACTGACCTTGCAGTCCAGTGCATTTTTCTGCATTGCCACATCAGGACTCCAGGATTAGCCATTGTTGCTGTTGTTGTTATGTGCCATGGAGTCGGTTGCAACTCGTAGCAACCTTGTGAGAGCTACAAATGAAAACAACAATATGATTCGTCTTACACCTGCATTAATAGTAAAGTTTAAAAAATCAGAAAACAACAAATGCTGATGAGGATGTGGAAAGTGTAGAACCCTTGTACACCGCTGGTGGGATTGTAAAATGGTATAAACTCTGTTGAAAACAGTATGGCACTTCCTTAAAAAGTTGGAAAAGAAATACCATGTGAACCAGCGATACTCTACTAAGTATATACCTTACAGAAATGAGACCCATGGCATGGCTAGATATATGCACATGTATGCATTCATTGCAGCACTATTCATGACAGTCAAAAGATGGAAACACAATGTTAATGATGAATGTAACAAACTATGTTGCATACACACAGTGGACGGTGAGGGAATGCTAAAAAATAACAACGTATCTGTGAAACACCTTATAACATGAATGAACCTAAAGAACATTATTATGAGTAAAATTAGTCACAAAATGACAAATATCATATGAGATCATTATTCTAGCAAGTCAAGAAAAGGTTTCCACACAAAAAGAAACGTTCTTTGAAGGATACCAGGGGTGGGAGGGGAAGGGAAAGTAGATTACTAACTAGAGTGTAGATACATATTAATTTGGATGAAGGGAAAGGCAATATACAATAAGGGGGAAGATTAGCAACAAATGATCACTGCACAGAAAGATACTGGGAGGAGCACAAGAGTTAAAGGCAATAGAGGTAAATGCTACTGTAGCTACCATTCTGCAATATCTGGAATAACAAGACTCTACGAGCTGGTGCATAGATAGGCATACAAGCTGAACAGATGTGGGAAGGAGAATGAAACAATAACCCTGAAGACAAAGGGGTTTCCCAAAGTTTGTGGAAAATTCCATTTTTCCAAAAACTTTTTAAGCCCCCTTGTATATATAGGTTTGATAGAATATTTCCACATAGGTATTTTACATAGGCTGCAAATGTATCCATGAATACAGTGGAGCATACAGGGGGCAAAGTTATGAAAACTTCTTAACCACAACCAAACACCTTGAGGGGAGGAGTAGCAGGACCTGAATGCTCAAGAGCACAGTCTCAGTGAACACCGAGGTCAATTGGCACAACACATTCCACAAAGATAATGTTCTACAGCCGACTTTGGTGAGTCATGATTAGATTCTTAAAAGCATGTGAGTGGCCATCTAAGGTGTATCTGTTGATCTCTCCCTATCTGGAACAAAGCAAAGGGAAGAAAATCATAGATACATGGAAACAATCCAAAGGACTAATGGCCATATGAACCACTGCCTCTATGACCCTGAGATCAGAGGAACTAGATGATACCAGGCGACCACTATCAACTGTTCTAAAAGGGATTGCATTAGAAAGTTCCATATAGAGTGGCAGAAAAATGTGGAACAAAACTCAAAATTACCACAAAGACCAGGTTTACTGATGGGATAGAGCCTAGTGGAACTCCAGAGAATACGGCCCTTAAACACACTTCAGAACTGAAATTGGACTCACTCCCATGGTTTATTTTTCAGCCAAACAATAGACAGATCTATAAGGTGATCTGGGGAAGAGCAGACCATAATGATGTGAACGGAGCAATGTTTTTAGGACCTGTATTTGTTGATGGCAAACAAGTCAACATGAGAAGAAACAGCTGTGAATATCTATTAATAATCAGAATATGGAATATAACAAGAACGACTTTAGGAGAATTGAAAGTTGTCAAAAATGAAATGGAACATGTAAAGATCAACATCCTAGGCATTAGTGAATTAAAATAGACTGGGATTGTCATTATGAATCTGACAATCATATGGTGTACTATACCAGGAACATCAAAATGAAAAGGAATGGCATTGCATTCATTGCCATAAAGAACATTTTCAATATATATTTTAAATTACAATACTGTTTACAATAGGATAATATCCATACACCTACTAGGAAGACCTGGTGTGGCACTGTGGATTAATGAGCCAGACTGCAAAACTGTTTGAACTGCAATGTTGGTGGTTCAAGCTCACCAGTCGCTCCTCGGACCCCTATACAGGGTCGCTATGGGTCAGAACAGATTCGACGACACTTAACAACTAAGAAGACCAATTAATACCAATATTATTCAAATTTATGCACCAACCATTAAAGAATGCTACCAACTTCTTCAGTCTGAAATTGATCAAACATGCAACCAAGATGCGTTGCATTGATAATTACTGGTGACTGGAATGTGAAAGTTGAAAACAAAGAGGAAGTATCTGTAGTTGGAAAATATGAGCTTGTGTTGCGGACCGTGTAAGACTGGTCCAAAAGGTTCGAGGCCCTATAGGCCCGAGTGTAACAAATGAGGCCACTGGCAGTTAATGGCAAATTGTTTTTCATCTTAATATTTTTACATGTATTAATTTAATACACGGAGCCTTTGATAATCCACAGATAAATGTGATATTTTCCTAAAGCCTAAGACTAAAAATTGCAAAGTCAAGCCTTTCTCCAAAAGGATTAACTAAAAATATCTTAGCTACTTCTCGACAAAGAACCCATCCTCCCTAATCCCTTTTCCAGGTGCAGCCCATTCACCTGGGCATCTCATGCAGAACTCTCACCTTCCCCCAACTGAGCTCAGGGGCTATAGATATGTTAATTGGGCCTGAGAATCCAAGTTGCTGGCCTGGGATTCAAACCAGCGAAGTACGATGTAAAGTTACCTGAATGTCTGGAAAAGTACTGATGTTAGCTGTACCTTGCCTAAGTCCCTCCCAGCTTGGTGTGAAGCTCCTCCCCTAAATAAAACAGAGGCCCGGGCCTCCCCAGGTGTGCATTACGGGTTGGAAGGTATGCAGTATTGCAGGGCAGTGAGTTGCTGCCTGCACAGGCCATGATGCCTGTTGTCCCAAGCCTGCCCACCAGTGATGTATCCACTCTGGCTTTGGGATGCCTCATTGTCTCCCTTCTTCTGTTTGTCTGTGTATTCTTTCGCTATCCCTATCGCCGCTGGATCTCCCCTCTGAAACCAGGCTCCGTCTTGAAAGTAAGCCAGTCACTTCTTGCTTTTGTAGGAACCCTCCCCCCCATTTTGGGGGAGCCAATGTCTAAGTTGCCCATCCCTGTCAACCCTGTGTACCGAGGGGGTGGGAATGATCCTCGTTGTAAAGATTCGTTCCCTCTTTTGAGCTACTACATCCATAAGTATAGGTCAAGTTCATCAAATTGTAGCGACTTACTCTTTTTTTTCCTCTAGTTGAGTTCTGATCATCCAACCTTTGAAGCCAGGTCAAATGGGTACTATCTACAAGTATGGGTGTTCTTGTGCATCTCCCCTCACTTCATATCAGCTGGACACTTCATTCTCTGCTCTAGTCCTCTGTGGCCATCTACTTATCCCTGGGCCTAGAGTCCCCAGGTCTCACCATACTGCTGGCCAACCAGGTCTAAATCCAGGTTGATAGGAGTCTATTGAACATGGTTGGACTTAGCTCACATCATTGCTGTTTTCCCCCACTTCCACTTATTGGTAGACCAACGTAGTCAGCAGCAAGACCACATATCTGCTCGTATATTCTCCTTGAGTCTCAGTCTTGGAAGGGGGTTTGCCCTGAGGGGACCTGACCACTTGCCTTGATGGCTCCCAGGTGAACAATTTGCTTGTTCTTGTAGTAGTCAATAAGACTACAATTATTGTTTTTGATTTTTCCTGCTGGTCTTTCTTTTAAGAAGTATCTTCTGTTCTTCTAGCCACTCCAGGCTGGTCTGCTTGTCCTTTCAAGTGAAAATTTACCACCTCAGAAGATTCTGGATGGGGATCAGGATTCCACCTACGGTCTTATGTAATACATAGGCTCCACAGAAAGCCTCCATCACTGGGCAAGTCTAGTCCCATTTTAGGTATTCCAAAGGAGCTCTGGTAGCAGAGTGGTTATGAATTGGGCCACTAACCTCAAGGTCAGCAGTTCGAAATTACCAGCTGTTCCGCGGGAGAAAGATGAGGCTTTCTGCTCCTGTAAAGATTTACAGCCTCAGAAACCCTGTGTAGAATCACTATGAGTTGGAACCAACTTCATGGTACTTAACAACAACAACAATCAGTTATAGGCTGAAGATGGACTTACAAGCTTTCTATGGTGATGATTCTGGCTAGTCATGCCTCAGCAAATACCTTTTTTAAGCGGCAAAAGAATGCAACTATACATATGGACCTAGCCAGATGAAATATACAATAATAAAATTGAGTACATCTTTAGGAGTATATGGCAGAAAAGCTCAATACCATCAGCCAAAACAAGATCAAGGGCAGCCTGTGGAACAGACCATCAATTGCTGAAGTTAAGGCTGAAACTAAAAAAAAATTCAAACATGTCCACAAGAGCCAAAATATAACCTTGAATACAACTTATCTGAATATAAAGACCATTTTAATGATGCATTAAATACAAATGATTGAAGACCAGAAGTGTTATAGGATGGCATCAAGAACATCATACAGGAAGAAAGCAAAATGTCAGAAACAAGACAAGAAAGAAAGAAAAGAGCAAAACGGATATCAGAAAAGACTGAAACTTGCTCTTGAGTGTAGAGAAGCTTAAGTGAATGGAGGAAATAATGAAGTAAAAGAGCTGAACAGAAAATTTTCATGACAGCTTGGGAAGACAAGGTCACATATAAAATGTGCAAAGACCTGAAGTTATAAAACCAAAAGGAAAGATCTTTCAATAAACTGATGCAGTATAGAAGGTGTTCACTCATCAATGTCAAGAAATATGGAAGAACAGCTTTCTGGCCAACCAATTGGAAGAGATCTATAATTGTGCCTATTGCAAAGAAGGGTGACTTAACAGAATGCAGATATCATTAATATCATATACACATAACATTTTGCTGATGATAATTTAAAAATTATTGAAACAGTACATCAACAGGGAGCTGCCGGAAATTCAATCCAGATTCAGAAAAGGACATGGAATAGGGCTAGCATTGCTAACATAAGAAGGATCTTGAGTGAAAGCAGAGAATACCACAAAGATGTTTATTTGTGCTTTATTGACTATGTATGCAAAGGTTTTCAAGTATGTAGATCATAACAAACTATGGATAACATTGTGAAGAATGAGTATTCCAGAACATTTCATTGTGCTCAAGAGTTCATACTTAGCCCAAGAGGCAATTGTTCGAACACAACGAGGTGATACTGAATATTTTAAAATCAGGAAATGTGTGTCAGTGTTGTAACCTTTCACCATATTTATTCAACTGATATACTGAGCAAATAATTCAAGAAGTTGGATTATCTAAAGAAGTATGTGGAATCAGGACTGGAGGAATACTCATTAATAACCTGCGATATGCAGATGACACAACCATGCTTTCTGAAAGTGAAGAGTGCTTGAAATACTAACTGATGAATATCAAAGACTACACTATGGATTGCATGTCAATGTAAAGAAAACAAAAATCCTCACAACTGGACCAATAAATAGTATCATGATAAATGGAGAAAAGACTGAAGTTGTCAAAGATTTTGCTTGGATCTGCAAATAATGCTCATGGAAGCAGCAGTCAAGAATTAAAGTGACATATTGCATTAATCAAATCAAGTGCATAAGACCTCTTTAAAATGTTCAGGAGCAAAGACGTGAGTTTGAGGTTTAAGGTGCACCTGACCCAAGCCATTGTATTTTCAATCACCTCATATGCATGCAAAGCCGTTTGAACTGCAAGGTCGGTGGTTCAAGTCACAATGGGTTGGAACTGACTCAATGGCACTTCACAACAACAACAACAACATATGCATGTGAGAGTTGGTAAATAATAAGAAAGACAGGTGAAGAATTGGCGCATTTGAATTATGATGCTGTTGCAGCACATTGAGAGTACCATAGACCGCCAGAATAACAAATAAATCTATGTTGGGAGAAGTTCAGCCTGAATCTCCCTTAGGAGCAAGGAGAGCGAGAATTCGTCTTTCATACTTTGGATGTGTTATAAGGAGGGACCAGTCCCTGTAGCAAGACATCATACTTGGAAAAGTAGATCATCAGTGAAAAAGAGGAAAACCCCAACAAGATGAACTGATACAGTGGCAGAAACGATGGGTTTTAACATAAAAATGGTGAGGATGACTCAGGACTGAGTGGTGTTTTGCTTTGCTTGGACATGAACCATACTCAGTTTTCCCTATTAGTTGTAACCAACTTAATGGCACCTAGTAGCGTAGTGGTTATGAATCGGGCTGCGAACTGCAAGGTCAGCAGTTCGAAACTACCAGCCACTCCGCAGGAGAAAGATGAGGTTTTCTGCTCCCATAAAGATTTATAGCCTCGGAAACCCTGTAAAGGGTCGCTATGGGTAGGAACCAATTCCACGGCACTCAACAACAACAACAACAACAACAATAATAATGTAAGGTGATCAGTAATACTAGGGAGGTGTGCTTTCCTTAGAAGAATCAACCATTTGAAATCCAGAGGACATCATTTGCCCAAGGACGAAGTTCAGAAGGCAGGAAGGGTTTAGAAAGAAGGAGGAATGGAAAAGGGAAACCCAGGGAGCAATTGGGATAAATGATGTTACATTGTGGGTATTACAATCAATGACATGAAACAAGATGTATATGAATTGTTGAACAGAAAAATATTTGCTTCATACACCTTCACCCAATTCACAATGAAAGTTTAAAAAAACAACAAAACAACCAACAAAACACCCTAGCTAATCTAATTAACAACCTGTGATATGAAGATGATACAACCTTGTTTGCTAAAAGTGAAGAGGACTTAAAACACTTACAGATGAAGATCAAAGAGTGCAGCCTTTGGTATGGATTACATCTCAATGTCAAGAAAACAAAAATCCTCACCACTGGACCAATAAACAATTTTTTTTATCAACGGAGAAAAGATTGAGGTTGTCAAGGACTTCATTCTTCTTGGATCAACTATAACAACATTCATGGAAGCAGCAGTCAAGAAATCAAACGACGTATTTATTGCATTAGGCAAATCTGCTGCACAAGCCCTTTTTAAAATGTTGAAGAGTAAAGATGTCAGCTTGAAGACTAAGGTGCGCCTGACCCAAGCCATGGTATTTTCAGTAACCTCATATGCATGTGAAAGGTGAACAGTGAATAAGGAAGACCGTAGAAGAATTGATGCTTTTGAGTTATGGTGTTGGAGGAGAATATTGAAAGTGCCGTGGGCTGCCAAAAGAACCAACAGATCTGTATTGGAAGAAGTGCATCCAGAGTGCTCCTTGGAGGCCAGGGTAGCCAAACTTCGTCTCTCATACTTTGGACATATTGTCAGGATGGACCAGTCACTGGAAAAGGATATCATGTTTGGTAAGGTAGGGGGGTCAAAGAAAAAGAGGAAGACCCCCGGCGAGATGGATTGGCAAAATGGCAGCATCAATGGGCTCAAGCATGGCAACAATTATGAGGTTGGCCCAGTGTTTCATTCTGTTGTGCATAAGGTTGCTAGGAGTCAGTACCGACTTGATGGTACCTAACAACAACAACAACACCAATGTGGTTGAAATACATTAGCACTACAGAAGAACAATTCATCATTAAATCTGGCAAAATAAAATTCATGCACTTTTTTTCATGTAGGAAAGAAAGTTATGAACCATTATTTAAAATTATTTGTCATTTTAACTTTTTTTAAACTGGAATATGTAGTTATATAGTGTATATCAGCATAGAGGCGCCTTTGTGTTTTGTTTCATTACAGCAAACGTTGTGGAATTATACGTGTAGTAACACTCATGATAATGACTGTTGGGATGGGGGCAAACCTCAGCAGGGTTTCTCCAAAGTCCTAGGCTTCTAGGTGTGTTTTGGATCTGAGAGGGTAATAGAAAGAAGTGTTGAGGTCTATGTAGAGTTATTGATCTGGGGGAATTGGTTTTTGAGATATGTTGTCATCATTAAGTGCCCTTGAGTCATTTCTGACTTGTATCAACCCTGCAGAGGGTTTTGAGGAATGACTGGTAGGATTAAACTGCGGACCTTGCGGTTAGCAGTCCATTGCTTGTCCTACAGCACCAAACCGGGAATCCTCCTAAGATATGTGAGGAAGAAAGCTTGTCTTGTTAAGACAAACTGATAAGAATAATTGTCACATTATTTTGCCCTATTGTTGTTGTTGTTATGTACCGTGGAGTCGGTTCCGACTCATAGTGACCCTGTACAGGGTTTCCGAGGCTGTAAATCTTTACAGGAGCAGAATGCCTTGTCTTTCTCCCACAGAACTGCTGGTAGTTTCGAACTGTGCCCTATACTGCTGTGGAAAAGCCTGGCTTGTTATTACTCTGATGTCTGCAGGAACCAGGTTTTCCCAGACACCACTAAACAGTTTGCAGTTCTCACACTATTGCATATTGTTGTTGCTAAGTACTGTCGAGTTGGTTCCGACTCATAGTGACCCTGTACAGGGTTTTCAAGAGCAGCTGGTGGCTTTGCACTGCCAACCTTGTGCAGTGTCTAATTCTCCACAGTTAACTTCGGTCACACACATAAAGCCCATCAGCTCTTACTCTTTGTACAGTGAAGCTCAAAATCAGTTCATCTACATAAGGATTTTTGTCTTTGAAAACTTTCTCTTCCTTTTATTAAATCTGCTGTCCTTCTATGAGCTATTTAAAAAAGTATAAACTAACAAGATGAGTGTCATATTAGATCGAATGTACTCTGGATTTTCTGATTTTTACCTCTTACTTGCCTCTTGGGAGACTTTGGCTAAACAGTTAGCACATTCATTTGCTAACTGAAAGGTTGGAGATATGGGTTCTCAGAGACACTTCAGAAGAACGGCAAGGTGATCTACTTCTCAAAACTCAACTGTTGAAACCCCTATGGAGCACAGTTCTACTCTGACCCACATGTGGTTTCCATAAGCTTGAATTGACCTGGTGGTAATTTTTCCCCCCTTCAAGAATGGAAGGGAGAGGTTCTGTGAAGTAAAACTCTAAAATTAATGTCATTAGGAAAATGATCTAGTATCTCCAATGCAGGCAACATGGTTTAATTATAATACACAATGCCGATTTCTTCCCATAAGTGCCAAGGAATCTTAGGAAAGCTACTTATATGAGAAGTCATTTTCTCCCCACTTCTTTCTTTTGCTTTTAAATAAGAGTGTAGGAGAAGAGTTTTAATTTTTAGCTGTTGGCCTTTATTACTTCCATGTTGAAATTGTGAAGTTCCAAAGTTAATGTTTCCCCATGGAATTTCCTTGATGAGTTAAACAGTTCTTGTCTTATGCTTCTAAGGTAGGAACTGTCCAAGGGGGAAAGTCTCTCAGATATACCTCTTCTGCAAACATCTCACCCTCTATTCTGGAATGTGGAACCCAGGGAACCTGTGGCAGGCTTAAGTGTACCTCTTTTAAAACTTGACCTTGTCTATTCAGAATCTGTTTCTTTTGGGCTGGCATCCCAACACAGAGATGCTATGAGAAGCTATGGGAGTAAATACTTTACCCTTTTTATTGTTGCTGTTAGGTGCCTTCAATCAGCTCCGACTCTTAGCAATCTATGCACACCCCCCCAATCTTGACATTACTAAAGGAAATGAGAAATCGGTTTTAAATTGAACCCAGTCTTAGAGTAATAGTCTGAAAATCGTGGTTGCCATTGCCTCTGGGTAATCAAGCATCAGAGTGAAGCACACAACTTGAAGGAGAGAATAATAAATCTATGCAGAATTTTCTTTAGTCCCAGATTAAGAGGATACCTTGATGCCTTGTCTCATGGAAGGGAGGATCTAACAAAAACACATCACTATCACATTTCCTAGTAATGAATATTAAAGACTCCTGTCAGATTTTTATGCAACTTAGAGGTGTTTTAGACATAAATAATTGTAAGGGATCAAAGCAATTTGACAAAACCTAAAACATTAAACTCTGTCCTATTTGAAATTGATTCCTAAATAGTAATACTAAAGCCTGGTTTGCTTGTCAGGTAGCTCATTTCATTTCATTTTAGAAACACAACAGGCTAAGAATTGTGCAACTTTCATTAAGTATCATGCACTGAGCTCATAGGCTGGGAAAACGAGCACAAATTGAATCCAAACAGCCTTGCAGTACTGCCTCCTGAATTTCAGATCCACAAGGCGGTTTCACAGCCAAGTCTAAAAGACTTGACAAAAGGGTTAGACTTGGAAGCGCTGAGCCTGGCAGAGAGAATGGCCTCACTATATTGTTATAACAATATGAGAAAAATGAATAATTGGTGTGTGTGTGCATTAATCTTCAAGCTGCTGCTACATGACTTGAGACTATGCCACCGAAACCAACAAAACTTGGCCATGTAAAATCATGTGTACATGCCCAGTGAATAGGGCCCTTGATCACATTCCTGCCAATTATGCTGCTCTCAGAAAGATCGGAACTAAGTTCTAACATGTTAAGAATGCTTGGGAGGGAAAAAAGAAGAGAATTTTGCTTCTCTGTTGTAAAAATAGAAGAAGGAGGGACTTAAGAAACAAGTCAAGACATTTGCAGGAACTTGTATTAAAGGTAAAGTAACTGAAATACAAGTTATTATTCGGTGAGCTTATGGAGTCCTGGGGTCCTGGTGTGGCACTGTAGAATAAGTGCTAGACTGCTAATCAAAAGGTTGGTGGTTCAAACCCAGCCACTCCTTGGAAACCCTATGTAGGGTCCCTATGAGTCAGAACTAACTCAGTCACGCTTAACAACAACATAACATGGAATCCTGGTGTAGCGCTGTAGGATTAACACTGAACTTCTAACCCTAAGGTTGACTGTTAAAACCCATCAGTTACTCCTTGGAAACCGTATCCAAGGTCACTGTGAGTTGGAACCAACTCCAAGGCACTTAACAACAAGATTAACTTGATAGCAAAAAACATGACATACTTTAAGAAAAATCATTTCTGTGGTACTTAACGCTTTGACAGGACTTGGCTTTTCTCTCATGGCATTTGCCTTACTTTGGACTGAATAATAGACATTGGTGTTGTGCCTTACTTTCCTGTAACTCACATTTCCACCCCAACCTTCATTAGAATTGAGTTGCTAAAGGTGAAACATATTTTAGTGCTTTAAAAAAAAACTAGATAGTACATTTAAGAGCAGTTTTAGACTTACAGAAAAAATATGCAGAAAATACAGAGAATTCCACTTTCCTCTTGCCCTGTTCTGTACACAATTTCTCATGTTATTAAGTATCTTGTATTTGGTTGGTATATTTGTTAAAACTGATGAACCAATTTTGATACATTTTTGTTAACTCAAATCCATAATTTACGTTAATGGTCAGTCTTTGTGTTGTACAGTTCTATTTCTTATTGTTGTTAAGTGCCGTTGAGTCATTTCTGACCCATAGTAACCCTGTATAGGGTTTCCGAGGAGCAGCTGGTATGCTTGAATTGCCAACCTTGCAATTCAAATGGCTTTGCAGTCTGATGCCTTAACCCACAGCGCCACACTAGGACTCCTACAGTTCTATGTTGTTGTTAAGTGCCGTTGAGTCGATTCCGACCCATAGCGACCCTGTATAGGGTTTCCAAGGAGCAGCTGGTGAGCTTGAACCACTTGCAGTTCAAACAACTTTGCAGTCTGGCGCATTAGCCTAGCACCACACCAGGACTCCTATGTTGTTGTTGTTAAGTGCCGTCGAGTTGGTTCCGACCCATAGAGACCCTGTACAGGGTTTCCGAGGCTGTAAATCTTTATGGGAGCAGAAAACCTCGTCTTTCTCCCGTGGAGTGGCTGGTAGTTTCGAACTGCTGACCTTAAAGTTCTCAGCCCGATTCGTAACCACTACAATGCCAGAGCTCCTTAGGACTCCTATAGGTCTTGAAAAATGTCTAATGTTATGTGTCCACCATTACAGTGTAACACAAAATAATTGCACTGCCCTATGAGTCCTGGTGTGGCGCTGTGGGCTAATGCATCAGATTGCAAAGTCGTTTGAACTGCAAGGCCAGTGGTTCAAGCTCACCAGCTGCCCCTTGGAAACCCTATACAGGGTCGCTATGGGTCGGAATCGACTCAATGGCACTTAACAACAACAACAAGCGACAACACTTAGCAACAACAAGTATATTTCCTGTGCTCCATGTTTTCTTGCTTTTTAAAAATTCCATACAGCACACAGTACACTACAGTGAACATAGCAAATGCAAACTGTTACGTGATTGCAATACAATTTTGTAACTGGTGACCTATATTGTGGTTGTTCAGTGCCATGGAGTTGGTTCCAACTCATAGCGAACATGTAGAGGGTTTCTGAGGAACAGTTGGTGGGTTTGAACTGCTGACCTTATGGTTCACAGTCCAGTGCTGAGTCTACAGCGCAACACCATCATGGGCCACAGCGATATGTTCTGGCAGATAAAATAATGACCTGGACATGAGAGGCTCTCTGTGATTCTTTGTGTGTGTATCATTAGCCCCATGAACACTGGCACTTTTAGTTTGGACCAGGTTTTCTATCAAAACACAAGGGCAGTATTGTTTTCCCTTTGAAGGAGCATGTGGGAGACACAGTTAACAGTCCTGCCATCCTGGAGGCGGCTCTGCAACTGGGCAGACTTAGATTTGAATCCCAGTTTTGCTCATTACTGGGTCTATGGGTAAATTTCTGCATCTCCCTTAACTTCACTGGTAACTGTTCTAAACAAATTCCAGAGGTGAGAGTTGGTGTTTCTTAGTTTTTGAATAGTCCATGGAGCACACAGTACACTGCAGAGACTATTGTTGTTGTTGTTGTCAGGTGCCATTGAGTCGGAACCGACTTATAGCGACCCCATGCATAGCAGAATGAAACAATGTCCGATCCTGGGCCAACCTCACTACCGCTGCCACACTTGAGTCCATCTATGATGCCACCTGGCCAATCCATCTCGTTGGGGGTCTTAACAAATGCAAACTATCTGTTAACTGATTTCAATACAATTTTGTAACTAGTAACCTGTGTTGTTGTTGTTGTTAAATGCTGTGGTGTCGGTTCCAACTGATAGTGACACTGTTTATGGTGTCTGAGGAACAGCTGGTGGGTTTGAACTGCCAACCTTGTGGTTCACAGTCCAGTGCTGATCCTACAGTGCCACACCATAAGGGGCCATGGAGCAATGGCCAGCATGCATTTGTGGGAGTGAACTCTCTTATTTAAAGGCACCAGGATGAGACCTATTGGAAGCTACAAGCCACCTGTTGAGCAAAGCAGGAGACCTGAGGAAGAGTGGGACCATAAATGAGGAAGAGTATGGTCTATAACTTTATTATTATCTGTTATGCTCATTGTATCTAGGGCAGAATGATGGAGACCAGCAGTCAGTCACATGGCTGGATCTACAAATCTTTGTGCGTTGAAGGTTTATTGAAAATCACTCACATACATTACATATCATTTTGCAACTCTACCTCTGAGTTTGCTGCTGAGAATATGGTGTTATCTCCACATCCAGGAGCTGTATTATGATTATGGGGCTCCCCAGATTGGCACTGACCCATGGTAAGAAATCACTGGGTTCTGTCCTTCTAGGATTAAGAAAATGGATTTAACTGACATTTCGAATAAGTTTACATGAATCATTCTCATAGTTAAATGTTTCAAATTAGTTATTGGCATCTCACATCATTAGCTATATTCTGTGCCATTTGGAATTCTTTATTTTTTTCAGCTGCTAAATTTAATCCTAGTGTGGTGCTGTAGAATAACCACTGGCTTTTTACGGACAAGGTCAGTAGTTCAGATCCACCAGTAGCTCTTTGGAAAGCCTATACAGGGTCACTATGAGTTGGAACCAACTCCACAGCACGGAACAACAGCAAATCAGTATTATCATTGGCAAGTTGATGATACTTTCTTTATTTTACAGAGTTAAAAGGGAGACCTTGTCCAAGGCCAGGCAATGGGTATATACTAGAGGCAGAAATCTCTGGAGTTTAGGGTGAATTCATATGAGGTCCCTTTTAAAGTCTTTTCAGAATTGGCAAGTGAGGAAACTGGAACTTGGCAGTTTTCCCGTTTTCACTCTCCTGAAATGTATTGTGTCATTTGACTCTCTGAAAGTAAGTTTCCTTTAAAAAAAAAAATGAATGGGGATTTTAATGACAAAGGATGCAGCATTTTAAAAACCACTGTATGATTTGGAGTCATTGGGTGATTATTTACATAACAGGTGTTTGTCTTGGGCCTATCTGTCCTGCGATAGAGCTGGGATGTCCTACTGGAGCAAATTCACTTTTCTGTTTCCTTTGCCTGTTACCTGTGGGAATTTCCAGTTTGATCGAATCCTTTCCTCTGCTCAGGCAAAACAAACAAACAAACAAACAAACAAAAAAAGCCTGTTGCTATCGAGTAGATTCCAACTCATAGTCACCCTAAGACAGAGTAGAACTGCCCTATAGGACTTCCGAAGCTGTAAACTTAATCCACAGGGGAAAGATGAAGTGAATTGCCACATATTTCTCCCATGGAGCAGTGGGTGAGTTTGAACCGCCAAATTTTCTTTAGAAGCCAAGTGCATTAACCACTGTGCCATCATGGCCTGTCTACAGGGGAGAGGTGAGTGTCTCAGAAATTGCAGTCTTTCCCACATACTTCATCTCTGTGTCCAGCAACACTAGTGTTTCTTGACCCGGCCAAGGACTCAGAGCCTTTGCCCTATCTGGAATGCCTAAACATTTTGCATTCAATACTGAATGCTTTCTTCTTTCTTTCCAGTGGGTATGGTCGTTTTCTGTGCTAAAGAAGGCAAGGAGGTTAATTCCCATTATGTGCAAATCTTTCTCCCAGGATTCTTCTCTTCTTGACACATTTCAAAATCAAGCCAGCAGATTCTCTCTTGCTCTCCTCATGAGGGTATGAGGCCCCTTAAAACAATACCGGTCTGCCTTTCTCCCTTCCCTTCAGGACAATCTCAAGGTCTCCTCCTCAACCTATTTTTTCTCTCCTGTCTCAATAGTTTCCTTCTAAAATGGAACCAGCAAAATTTCCATTTTTGGAGGGGGGATTTGTTACATTTGCTAAAAGGAGGAATCTAGGATATAAACCTAGGCTCTGGTTCTCTGTGAGGTTTTAAGTACTCCATTTTGGAACTCATGATGTGCTGCAAAACCTAATGTTGTTGTTGTACACCATTAAGTCAGGTATAACTCATAGTGACTCTGTGTAGGGTTTCCAAGAGCACTGGGTGGATTTGAGCTGCCAACCCTGTGGTTAGTAGTCCAGTGCTTAGTCTACAGTACCACACCAGGGCTCCCAAGAACTAAATACAGTCTTGCAAGTAAGTATTACAATTCTATGCTGCTGAATGAATTATTGGGAGACCTGTAGGGAATACTAAAATCAGTATTCTCTATAGATCACATTTCTTCATGGCCCGTAGGTTATTTATAAAGACATATCACTGACTGAACTAACTGAAGTGCATTAGGATAAGTAATTCAGATAGTCAAGAATGGTTATTTCATATTTTAACTTTTTTGTTTGTTTAAAAGATGTCTGACATAATTGAGTAATATTCTATCAATAACTAGGATTTTCTAACTTCCTGTCCTATTTTCCAGTTGCTTCTGTTCTGGATTCCCATTCTAGTCTAGACCATTTTTGCAGAACCACAAATTGATTCTTAAAAGCTACCTACAGTTGAAGTATGGGAGCAGAATGGGAACTCTATTAAACTATGTGCAATTCCATCTTTCTACAGTGAAATCCCTAATGCCTTTAAAGGGCCAGGGAGTTCAAAGTTCCCTCTAATGATCTCGTAATGGTCGAAAAAGCTTGTTGAAAAGGTTGTAAATATTTGTTGATTGATTGTCAACAAAGAAAAAAGGCTTTCATATCTCCATAGTGTCTGAGAGGAGAGAAAAGGAGGAAGCTTTTACCCAACCTGTCTCATCAGCTTTTTTTTTTTTTTCTCAGACTTTGAGGCCCTAGAAATGGATTTAACAATATATCTTTTTCTTTCACTTTCAAAAAAGAGACATTAGAATAAAACCAGTTTTCTTAAGGTTTGCTATATAAGACAAGGAAATGTACAAATAGTTACTAAATTGGACAAGGCTAAGCACAGCTCTTCATGAATCACAACTTTTCGTTTCAATCCGCAGAAGGGAGATGGAGTAGGTGGAGTAGGCAGCTGCCAATGTCGTGAGATTTGAGCATTACCAAAAGACTTGCCTGCACAAAAATAGCTTTCCCTTGCATCTATCCTAGCTACTGAAAGGCAGCCAGGCATTAGAACTGCTCTTCTGGAGAAAAGCATTCTCTCCATTAAGTTGTTGAAAAATGCATACCTGTTCCTTGGGACTGGTATATGTTTACATATTAGCAAAAACAAAACAAAATATGGGGAGGCACAGAAGAATTGCAGACAATAAAGGTAAATACTGTTCCATACATAATCCTGAATTATCAGTAACAGCAAACAGTAATCTACAAGTGGCTGTATATGCAGATAAGGAAAATGAACAGGTATGGATAGGTGAATGGGACTACACTCAGGATCATATATAGGCTTGGCAGATGATATTTCTAGCTATGTGTTCGACCTTGCTGTAAATATATCCACATATATGAGTATAGGAGTCTGGGTGTGGCACTGTAGTCTAAGCACTAGAAGGCAAACCTATTTGAAGGTATGCTAATGAGACTGAGGCAAGTATATTACTGACAGAGAACTGGTCTGCAGCCATACACTTCTTGCAGAGACATATTGAAACATGCTCTGCTTGGAATAAACTTGTGCATGTATGAACTGGAACTCTAGTAACATTACTGTTATTATTTACTTATCCTTGTATGTTGTTGTTGTTAAGTGCTATTAAGTGGGTCCCACATCATAACAACCCTGTATAGGATTTCCTGAGGTGGTTCAAACCACTGAACTTGCAGTTAGCAGTCCAGGGCTTATCCTATAGCACCACATTAGGACTCCACAACAAAGACTGTTGTTGTTGTTGTTATGTACCGTGGAGTCGGTTCCAACTCATAGCAACCCTGTACAGGGTTTCTGAGGCTGTAAATCTTTATGGGAGCAGAAAGCCTCATCTTTCTCCCACGGAACATCTGGTAGTTTTGAACTGTTGATCTTGAGGTTTGCAGCCCAATTCTTAACCACTAAGCTACAACAAAGATACAGGTGGTCAAACAGATACAATTGATAATCCTAGAACCCTGAGTCTGAAAGGAAAGGATAGAGATGTGGATTGAATACTTACTGGGAGGAAAAGCTGAACAGAGTCAGCAAAGGAAGTAGACAAACTGGTGAATGGTTCAAGGTCAGATGCAGTGTGGCCAACTTGCACTTTTGTGATAAACTTTGGAGGCAGATGTAGTAAGCCTGGTGACACAGAAGCATAACTATCACAGGTAAAAGGAAAGATGCAATTCTTCTATTCCCCATGCTCCCCTGGCAACCAGGGGTGTGGCCAGCCTCTAACCACACTTGCCACTAGTGTAGCTCCTCCTTTCTGGAAGTTCAAAGCCCTGAGGTTGTGAGCTATACTAGTATGAGGTGAGCACCAACTTGCCCATTGCAGTGCCTTGGTGCCTAGATTCAGGCAGGCTCTGTGCCATACCTGCTGAGCCACCAGGCCAGCACTAGACTAGCAGGCATTCTCATAACCAACAGTTCTGCGCCTAGCTGCCCTCTGGTTCTTAAGGAACAACTTCTGGATTGGGTGCTCTGAACACAGACAACACCTTGGCCTATAGGAACTCTATCTAGGCCCAGGAACACTTCATCCCTCCCTCCCACACCCACCTCATGAGTTTTCTCCTCTTTGGGTTTGGTGTCTGCCTTGCCTTTTGTTATTTTTGTTTGTTTATTCTTTCTTCTCCTACTTCTTTTCTTTTCTCTTCCACTTTCTGTCTCTGCTTTTGTTTTGTTTTTTTTCTTCTATTTCTCATTTTTCCCTCTCTTAATATATTTTTTAAACTACTGTCTGGTCTCTTTCTCTTTTCATCTTCCTTATTCCTGTTTTCTTTAGTGTTAACTTTCCTTTTTATATTCTTTCTTATTTTACTTATCTATGGCTTCATTTTCCTGCCCTTTTCTTCTTTTTAGTTATTGTATTTTGTTGTTGTTGTTGCCTGTTTTTTTTTTTTTTCTTTTTTCTTTTGCTCCTTTATTATTTTCTCTTTTAACTGTTGCTTACTGGTTTGCTTTATTTTGTTTTATTGTGTATGTGTGTTTTTTTATTTGGTTGTCCTAACTGACAGGAGACAGCAACAGTGCCTATACAGTCCAGCCACAGAATAAGCTCCTATACCATCAGCTCAATGATAGACAGCATTCAACATCAGCCAAACCCACGTAAACTGAGCTTCACAAACAGAGATAGGAGGACTATATACACACTCACATTCTATAATCACTCCTGCCAGAAGGCAGTTTATAAGAACTAAGAATACACCAACATACAGTCATCAATTAAATACAAATACAACCCCACCACAGAGACAATTTTAGTTCACATAAAAGAACAATACAAAACAGCTCAAACAAGTGATTAAGATGCAGAGTCAGAAAATATTTCTGAGGAAGAAAAGGTACTAGAACTACCTGAGAAAGAGTTTTAAAAGAATACTATTTAGGGACCTTCAACAAATTGAGAGAAAGATCGAGGAAAGCAAGCAGAACACATAAAAATAACTTCAGACAAATTCAGGAAAACATTACAAGAACTAATAGACACAATAAATGAAAAATCTGAGAAAATACAAAACCTACAAATAGGCAGCCAGACGAACATTAAGCTTTCAGAAATAGACAATTGTTGTAAAGGCAAAGAAGTAGATTTGAATCAATGGAAGCCTGAATTAGTGAGCGTGAAGACAAATCTCTCAATACTAGTAAGCTAGAAGAATAATAAGAAATAAGAATGAAAAAACCTGAAGAAAATTGAGATTTATGTGTACACCATGAAGAGGAGTAACTTACAGGTGACTGGAATTCCAGAACAAGAAGAGACAAAAAGCACAGAGAAAATTGTCGAAAAGTTGGAAGAAAACTTCATCATGAAAGATGAGAAGATAAGCATTCAAGAAGCAGAATGGACCCCAAACAGGATAGACCCAAAAGAAAATCACCATAACATATCCTAATCCAACTTTCCCAAACCACAGACAACTTTTCATTTTTCCTGAGAGCAGCTCTGGAAAAATGAAAAGTTACCTAAAAAGGAGAACCAATAAGACTTTGATTTCTCAGCAGAAACCATACAGGCAAGAAGCAATGAGCTGATATGTAGAAAACTCTGAAAGAAAAAAATTGCAAACCAAGAATCATATGCCCAGCCAAGCTGTCCCTCAAATACGATGGCAAAATTAGGACTAAACAACAGAATCAACCAACATGATCTCATAGACATATACAGAGTACTCAGTCCAACAGCAGCATAATATACCTTCTTTTCCAGTGCACAGATATGAAATTGTAGGAACCAGAACAACTTTACAAAAATTACTAAAGGGTGTTCTTTGGACTGAGAACAAACAACAGCCTGAGATATTATACTTAACAACACCACCTAGAAGTCAATCCAATTCAAATAGGGAATTAGAGATAGCAAATTATAATGAAGACAACTATAAAGCAAAAAGGGGAGGAGCTCATTTACAGATCATCCAAGTGGTGAGGAAGACAAGTAGATTTCAAGATAAAAAAGACATTTTAAACTAGGGAAGATATTAATAAATTACAGATTAACTTTAAAGAAAATTAATACACCCTCACATAAAAAAAATGGAATCCTGATGTAGCACTGTAGGATAATACACTCAACCACAAGGTCAGTTTGAACTGCAAGGTCGGTGGTTCAAACTCACCAGCCACTTCTTGGAAACCCTATACAGGGTCGCTATGTGTTATAACAGATTCAATGACACTTAACAACAGTACATAAAAATAAGAAGGAGGAAAATTATAAAGCTCTATTAAAATTTAAAACAATATTAATGAAGAAAATTACTAAATGGGATTTATACCAGGTACACAAGTGTTTGATATTAGACAATCAGCACAATCCACTACATAAATAAAACAAAGGAAAAGTGCTTCAAGATCATATTGATTGATGTAGAAAAGGCATTTGACAAAATCTAACAGCTATTATTTAAAAACAACAACAACATTCAACAGAATAGAAATATAAGAGAAAATTCTTCAATATAATACATACATATAATATAGGACATACATACAAAATCAATAGACAACATTACTCTCAAGGAGAGAAACTGACAGTATTCCCCTTGAGAACAGGAACCAGACAAGGATGCCTTTTTTTAAGCTTTTATTGTGAATTGAGTGATAGTTTACTTGGGAAAACACTGGTTTTACACTCATTGTTTCATTGCAATGATTACAATCTCCTCCATGCATCATCATTCAACAATATTTGTTTCTATTCCTTCTGGGTTTTTTTTTGGGGGGGGCATGTACACAAAAACACTCAGAAATATATAATCATTTAACAACAAACGGGCATATTCTGCAAGCCTGCTTCCTGGCCGCCAGCACACAGCCTTTCTCTTTCCATGAGTCCAGAGTCCCCAGCTGCTCTATCTCTCCATGTCCTCATCTCTGCCTCCATCTCTGGTGTCACTGCTTCTCTGGATAGAGTCCCACATTCTACTTGTGCTCTTCTCCCTTGATAGTCCTATAGTCCTCTGGTCCTCTGCTTCTGGACTGTAAGATTAACTACTCACCCCCCTCCCCTTATGTTACTTCTACCTTTACAGTTGTGACTGTTGCAATTAGTCATGATAATAGTTATTCACCATTGAATCATAAGAATCTTATCCCCATCTCCTTCATCTAGACAAGATGAAAATTATTCAGTGAGGATTCTACCTTCCCCTGCACACTATGAAACTAAACTCCCTCTTGAAAACTTGTAAGCCAGTCACTTCGTGCCTTTATAGCCCCCCTCCACCCATTTTAGGTAGCCAAAATCTAAGTTGCCCATCCCTATCAACCCTGTATACAGAGGGTTGATGATTGATGTGAAGACTCCTTCCATCTCAGTTGGTATTTTGAGCTACTACATCCATAAGTATAGGTCAAGTTCATCAAATTTTAGCAATTTACACTTGTTTCCTTTATCAATTAAAAAAAAAAAAAACTCCCTCTAGTCCAGTTCTGATCATCAAGCCATTGAAGCTAGGACTAATGGGTACTATCTACAAGTTCAGGCGTTCTTGTGTAGCTCCCTCACTTCACATCAACTGGACACTTCACTCTCAGCTCTAGCCCTCTGTTAGCACATCACTTTTGATGAAGGACAGAATGACTAGAAATAAATTTATTAAAGACAGAGAAAACTAAATGACACAATCAACCAACTTGACTTATACAGAGCACTCAGTCCACAACAGCACAGTTTACATTGTTTACCAGTGCACATGGAAAATTCTCTGGAATAGATCATACGTTAGGCCACAAAGCAAGTCTCAATACATTTTGAAAGATTGAAATACAGCACATTCAGTTCACAGCACAAAACAATTAGAAATCAACAATAGGAAGACCAAGGGAGAAACTCAAGTTAATGGAAATTGAATAACACACTGCTTAAAAGCTACTGGGTAATAAAACAAATAAAAAATGAAATAAAACAATTCCTTGAATCAAATGAAAATGAAAACACAAAATAGCACAACACTAGAAACACAGCAAAAGCAATGCTTAAAGGGTGGTTTATAGCAATAAAGACACACATCCAAAAAGAAGAAAGGATAAAAATTAATACATTAACTCCAACAATTAGAGAAAGAGCACAGTGATCCTACTATTACCAGAAGAAAAGAATCAAGATTAGAAAAGAAATAAATACAACAGAAAGCAGTAAAACAACAGAATCAGCAAGACAAAATGTTGGCTCTTTGGAAGGATGAATAAAATTGGCAAGCCAAAATCTAACAAAGAAAAACAATAACATGAAAAAGAAACATTATGGGTAACATCATAAAGAACAAACAGAAATAAAAGAATATTAACAGAATCCCATGAAGAACTGTACTCCAAAAATTTTGGAAATTTACAAGAAATGGAAAATATTTTCAGAGAAACATTACCTACCTAGACTAACGCAGATGTGAGTAGAAAAATTGAACAAAAGGATAACAAAAGAAATAATTGATCAGGCCATTAAAAGACTCCCAGCAAAAAAAGTTTGGTCCCTGATAGTTCTACTCATGAATTCTACCAAACATTCAGAGAAGAGAGTTGACCCTAATTCTATTCAAACTATTCCAGAGCATAGGGAAGAATGGAAAATCCCCAAATACATTTTATGAAGCGAGCATAACTCTGATACTAAAACCAAACAAAGACATCACTAAGAAAGAAATTATGCACTAATATACCTCATAAAGGAGCTCTGGTAGCGTAGTGGTTACGAATCGGGCTGCGAACTGCAAGGTCAGCAGTTCGAAACTAGCAGCTGTTCCGCGGGAGAAAAAGGAGGCTTTCTGCTCCCGTAAAGATTTACAGCCTCGGAAACCCTGTACAGGGTCGCTATGAGTCGGAACCGACTCCACGGCACATAACAATAACAACAACATACTTCATAAGGGTTACGAATTGGGCTGCTAATCTTGAGGTCGACAGTTTGAAACTACCAGCCGTTCCGTGGGATAAATATAAGGCTCTATGCTCCTGTAAAGATTTACAACCTTGGAAACTGTGTAGGGTCACTGTAAGTTGGAACCGACTCTACGGTACTTAACAACAACAACATACCTCATGAGGAATCCTGGTGTGGTGCTTTAGTATAAACACTATACTGCTAACTGCGAGCTTGGTGGTTCAAACCACTAAATTGGATATAAATTGATGGCACTTAATAGCAACAGCAATCCATCATGAACATAGACGCAAAAATTCTCAATAAAATTCTAGTCAAGAAAATAAAACAACATATTTAAAAAACAACAACAATACATCATGACCAAATGGTATTTACACCTGATACTATACAAGGTGGTTCAATATTAGAAAAGCAATAAATGTAATCCACCACAAAAATAAAACCAAGGAAAAGAACCATGTATTGATGCAGAAAGGGCAGTTGACACAATCCAAAATCTATTCCTGATAAAAACACTTACCAAGATAGGAATAGGAGGGAAATTCCTCACACAATTAAGGGCATATATATAAAACCAACAGGCCACATTACTCTCAATGGAAAGAAACTGAAATCTCTCCCTCAGGAACCAAATAAAGATGCCCTTTATCATCATTCTATTCAATATTGTGCTGGAAGTCTTAGCCAGAGCTAAGGCAAGAAAGGGAAACTGAAGGTATCCAAATTGGCAAAGAAGAGGTAAAACTCTATTTGCAGATGGTATGATACTATACACAGAAAATCCCAAAGCCTCACAAGAAAATTATTGGCACTCATTGAAAGATATAGCAAAGGGGCAGGGTTCAAGATCAACATACAAAAATCAGTCATATTCCTTGACACTGATAAAGAGAAGTTTGAAAAAGAAACCAGGAAAACAATACCTTTTAGCAGCCACCCCAAAAATGAAATACTTAGGAGTAAATCTAACCAGAGAAGTAAAAGAGCTATACAAAGAAAACTACAAAGGAGTCCTGGTGTGGCATTGTGGGTTAATGCGCCAGACTGCAAAGTCATTTGAACTGCAAGGTTGGCAGTTCAAACTCACCAGCTACTCCTCGGAACCCTATACAGGGTCGCTATAGGTTGGAATCGACTCAACGGCATATGCGGAGGAAAGAAGAGTGATGAAAAATAAAGACACTTGCATTCAATTAGTCCACTGTCCTAATGTAACAAGTGACCGACCATCAGTCTCCAGGACTCTGAGACAAGAAGAATTAGATGGTTCCTGGTTACCACTACTAACGCTTCTGAAAGGGATCTTATTAGAAGGTCCTGGATACAGTGGGGGACAATGTGGAACAAAGCTGAAAATTTTATAAAAAAACACCAAAAACAGGCTTTTTGATTAGAAAGAGACTGAAGGAGCCTGAGACTATGGCTCTTGGCCACCCTTTAGGTCTGGGACAGAACTTATCCTTCTGACTCAATTTTCAGCCAAGCAGTATATAGGTATATAGGAGGGACAACAACAGTAATGAGGTATGCTCACTGTGGAAAGGTCTACCATTCAGTATCAAAAGGACAACATTTACCTAAAGACAAAGTTAATAGGAGTTGTAAAGGAGGGTGGAAGGGAAATAAAAACCACAGGGAGGAAGTGGGATATCTTTTGTTAACAGGAAGGGATTGCAATCACTGAGATGAAACAAAGTACATGATTTGTTGAATGTAAAACTGATGATCTGCTCTGTAAACCTCCCACTTCACACATACAAAAAGGCTTTAAAAAACAAACATCCTGATATTGCTACAATGAATGGCACGTAGATAGAACAGAATTGAGAAATGAGAAATAAATCCATCCACTTACCATCAGTTGATCTTTGACAAAGCATCAGACTACATTCAATGGACAATGTACAATACATTCAATACATAGTGCTACAAAACTGGTAATCAACTTGCATAAGAATGAAACAAGACCCATATCTCACACCACGTACAAAAAGAATTCAATGTTGATTAAAGACCTAAATGTAAAACCTAGAACTATAAAGATCATCAATGAAACCATAGGCACAAGTGTAGTGTTTATGATTCACGGCATAAATATACTACCGAATGTAACTAAAAACATACAAGCAGCAGAAGACACAGTAGATGATTGTTAAGTGCCATCAAGTTGGTTCTAACTCACAGTGACCCTGTATAGGGCCAACAGGTTTTCTAAGGAGTGGTGGATGGGATTGAACCATCAGCCTCGCAGTTAGAATTCCAGTGCTTTTACTATAGTGCAACACCAAAATAGATGACTGTTGTTGTGTGCCATTGAGTCATTTCCAAGGAGAGGTTGGTGAGTTCGAACCACTGACCTTGTGTTTCAAACTGACCTCAAGGTCCAGGGCTTTATCCCATAGTGCCACACCAGTCACTGGAGAAGGATATCATGTTTGGTAAAGTAGAGGGTTGGAGAAAAAGAGACAGACCCCCCCAACAAGATGGCTAGGCACACTGGCAGCAGCAATGGGTTCAAACGTAGCAATGATTGTGAGGTTCACGCAGTAACGAGCAGTGTTTCATTCTATTGTGCATAGGGTCACTATAAGTTGGTACTGACACAATAGTGCCTAACAACAACAACAACAAATGAATGTGGTGGACTATGTTGTTGTTGTTAAGTGCCATAGAGTTGGTTCTGACTCATAGCGATCCTATATAGGATTGCCAAGGAGTGGTTGGTGAACTTGAACCATTGACCTTGCAGTTCAAACTGACCTTGCAGTCCAGCACATTAGCCTGCAGCTCTATAAAAAGACTCTGTGGTGGAGTATGTTGTTGTTGTTAAGTGCCATTGAGTTGGTTCCGACCCATAGTGACCCTGTATAGGGTTTCCAAGGAGCAGCTGGTGAGCTTGCAGTTCAAACAGCTTTGCAGTCTGGCGCATTGACCCACAGCGCTACACCAGGACTCCATGGTAGAGTATACAGAGGACAAAATTATGAAAACCTCTTAAACATTATCAACTCCTTTAAAGGAACGATTTGCTGGACCTTGGGTCTCAGGCCCATAGTCTGAGGGTATACCATGGTCAGTCAGTTGGCATAACATAGACCAGAAAGACAATGTTCTATGTCTAACTTTTGTGAGCAGTAACTGGGATCTTAAGAGCTCATGAGAGGTCATCAAAGGTGCAACTATTGACCTCTCCTTGTCCAAAAGAAATAAGAGTGATGAAAATTAAAGACACTTGGATCCAATTAGTCTAATAGGCTAATAAAATATGTGACAATCAGTCTCCAAGACCCTTAGACTAGAAGAACTAGATGATGCCCATATACTACTGCCAACTGTTTGGATAAGGATCACATTAGAATGTCTTGGATACAGTGGGAGAAAATGTGGAACAAAACACAAAATTATAAAAAAAGATTATGTTCACTGGCCATAAAGAGACTGGAGGAGCTTGAGACTATGACCCTTAATCACCATTCAGGTCTGGAACTGAAGTCACCCTCGTGACTCAATTTCCAGCCAAGCAGTAGATAGGTATACAGGAGGGACAACAACTCTGGTGAGGTATGCACACCATGGAATGACCAACCAATCAGGATCAAAGAGCCTCATTTACTCAAGGACAAAATTGAAAAGTATTGGAAAAGAATATTGAATGGAAACAAAAATTATAGGGAGGAAGTGGAATGACTGATATTATGTGGAAAGGATTGCAATCACTGAAATGAAACGTAGTATATGATTTGTTGAATGTCAAACTGATAATCTGCTCTGCAAACTTTCATTCCATTCTCAATAAAAACTTTTAAGAAAATTGACATTCATATGATCTGTAGAACTTTTTATTTCCTTAATTTCACATATATTTATTTATGCGTTGTATCCCCTAACTCATGGTGACCCCATGCACAACAAAATCAAACTTTGTATGGTCAGCACCATCCCCCTTATTAACCAGTGGATTACATCATTTTCATCTATAGGATTTTCATTCACTGGTTTTTGGAAGTACATTACCAGCTCTTTCTGAATCCATTTTTTAAAAAACTTTTATTGTCAATTGAGTGATACTTTACAGGGCAGATCATAAGTTTTACACTCAACTAATCAAATTTTGTTTCACTGCAATCATTACAATCCCCTCCATGCACCATCAGTTAACAGTAATTGCCTGTATTCCTATTTTATTTTAATTTTTTAGATATTTCATCACACAGAGATTAAATACAGGGAATGGATTGTAAAAACATTGGAAGGGATGTTGGTACAAAGAGAGAGAAGACTAGATGATCGCAGATATCTAGCTTCTGGAAGTTGCTGCCACCATTAGAACTCGAGTTAAAAAAGGGAAATAATGAAATGTAGAGCCTACGATTGCTGTTCATGGATTCATTTGCTATTGGAACTGAGCTGTCCAAGCAGAAACCCAAGTTTTTACTTGTCAGCTGCTCCTGCTATTGCTGTTGTCCCCACTCAGCAGCCCCAATCCAGAAAACATAGCTTTCCTTTGCTCCCTTCTAGCTCTCCACCATGCCTCCCATTGACAGAAGCTACCAGCAATCCAGCTAGTAAGGGAATCTGGAACTAGGCTTGTCATCATAATAGCAGACAGGTGGGTGCAGAATGATGAGTATGGAGCTGAGAACATAGGGGTCGCTCTCTGATAGAAGCAAAGTCCCATACTACATTTGCAGAAGCAGCATGTGATTTTTATTTAGACTGATATGCATTGCTGGAGGGGGCAGGTGAAGATAAGAAAAGACTGAATTGGCGCTACCTCTGGTGCTATGATGTAGGATAGTTGAGGTGCTAGGGACAGGACACTGAAGATGTGACTTTAACTTAAGCCTGCAGGAGGAGGCTGTCATTACAGGAGCTTGGAGCGGAGCACTATGGACTGAGAGCCTACCCTTCTTAATCCATTTTTGTCTAGTGAAACCTAGTCAACATGATAGCAACAAAATGTCACCACTGACTGATGGGTGTTTGCTTCGCATGAGGTACATGGCTGGGAAATCAAACTTGGGTCTTTTACACAGAAAGGGAGAATTCCACCATTGACCTACCACACCGTACCCCATCTCCACCTCCATGTGTGTATTTAGTTCTATGCAGTTTTATCATGTGTATAGAATCTTGTCACTATCACCATAGTAAAGACACAGAAGATACAAGATCTATCACAAGAGTCTCTTATGTTACATTTTTATAACTAGAGTCATCTTCTTTTCTGCTCACCACTATCAACCCTTAACAATTACTAATATGGTCTCCATTTTTTTATTTTGTCATTTCTAGAATGTTAAATGCTATATAATATTATGATATTTTTTTCACTCTGTATAATTTCCTTAAAATCCATCCAAGTTGTTGTATGCTTCAAATTTGTTTCTTTTTATTGCTGAGTAGTATTTCATGG
>NW_006408522.1:38865830-38866772 GCF_000296735.1 Chrysochloris asiatica
TTGAAATATTGAAGGATTCTATGGACAAAATATTGAATGATGCAGGAAGCATCAAAAGAAGATGGAAAGAATACAGAATCACGGTAACAAAAAGATAGGATCGATGTGCAGCCATTTGAAAAGGTGGCATATGATCAAGAACTTATAGTACTGAAGACATTGGTGAAAAGAAAGCCTCCAGGATTTGATGGACTACAAATTGAAATCTTTAAACAAACTGATGCAATACTGGAGGCATTCACTCTTCTGTGCCAAGATTTTTGGAAGACAGCTTCCTGGACATATTAGAAAAGATCCATATTTGTGCTCATTCCAAAGAGAGATGACTCAGCGGAGTACAGAAATCATTACGCAGTATCATTAATATCACATGGAAGTGGAATTTTGATGAAGATAATTTAAAAAATGACTGCCTTAGTGGTGGTGGTTATGTGCCATGGTGCCACAGTACATAGGCAAAAAACTGCCAGAAATCCAAACCAGATTCAGAAGAGGACTTGGAACTAGTGATATCATTGGATGTTGTATAGCTCTTGGCTTACAATGGAGACTACCAGAAAAATGTTTACTTGTGCTTTATTGACTTTGCAAAGGCTATTGACTATGTGGATCTTGAATAACATTGCCAAGAATGGATATTCCAGAACATTTCATTGTACTCATGAGGAAACAGTACATAGACCAAGAGCAGAATAAGGGGATTCTGAATGGTTTAAAATCAGAAACAGTGAGTGCTACTCTTTCTGAAAGGATGTATTCTTTCACCATACTCATACTTATTCAATCTGTATGCTAAGCAAATCATCTGAGAAACTGGATTACATAAGGAAGAACATGGAGAAACACTCTTTAACAACCTGTGATATACAGAGGTACAGCCTTGCTTGCTGGAAGCAGAAGACTTAAAATACTTACTGATGAAGATTAAAGACCACAGCCTTC
>NW_006408522.1:38867352-38870280 GCF_000296735.1 Chrysochloris asiatica
CTTCCATGAATGTTGATATAGTTGATCCAAGAAGAATGATGTCCTTGACAACTTCAATCTATTCTCCGTTGATAAGAATGTTGTTTATTGGTCCAGTGGTGAGGATTTTTGTTTTCTTTACATTGAGATTCAATAAATAGCATCCTGATAAATGGAGAAAAGATTGAAGTTGTCAAAGACTTCATTTTCTTTGGATCCACTATCAACACTCATGGAAGTAGCAGTCAAGAAATCAAACAATGTAATGCATTAGGTATATCTGCTGCTGCTGCTGCAAAAAAAATTTCTTTGAAGTGCTCAAGAGGAAAGATATCAGTCTGAGACTAAAGTGTGCCTGATCCAAGCCATGGTATTTTTAATAAGCCTCATATACATGTGAAAGTTGGGCAATGATTAGGGAAGACCATACAAGAACTGATGCATTTGAGTTATAATGTTTGAGAAGAGTATTGAAAGTACCATGGACTACCAGAAGAACAAACAAATCTGTCTTGGGAGAAGTACAGCTAGAATGTTCCTTAGAAGCTAGGATGGTGAGGCTTCATCTCTGATACTTCGTGCATGCTATCATGAGCAGCCAGTCTCTAGAGAAAGATATGCTTGGTAAAGTGGAGGGTCATTGAAAAAGAGGAAGACCCCCAACAAGATGGATAGGCATAGTGGCAGCAGCACTGTGTTGAGGTGTGAAAAAACTGTGAGGATGGTGCAGGACTAGGCAGAGTTTCTTTCTATTGTGCATAGGATCAGTATTTGGTATAAGTCAGAACAAATTTGAGAACACCAAGCAACAATTCCATGGTATGGATGCACTAAAGTTTGTTTAACCATTCATCTATTGATGGATCTTTGGACTATTTCAAGTTTTGATCATTCCATTTTTGGTTGTTTCCTTGCTCCTTCCATTGCTTTGTTGTATATCCCTTGATTTATTTGCAATGTTTTTGAATATATCACTTTGTATAGTTTTTTACTGTTTGCTGTAGATATTACATATTTCATTTCTGCTGGTATTGACCTTTTATCACTTTGTGTGACATGTAGAAACCTTACTTTCATTTCATTCTTGTCCTTCTTTTAAAATATGTCTTAAGAATTTTCACAACATCAGAATTTGCTACAAATTTTGTTTCCACCCTCAAATATGATGGTTAAAACTCATGAGAAAGTTACTTTATTATCCTTATCCCTCGTTTTATCTATTCTGATGTTTTTCTAGGAAAGATTAATTTTTAAATTTACCAATAAGAGATCTTTGTTGTTCTTATTGATTCTTAGGCTTCATGATCACCCAAGCAGCAGACTATTTCAAATAATGTCCTTATCATAAGTTATAGAATTCATACCTCTTGACGAGGGAGCATTTTGATCAGAAAGAAGAGGGAACATTTGAATTGATTGAGCATTCTTGGCAGGGCAGATTTTTTCCCAAGTACTTTCATAGCTTTTCTAGAGTTAGGTAGCATTGTTCATAAACCTCTGAAGTGATGAGTCTTTCCTCTTCTGTTGAACCCTTGGAACCCCATTATTAGTGCAGATTTTTGTCTGTGTTTCCTACCTTTCCTACCAGTGGGAAAGTAACAATGTCAGTGCTAATTCTTCTTTGGAAAACAGGAGTTTAGAATGGTTGTATGAGTGGAATTAGAATTCTGGGCCTCATGTTTCAGTTTGGGTCACTGATTTCTATTTCTGTGAGTTCTTTGAAACACTTGACCCTTAAGATTTACCACACAAAGAAGCTTTCAGTAGCCATATTTTTGGTAATCATTATATAACCTCCATTAAAAAAGTACAAGAAACCCTACAATACTGAAGCCCATTTCACTTATTTAACCCCTTGTTGTTTCCCTGCCCCACTCACCCCTACCCTCCTCGTAGATCCTTTCTTTCTGTTCTTCAATTTTTATTCCCCTGTACTGTCTTTACTCTTTGCTTCCATAATTTCATTTAGAGATAATTTCAAATTTATAGCAAAGTTTCAAGAATAACAATAGTGTAAGAGCTCCCACAAACCCTTTGCCCAGACTCACCTAAGGCTAATAATTTATCTCAGGAGAAAGATGAAGCTTTCTGCTACTCTAAAGATTCACAATCTCAGAAGCCCTATACAGGGTCTCTATGAGTCAGACCAGCTGGACAAGACACAGGTACCATTATCACCATTCTAGTCATCTATATAATTTTTTTGGACCATTTGAGAGTAAGCTGCATATGTAATGTTATTAGATTCTTTACTGCTTCAGTGTGTATTTCCTAAGATTGGGGATATTTTCTTACATAATGACAATCTACTTAATCAAATTCACTAAATTTTACATTGATTCAATATCTTAATCTAATTTAACATATGCATTCTAAAATTGTCAATGGATCCAGTAATGATCTTTATAGTATTTTTCTATTCCCTTCAGTACATATCCAATTTAGTTTTCATGATTCTGTAGCCTCTATTAATTTGGAATATTTCCACATTTGTGTCCTCTGAAGCAGATGCCAAGTTAGAATTAAAAGTACAAAACACCTATTAGGAGAAATGCCTGTGAAGGACAAGGTGGGTGTGGGGGACAGTGAGGAAAGAGGGGTGATGGGAGAGTCAGCAGTGAGAGGCTTAGACCTCCATGTAACTCTGACACCTGTGGAGGGAAATAGGGAAGGAAAGAAGATTGAGTGGGATGAGCATCAGACTGCAAAGCAGTTCTGGGATAATCTCAGCTAGGCCACTAGAGCCCCATAGGAAAGATTTCCCATTAGAAGAGTCCCATGTTGAGCCAGAAAGGCACAGCTGTAGAACCCTGTTCATGCTGAGCCATTGGTTGGGAGCAACATTGGAGAGTATGGCCTTGCATAAACCCTGTTGTTGTTGTTGTTAGGTGCAATAGAGTTGATACCAACTGATAGCAACCGTATGCACAACAGAATGAAACATTGCCC
>NW_006408522.1:38870560-38872112 GCF_000296735.1 Chrysochloris asiatica
CATCAATTATTCTACAGTCTTCCTTATTCACTGTCCAGGTTTCACTTACATATTAGGTTATTGAAAATACCATGGCTTGGGTCAGGTCCACTTCAGCAATGATATCCCTCGTTCCACATCCTCTTCTGAATCTGGTTTGAACCTTTGGAAGTTCTCTGTTAATGTATGCTTGCAGCTGTTTCTGTATTACCTTAAGTAAACCCTGGTAGTGTAGTGGTTACAGATTGGGCTGTGAGCCTCAAGGTCAGCAGTTCGAAACTACCAGCTGTTCCACGGGAGAAAGATGAGGCTTTCTGATCTCGTAAAGATTTATAGCCTTGGAACCCCTGTACAGGGTCGCTGTGAGTCGGAACCAACTCTACGGCACATAACCACCACCACCACCACCACCAAACCCTGTGCTGTGGGTGACTCAAAAACATAGCAGCAGGAGGCTGTCAGACATCCAACACTCCTTGTGGCAGTTTCTTTCTTAGGAAGAATCTGAGGGACACAGTCCTGTGACTGCCATGCTTTTTGCCTTTTGTGACATTGCTGCTTTGGAAGAATATAGCAACACTCCCCACCCCCCCACCCCCACTTATTTATTTTTAATAAAACATTGTTCATTTTGGGTTTGTCTCATGTTTAACCCAATGTTTTTTGAACTTTAGTAACAAATTCTTTTACTAATAATTACTTATTCGTATTCTTTTGAACTTGTATTCTAAAGAACATAGTTAGAGTAAATGCACACATGTTGTTGCTGCTAGAAATAATCTTTCCTCCTCTTTTGTCTAGTTGGTCTTTCTCTTCCTTTACTTTACTCCATACTATGCGATGTAAACTGCTTTTTTGAAAAAAAAAAATGTTACCGGAATTTCCATACCAATAAAATTATATTTCATTTATTATTTTAAATGTTTGCATATAATTCTATGATATGGACTAATAGATTTTAATTTGACTCCTGGTCTGGTGCTGCTAGATAAGCACTGGACTTCTAACCACAAGGTTGACAGTTCAATCCCACCAACAGCTCCTTGAAAACACTATGCAGTCACTATGACGGCACTTAACACAACGGACCTTATTTATTAGATTAATGGGATATTTGTTGTTGTTGTTAAGTGCCGTTGAGTCGATTCCGACCCATAGCAACCCTGTATAGGGTTTCTGAGGAGCAGCTGGTGAGCTTTAACCGCTGACCTTGCAGTTCAAACAGCTTTGCAGTCTGGCTCATTAACCCACATACTATTTAACCATTCCCCTACTTTTGGCCATTTAGATTATTTGCAAATCTGTATTTTTATAAGTAATATGATGATAAACACCTGTATTATGCACATCTTTGGATTCAATTATTTATCTTGTGCATATTTCCAAATATACATAACTTCTCGATCAAAGGGTAATCACTTTTTAAAAGGTGTTTGATAACTATTGCTAAATTCTTGCTACTGCTTTTTCAGTTTTATTGTGAATTATGTGATAGTTTACATGGGAGAACATTAGCTTTACATTTATCCTATCTTATATCATTTCATTGCCATGGTTACAATCCCCTCCATGC
>NW_006408522.1:38872417-38874304 GCF_000296735.1 Chrysochloris asiatica
CAGTCCTGATAACAATTATTCACTATTGTATCACAAGAGACCTGTCTGCATCTCCTTTCATCAGTCCCGCCCAGACAGATTGTTGCTACTGTTTTTTGAAAGTCCTTGGATCTAGGTTCCCAGAAGATCCTGATAAAAACAAGCAGTTTACTGGGAAGGAACAATTCATTAACCAATTAACCAGGACCAGAGGACAGAATGACTTCTATTGTCAAATATTGAGCAAAACTTTCAGAAAATCAAGTCATTTTTTTTATATGAAGAGAAGGTAAGAAATTTTCTTAGTAGATAATAAGGCTTATGTGAATAGTTTTTGTTGTAGCCGGTGCTGGAAATGGATCCAGCAGGAAAGAATACTAAGGAACTTGTGTTTATATGTGTATGAATGATAGGGAGGAAAGGGGAAATGTAGACGTCACTGTCTCATAATTTTATCTGATGCATGCATTGAAGAGCAGAAGTATTTTGTGCTAAACTTATTTGTAGGGCTTCTGTTGTGTGCCTCTCTTGGAGAAGCCTGCCTCACTGATATAATAATACATGACTGCAGATTGTTTTCCTACTCTGCCCCTGGAATACCTTTATCTGTTACCTTACCTGTTTGTTTTTGTGGTCAAAGCAGGAGAAGCATCAACAAGAGGGAATCTCACAGAAATGTAAAGAACATAAACTTTAAAAGCTAATCCTCTTCCATTCTTCTCTCAGCTATGCAATCATCAGGAAGCTATTAAGCAAGATAGCATCCTGAATAGACTGTTATTTGAGCTAAGGAAAGGGGCAGCTCTCACACAAGAAAACCAACGAGGAAACCAGCTTTGTATTATGAATAAAGACAAGACACCCTTGAAAGAGCAAAAGAAACTCCAAGCAAATACTATGAACCTAGTTATCTATTACCTAAATAGGAACTGACTATCTGAGAGCTGCATTTTCTTCTGTTGCCCTGAGTATTTAACTCAGCACTCTTGGAGAGGGATGTTATACCCATGTTCAGTGTCTCCATGTCTTTCCCAGTCTCTTTCTCTGTTTGTAAAACAAGTGATCTCTAGATTCCAGTTCAACTATTTGGAAAGTTGATGGTATGATATCCATGTATTTCCACTCCTCTGTGCCAGCCGGCTGTCAAGAAATGAAGTCTTATTTCCTTTCTCCTTGAACCTGGGTGGGCTTTTGTTGGGGTGTAGGCCCAGAAGGGAAAAGGCTTCAGTATACATAGGTGCAGAAAGACTCCCTGCCAAAAACACAAAACAATGACCAAATCTGAGAGACATTAGTTTATTACAGAAAATATCATCAAAGAGATGGTTTATTGATAAGGAAAATTACTTACAATGGAAGAAAAATAAAACAACTATCTCCAGTGGCGGCTGGCTAGGCAGTGAAGTTTTTTTCCATGTGAGGGGCATGGGTTAGTGTCTTTTTATATCATGAGGTATATAAGCTTCACACACATAAGGGCAGTGGTATGCAAAACTAGAAGAGGTAGGAAAATCACAAGGTGCCTGTCCCTTCCTCTTTAGGAATGATTTTGATCTGCACGGAGGGAGGAGGCAGCTGTCTGCTCCTTCCTAGATAGGTGGAAAGGGGGCGGGGGAGGGCACAAAGGGATAAGAAATATGGTTTGAGGGGGAGTGCAGAAGGGATAGGAGATATGAGATTTGAGGTGACCTTGGTATAGTCAACATTCAGTTTCTCTCCCTACAGTTTTTAAGTTCTCTATCAAGGAGCTCTGGTAGCGTAGTGGTTATGAATTGGGCTGTGAACATCAAGGTCAGAAGTTCGAACTTCCAGCTGTTCAGTGGGAGAAAGATGAGGCTTTCTGCTCCCATAAAGATTTACAGCCTCGGAAACCCTGTGCAGGGTCACTATGAGTCGGAACCGACTCCA
>NW_006408522.1:38877514-38882483 GCF_000296735.1 Chrysochloris asiatica
CCCCACACAAGATGGCGGCTCCTGGAGCAGCTGAGCATCCTGAACCAGAAAGCAATGGATTTCTTCCTTCTTCCACAAACTCCCCCACCTGTAAGCCTTCCAATCTTCTAAATATTCCTTTATATGTGGTTTAGAGTTCTGGGACCATCCCCTGAGCCTGCTTGGTCCTGTATTCTGTATTGTTGCTGGTGGAGCTCCTCACTGTACTTCCACCCAATCCACCATCTTGTTTGTTCTCCCCTTCATGCTCTGACTAAACTTTTGATCTCAAGAGTTTATGAGCCTGCTAGGGCCCTGGGTCTGGGACTGTATGATAATCTTGAACTGCTGACTGAGTCCATCAGTCACTCATCTCAAATTGTATGTAGGGTTGCTGTGAGTCAGAATTGACTCGATGGCACATAACAACACTAAATAGTTCCTTTATGCCCCTAAATTTTCTGGTAATTTGTTATGTAGATAGAGTAGATAAACAAAACAATTAGCCAAATTTAATAGTATAACCAGTCAAATGGTAAGGCCCAGTCCCTGGAGAAGGACATCATGCTTGGTAAAGTAGAGGGTCAACGAACAAGAAGACCATCAGTGAGATGGATTACCACCATGGATACAGCAATGTGCTTACTCATAGTAACAATTGTGAGGATGGCACAAGACTGAACAGGATTTAGTTTTGTTGTATACAGTATTGCTAAGAGTCAGAACTGACTTCACACACTAACAACAATAACAACAACAGCTAGTCAATTATTCAACAGATAGGTATTGTGAGGCTGCTCTGATTCATGTACCCTGCTAGATATGTGATGTTTGCAGAGAAAAATAAGACATAATATTTGTCCTTTAGGAGTTCAGGTACTCTAGTAGAAAAATACAAATATATGCATGCATGCATGCATGCATGCAAAAAAAAAAAAGTGATTTGCAATATGTGATAACTCTCAGATGAGAAAATAAACACATGCTACTGGGTGGAGGGAAAGATGCCCTCAGCAGTGCAGAGACTGGGCTTCATTATGTGTCAACCAAGAACCCCAGGACACAGCATATTCACCAGAGTTGTTTGTTGATTTGGTTGATGAAGAATACATGCTGAGGAATGAAGAAAGGGGGTCAGATATTTGGAGAGAGAAGATAAGGTATTTCAAAAAGACTGGAAAACAAGAAGTTGGATCTGGAGTCTTGGGATATGATTAATAACAATATCAGTATTGATCACTTATGAGTACGCTAGTATATACACTTTACAAAGCACTTTTATAGATATCACATTTAATTTTCATAATAATAATATAAAGTAGGTTTTCTTATCTCTTTTTATCCGATGAGGGAATTTAGGCTTAGTGGTCTAAAACCACTTTGGTTTTAGTGGAGGTTTCTGGTAGGGGGAGTAGTGAGTGAAAAGGAAGAGAATTAACATTGACACCTACCAAATGCCAGGTAGCTTGCTTGGTCATTTCAATCATTTGGAGTCCTGGGGTGGTGCTGTAGGATAAGCACTGGACTGCTAACCACAGTTGGTGGTTTAAACCCACCAACTGCTCCTGGAAACCCTACACAAGGTCACTCTGAGTCCGAACTGACTTGATGACAACTGACTTAATAACAACATTTAAATAATTTAATTCAATAATCTGAAATGTAATCTTACAACAATCCTGGAAATATTATTATCCCATTATATAGATAAGGAAACTGAGGTTCAGATAGAGCAAGATCATACAAGTAGGGAATTAGGACCTAGGGACAGGCATTTTCAAATGCTATGGCAAGTTCAGCAAGCATCCTGCAGTCCTGTGGCATTGTGTCGGCTTCCCTCCACATAGTTTCAAACAAGCCTCCCTTTCACAGAAATATCTAGATGCCACCTGCCTAAAGTACTCAAGGCATTTGATACAGATGGGAATGAACAATGGCTTTGCTGTTGTTGAGTGCCGTCACATTGGTTCTGAAAGTGACCCTATATAGGATTTCTGAGTGACTGGTGGGTTTGAACTGCCAATCTTGATCTTTGAACTGCACAGGTCAGCAGTCCTGTGTTTATCCTACAGTTACATGTAGCACCTTCCAAAACAAAAAAACAGCTAGTTGTTAACCTAAAAAAATTTCCAATTGGTAGAATGTGAGAGGAAAATGGTAATATATCTCTGTCTCTCTCTCTCACTGTCTGTCTCTCTTTAATAAGTTGGAACACTATTGTACCAAACATTTTAGCAACAACTTAAGTATATGGTCTTGCATTAGCTGCTTAACTCCTTTGAGTTTGTTTCCTCATCTATAAAATGAAAGGATTGCTGGAAGATCATCAAGGTCCCTTCCAGATGGAATGTTTTATGTTTCTACAAACCTAGAACTAAGATGTAAAAAGGAGAATTAAATTCTTAAAAAAGCATTGTTCAACTTTCTGCCTTAATTTTACCTTTGCAAGTGAGTCTATATTCATGTTTCAAGTCATTCAGAGTAAAAGAATCATTACTGAGAAGAGACAAACTTGGCAGAGTACACTTCAGAACCAGCAATATATAAGGAATCTTCTATCAGTGGTTCCCTTTTCAAAATCACAACGAATACTTAGTAGATCTCTGTTGGCCTAGGATTTCAAAATAATGTACGTAAAGCTATTCTATACATTGAGGGAATTTCCCATGCTGTGAGGTCCGAGGTTCCTCTCTTCTAAGTTGTTGTCAAGTGCTGTCGAGTCGATTCCGACCCATAGGGTTTCCATGGAGCAGCTGGTGAGATTGAACCGACGACCTCGCAGTTCAAACGGCTTTGCAGTCTGGCGCATTTACCCACAGCGCCACACCAGGACTCTTCTAAGTACATGCCCATTTTTCACGAGATGCTTTTGAGATATTTCTACTAGGGTAAGGCAGTGATGGTGTGCCATTGAGTAGGTTCTGACTCATAGCGTCCCTGTGTAGGGTTTCTGTGCCTGTAAATATGCATGAGAGCAGAAAACCTAGCTTTCTCCTGTGGAGCGGCCGGTGGACTCGAAATGCTGACCTCGCAGCTCCAGTCCAACATGTAACCCACTATATCATCATGCTAATTCAATTTCATCAAATGGAAGAGAGCCCTAATTACAAAAAATAACCACAAAAATTTGTATTGCAATTCAGACTTTCATAAACCAATAGAAATTATGGCTTTAATTATTCTCTCTTCTTTTTTCTCTCTGTGCTAATTGTCACTCATAATTGACACTTCCCAAGGACTCATTTGTTGTTAGTGCCATTGATTCGGTTCCGACCCATAGCAACCCTGTATAGGGTTTCCAAGGAGTGACTGGTGAGCTTGAACCACTGACCTTAAAGTTCAAACCGATTTTGCAGTCTAGCGCATTAACCCACAGCACCACACCAGCACTCCGAGGGAGCCATAGAATATGGGAATGTTAGGTGGATTGCCTTCCCTGCCTGTTTTGAACAATTCATAATAATGAATCTGTAGGATCTGGTAGGCAAATAATTGTTTTCTTTTGCTTGAATTGAGTTTATGTTTTGAAGCTGCTCTTTAAGTACTGTGCTCTCATCTATTTTAGAAAGCCTGGGCAATTATAAGTTGTTAGATAAGAATAGGGAAACTACATTTTCCAGAAGTTGGCTTACTATATACCCTTCCATTGACAGTTAAGAATTCAACACCAGTAAGCTTACTGGTAGTTTTCAACTGCTTATGAAAAAATACATTAGCACAGAGCTTCAGATAAGCCACATTGAGCAAAAGAATGCTATAAAGCTTATGTAGTTTTATTTCATTTTATCTTTTACTAAGAGATTTGGTCTTTAAGGTTCCATTATAGACCTCATTTTACCCAAATAGTTTTTGAGTGAGAGTTCATTGTGCCAAAGGAAAGAAAATTTCTTATTATTTCCAAATGATCCTTTGAAAATCATGAGCGCTTGTTGTTACCCAACCAAAAGACAGAGAGTTGATCCAAACTTGCTTATCTCATCTTATTTCCAAATACGCTGAAAGCCTGCTTTGGGTTCTTATAGCCTCCCTGGTTATTGTAATCCACTTTTCCTACAATAATCAGGGTTGCTGTGAGTCAGAATCGACTCGATGGCACATAACAACACTAAATAGTTCCTTTATGCCCCTAAATTTTCTGGTAATTTGTTATGTAGACAGAGTAGATAAACAAAACAATCAGCCAAATTTAATAGTATAACCAGTCAAATGGTAAGGCCCAGTGCCTGGAGAAGGACATCATGCTTGGTAAAGCAGAGGGTCAGCGAACAAGACCATCAGTGAGATATTCACATATGAGATGTAATCGCATATAATCACATATGAGATGTAAAATATTTAAAAATATACATATACCATCACAATATTTTTATATTTTATAAAAAATTTTAAATTCTGAGTTGTTACAAAAAAGTGGTACTTTACTATTTAATTTAAAAATTAGCTAAAATATGTCTTTTAGACACAATTGGCTATATTATTAAAATATTAAACATCTGGGTTGTATTTGTACATTTTGGTATGATTTAACACAATAAAGTTCTTAATGATTTTTTAAAAACTTTTTATTGTAAATTGAGTGAAGGTTTACAGAGAAGATCATCAGTTCAACAAATAGTACTCTTTGTTTCATCTCAATGATGGCAATCTCCTGCATGCAACAACAGTTATCCATTTCCTCCCTGAGGTTCCTATTTCCATTTCACCCTTCTTCTCAACTTTTTCTTTAGGTAAAAATTGCCCTGTTGATCTGGAATGATGGATCATTCAATGGTGAGAATACATTACTACTGTTGTTTTCCCCCTATATATACCTATCTACTACTTGGTTCCACCACTCATCTGTCAGTTTGTTATACTGTGGTGGCTTGTGAGTTGCTGTGATTCTGAAAGCTATGCCACCGGTATTTTAAATACCAGCAGGGTCACCCATGGTGGACAGGTTTCAGATGAGCTTCCAGACGAAGACAAAATAGGAAGAAAGAGTGATGAA
>NW_006408522.1:38883648-38889269 GCF_000296735.1 Chrysochloris asiatica
GGTAGAAACAATCTAAATGCTAGTAGCAGCAGATGCATGGAGCCTGCACAGGAAAAGTTTTAGTTCTACATGTTCTCAAACTGTAGATTCATGGTGACTGAACAAAGCTCCTTAAAGTGACTTAGAAAAAGATCTTTCAGAATCAGTGATCCCAGGACTAGTGGGATCCATTAAGAATTCCCAGACCTATATGTTTGCTTATTTGTTATCTGTTTCTAGCCCAGGATCATATTAATAGGATTTTAAACAGATGGGTTTAAAAAGGTGGTTCTCAATCCCAGCAGTACAGTGGAATCTCCTAAGGAGCTTTAGAAAAATTACTGATGCTTTGGCCCCATTCCTAGAAATTCTGATTTAGTAGGTTTGGGGCACAGCTGGCCTTGAGGATTTTCTTAATCTCCCCAAATGATTCTAGCATGTAGACAATTTTGAGAACCACTATTTAAGAAAGTGGTAGCATGTGATCAAGAGGTAGCATGTGATCAAGAGCCAGTGATACTGAAGGAAGAAGTCCAAAATGCATTGGAGGAATTGACAAAGAACAAGGCTCCAGGAATTGATAGAATCAAACTGGAAATCTTTTAAGAAAGTGAGGCAGCACAAGAGGCACTCCCTCATCTATGCCAAGAAATTTGGAAGACAACTATCTGACCAACTGATTGGAAGATATCCATATTTGTGCCCACTCCAAAGAGAGGTGACCCAATGGAATGCAGAAATCATCCGACAATCCCTTTGATATCCCATACCAGTAAAGTTTTACTAAAGGTAATACAGAAATGGCTGCAAGCATTCATTGACAGAGAGCTTCCAGAGGTTCAATCCAGATTCAGAGGAGGACATGGAATGAGGGATATCATTGCTAATGTCTGATGGATCTTGGCTGAAAGCAGAGAATACCACAAAGATGTTTACCTATGCTTTATTGACTATGCAAAGGCTTTTAATTGTGTGGATCATGACAAGCTATGGACAACATTGCAAAATATGAGCATTCCAGAACATTTAATTGTGCTCATGAGGAATCTATACCTGGACCAAGAGGCAGTTGTTTGAATAGAATATGAGAACACTGAATGATTTAAAATAAAGAAAGATGTGAGACAGGGTTGTATTCTTTCACCATATTTATGCAATCTGTATGCTGAGCAAATAATTCAAGAAGGTGGGTTAGACGAAGAAAAACATGGCATCAGGATTGGAGGAAGACACCTTAACAACCTGCAATGTGAAGATGATATATCTTTGCTTGCTGAAAGTGAAGAAGACTTAAAATATTTACTGATGAAGATCAAAGAGCACAGCTTGGATTGCATCTCAAGGTAAAGAAAACAAAAATCCTCACCACTGGACAAATAGACAACATTCTTATCAATGGAAAAAGATTGAAGTTGTCAAGGACTTCATTCTTCTTGGATCAACTATTGGAAGCAGCAGTCAAGAAATCAAACGACATATTCCATTAGGCAAATCTGCTGCACAAAACTTTTTTAAAGTGTTGAAGAGCAAAGATGTCAGCTTGAGGATTAAGGTGCACCTGACCCAAGTCATGGTATTTTCAATAACCTCACATGCATGCGAAAGCTGAACAGTAAATAAGGAAGATCATAGAAGCATTGATACATTTGAGTTTTGGTGTTGGAGAGTATTGAAAGTGCCATGGGCTGCCAAAGAACCAATAGATCCATTTTAAAAGATGTGCATCCAGAATGCTCCTTGGAAGCCAAGATGGCCAAATTTTGTCTCTCATACTTCAGACATATTGTCAGGGGCGACCAGTCACTGGAGAAGGATATCATGTTTGGTAAGGTTGTTGTTGTGAAGTGCTGTCGAGTCAGTAAGGTGGAGGGTGATAAGAGGATAAAAATAGGAAGACCACTAACGAGATGGATTGGCCAAGTGGAAGCATCTATGGACTCAAGCGTAGCAACAGTAGTGAGGTTGGTCCAGGATCAGGCAGTGTTTCATTCTGCTGTGCATAAGGTCGCTATGGGTCGGTACCGACTCAATGGCACCTAACAACAACAACAAAACAACTACTACTACTACTACTTGGTTGAAAATTAGGCATGAGGGTGAGTTCCATTCCAGATCTGAAAGATGGTTGAGGGCCATAATGTCAGGTTCCTCCAGTCTCTCTCTAACTAGTTAGGTCAGTCTTTTATGCAATTTTGAGTTTTGTTCCATATCTTCTCTAACTCTATCTGGGACCTTCTAATGTAATCCCTTTCAGAACCGTTGGTAGTGGTAGCTGGGCATCATGTTGTTCTTCTGGACTTAGGGTTGTGGTGACAGACTTTCACCTGCTCCATTGGTCTGTTGGACTAGTCGATTCCTAAAATCTTCAATTTTCATCATTCTTCTTTCTTCCACACTTGCAGAGACCCATAGTTGTATTATAGCTGGCTGCTTATGAGTTTTTAAGATCCCAGCCTCTACTCACCACAGTAGGATATAAACCACTGTCTTGAGGACTATGTTATGTCAGTTGACTATGGTGTTTCCTGAGACTATGGTTCTGAGCCACTAAGCCCAGAAATTCATTGCTTTAAGATGTTTAATAATATCTAAGAAGTTTTCATCATTCCTTCCCTGTATGCTCTACCATATTCATAGGTGTATTTGCAGGAAATATCGTCACTCAAACCCTTATCTATTTTGGAGTATATGCTCACTCTCCCACCCATACTCATTCTGTCCATGTATCTACCCCCAGAACACAGTGTTCCGAGATTATGTAAATAACCCTATTTAACTCTATTCCCTTTAACACTTGCATAGCTAGCTCCCTGTATCTACACCAGTTTTCATCATTCTTGTGCCAACCCTTCTCTACTCCCTCCCCATCACCTGAGTCAACATCATGTGTCTACCCTTTATCCAGTGAATTAGTCTCTCTTCTCCTCCCTTGGCAACCGTCAAAGAATATTTCTTTTAGCCTGAAACCTGTTTTTTTTTTTTTTTTTTTTTTTTGAGTTTTTACAATACTGGTCTCATACAATATTTGACCTTTTATAATTTACTAATTTCATTTCACACAAAATACTCCAAGTTCATCTATGTTGGATGGTGTTTTGCAGATTTATCATTATTCTTCACCACTGCATAGTATTACATTGTGTATCTACAAAACTTAGTTTATTCATTCTTCCACTGATGGGCATTTAAGCTGTTTCTATTTTTGGAACTGTGACTAGTGCTGCCATGAACATGAGTGTGCATATATCTACTCATGTCATGGCTTTTATTTATTGTGGATATATACCAAGTAGAGGCATTGCTGGGTCATACGATAATTTCTATTTCCAACTGTTTGAGGAAGTCCCATACTGTTTCTCACAGTGGTTGTATTGTTTTACAGTCCCATCAGCAATGTAGGAGGATCCCAGTCTCTCCACACCCTTGCCAGCATTTGTTGTTTTCTTTGAATGTTGCTATTAAAACTGGTGTGAAATGATATCTCAGTGTTGTTTTGGTTTGTAGCTCTCTCGTGTGGCACTGTAGGATAAGCACTGAACCACAAGCATGGTTTAAATAGCAGATTCAATGGTTTAAAACTCACCAGCTGCTCCTCAGAAACCCTATTCAGGGTTGCTTTGAATTAGAACTGACTCTATGGCACTTAACAGTGACAATGGCTAATGATCTTGAACATTTCTTCTTGTTTATTGACCTCCTTAATGTCTTCTTTGATGAAATGTCTGTTCATATCATCTGCACATTGTTAAATTGGGCTGTTTGTTTCTAACTTGTAGAGGTGTTGCAGTTTTCTATAAATTTTAGAGATTTGTCTTTTGTCATGTCATTGCAAAAAAATTTTTATCCCAATCTGTGGGCTCTCTTTTTATTCTGTTGGCTAAATCTTTGATGCACTTAAATGTCTAATTGTTGGGAGGTTCCAGTTACCTGTTTTGTCTTCTACTGCTTGTGTGGTTTTATTATCTTTGACAATGAATTTATGCCATATATTAGAGCCCCTAAGTTTGTCCCAATTTTTTCATTGATGATCTTTATAGTAATAGGTGTTACATTAGGTCTTTAATTCATGTTGAGTTTGTTTTTGTATGTAGTGTGAGATATGGGTTTTGTTTCTTTTTTCTTTTTTTTCTGTAAATGGATTCCCAGTTTGCCAACACAATTTGTTGAAGAGATTATCTCTTCCTCATTTAATGTGTATTGTCCCTTTGTCAAGGATCAGCTGACCATATGTGGATGGATTTACTTCTGGGTTTTCAATTCAGTTCCATTGATCAATGTATTTTCGTTGTACTAGTACTAAACTGTTTGACCACAGTGAACCACTCTGTCTTGTTTTGTAATGTGGACAGAAATTGTTTACTGCTTCCAAGATATTGTGGTGGTGTTGTATTTGATTTAAATTAATGATTGCATGTTGGTGTAGTCTCAGGCATTCACCAACTGCCTTCTGGGGGGTGTGATTGGGGTATGGAAGCATGTGCATTGTTCCCTGTTTGTGCTGTTCCATTTAGGATGGTATTGGCTGATGTTGGTTATTGTCATCGATCATGTGTATAGTAGCTGGCATTGACCCTTGCCTGGTGGCTGGGGCAACAGAGGGTACCATTTTGGCTGGACTGTATGTACACTGTTGCTACCTTCTGTCAGGCGAGGCAAAAAGAGACAACATACAAAGGAGAAGGAAAACAAACAAAAAACCAGCATCAAAACAAGAATATAGTAAAAGGGAGAAAAAAAGCAGTTAATAGCTAGAAAAAGAATACAAACCCCAAATAGAGAAAAGAGGGAGAGGACAAAAAACTTTTAAAAAGCCAGAGAGGAGAAAATTTTGGGGTCTTTTGCCAGTCAAGAATCTCACATGGTAGGTAGGCAGGAATGAGACAGTAGTGCTCCGGCCCTAGGTGGAGTGCCTGTAGGGCTAGCTAGGTCTTGTCTGTTCTGTGCACCCAGTCTGGAAGTAGTTTGTGCAGACCCCAAAGCAGCTCTGGGATCAGTGTATTTCTGTCTCACAGGGCAGTGGAGGGTGAGTTGGCCAGAACCAGTTCTGCAGGTCTGGTGTAGGCCACACCTGGAGTTAGTGCTAATTCACTTTGATACAAGTCCGACCACCCAGAGAGCAGGAACTTAGATGGGAGTGTATGTGGTGGGAACTGGTCACACCTTTGGTCACCAGGATAATTAGAGGTACAAGAAGGAAGTTCACAACTTTCTCTCTGCCAATAAGCCATATGCTTCTTTGCCATCTGTGAAAATCCAAGATGGCCCTGCCTCCCTCCCTTTCCCCATCCCCCAGCCCCCCTGCCCGACTCCTGGCTCCTACTCCTCTGTCCAGCTGCTTATCCTGGTTAGGGCTAGTCCAGCGCTGGCCAGAGCAGGTTTGGAGCAGAATTTGCCTGAATCCAGATGCTGCAGGGGTTAATGTGGCTAGCTCCCCATTCCTTTGATGGGACTCTCAACTGCAGAGCTCACCTACTATGTTCCACAGGTAGTTCTGTAGCACAGTGAGTTTTGAGGTTTTGGATCTAGTAAAGTAATAGGGAACATCTAAATTACTTATCTTAAAACATTTGTAAAAGGTAATATTGTGTCATGCGATCTACAAGTTAGACTTTGGAATTAGCTAGTCTTGGACCAAATCCAGG
>NW_006408522.1:38889474-38890822 GCF_000296735.1 Chrysochloris asiatica
CGAGGAGCAGCTGGTGAGCTTGAACTGCCGACCTTGCAGTTCAAACAGCTTTGCAGTCTGGCGCATTAACCCACAGTGCCACACCAGGTCTCATCCCTAGAGTAGGGCGCCCTGTTGGTAAAGTAGAGCATTAGCAAAAAAGAGGAAGACCCTCAGTGAGATGGATTGACTCTGTGGCGGCAACAATGACCTCAGACAGAGGATGGCGCAGGGACCGGCAACATTTTGTTCTGTTGTACATGGAGTTTCCAAAAGAATATTATGAAGATAAAATGAAATAATATTTGTGACATGCTTCCCATGATTCCTGGTGCTTAATGTTGTTGATTGGTAAGTCCTGTGAATAGGTTCCAACTCATAGTGACGCTGTATAGGGTTTCCAGGAGTCCTAGTATGGCGTTGTAGGCTAAGCACTGGACTTCAAGATTGGTTTGAACCACAATATCTGCCATTCCTTGGGAACACTATTGTTGTTGTTAAGTGCATTGAGGTGGTTCCGACTCATAGCAACTCAGTACTGAGTTTCAGAGGAGTGGCTGGAGAATTTGAACCACCAACTTTTCAGTTCTAGTGTGGACCTTATAGGATCACTATAGGTCGGAACCGACTCAACGGCACTTTACAACAACAACAAGTTTTCTGTTCAAAGCGACCTTTTGGCCCAGTGCATTATACCACAGCACACACCAGTACTCCTGGAAAACCTAGTCGCTACTAGTCCGAACCTACTCAACAGCACTAAACAATAATTTATTCCTACTTCCTTGCCTTAGCTAATTCGTATTCACTCTTCAAAGATCCCCTAAATTCTCTATCCTTTTGTTTCTTAAGATTTTCCCAGCCTTCAGTGAATTCTTTTTCCCATATCTTGAACTTCTGCTGATTTAATTATATCAATTTAATATCTCATGGACATTTGTTCTGTTTTTCAAACTGGAGTTCATTTTTTTTTTTTTTTTTGAGGGAAAGGGTATTTTAATTTGCAATTCCATCTTTTCCATAGGTAGCACACAGAGCCCTAGATAGGGCCAGTGTAATTATGTCTTAAATTTTTTGTTTTCATTGCAGAAATTCCCTATACCAGTACTGACTAGAAATGGTGATATTTCACAAGTTGCCTTATTTAAAAGAATGAGTATAGAGAGGGCCATATGTGAAGTAAAGAGTTAGGAAGCTTATTTTTAATGATTACTAAGGAGCTCTGGTAATGTAGTGGGGTTACAAATCAGACTATTAACCACAGGGTCAGCAGTTCAAAACTACAAGCCATTCTACAGGAGAAAGATGACGCTTTCTGCCCCCATAATGACCCTATACACCTTGGACACCCTATACAGGGTTGTTGCAG
>NW_006408522.1:38891430-38892751 GCF_000296735.1 Chrysochloris asiatica
GCAGAGGCCACGATGCCTGTAGTCCCAAGTCTGCCCACCAGTGATGCAACCACCCTGGTTTCTGGGTGCCTCTTTGTCTCCCTCTGTTTGTCTGTCTGTGTATTCTTTTGCTATCCCTATCACCGCTGGATCTCCCCTCCTCGTGAACCAAACACTCGTGAACAACACAACTATGTCGAGGACAGTCCCCGACACAGGGTTACTATGAGTTGGAACTAACTCCATGGCATACCACCACCACCATCATCAATGACTAATAGTTCAATATATCTTGATATGAAAAAATTTTTGGTTTACCGGCAGAGATATGCAGAACACACAGATTATTATTTTAACTTTCTAGTAACTTTTCTTACTGATAAATTCAGATTTAACTTTAAAAGAAAATCTCTTCTTAAATGTTGCTGTTGTTTGACATTGAGTTAGTTCTGACTCATAGTGACCCTATATAGCGTTTCCAAGGAGCGGCTGTTGTGTTTGAACCACCGAAATTGGATTTAGCACTTGTGGTTCAATCTGACCTTACGTTCAGTGCTTATCCTGCAGCTCCACAACAGGACGCCTTTCTTAAATTTGTTGTTGTTAGGTGCCATCGAGTGGATACTGACTCATAGTGACCCTATGTACAACAGAACGAAACACTGCCTGATCCTGGGCCAACCTCACTATTGTTGCCATGCTTGAGCCCATTGATGCGGCCACTTTGTCAAACCATCTCACTGGGGGTCTTCCTCTTTTTCTCTGGCCCTCCACCTTACCAAACATGATATCCTTCTCCAGCAACTGGTCCCTTCTGACAATTTTTCCGAATTATGAGAGGTGACGTTTGGCCATGCTGGCCTCCAAAGAGCACTCTGGCAGCACTTCTTCCAACATAGATCTATTGTTCTTTTGGCAACCAATGGCACTTTCAACACACTCCTCCAACACTAGAACTCAAAAGCATCAATTCTTCTACGGTCTTCCTTATTCACTGTCTAACTTTCACATGTATATGAGGTTATTGAAAATACCATGACTTGGGTCAGGTGCACCTTAATCCTCAAGCTGACATCTTTGCCCTTCAACACTTTAAAAAGGTCTTGTGCAGCAGATTTGTCTAATGCAATATGTCATTTGATTTCTTGACTGCTGTTTCCAAGAGTCTTAATAGTTGATCCAAGAAGAATGAAGTCCTTGACAACTTCAATCTTTTTCCGTTGATAAGAATGTTGTCTATTTGTCCAGTGGTGAGGATTTTTGTTTTCTTTACCTTGAGATGCAATCCATAGCAAAGGCTGTGCTCTTTGATCTTCATCAGTAAATATTTTAAGTCTTCTTC
>NW_006408522.1:38895236-38897115 GCF_000296735.1 Chrysochloris asiatica
CCTCAGGTTAGAAGGCACTCAAAATGCAACTGGGGAAGAGCTTACACCTCAAAGTAGAGCAGACTGTGATGATGCAAATGGGTTAAAGCCTGTGGGACCTTCATTTGCTGATGGGGCACAACTCAAAATGTAGAGAAACATCTGTAAACATCCATTAATAATTGGAACACGGAATGTACGAAGTATGAATCTAGGAAAATTGTCAAAAATGAAATGGAATGCATAAATATTGATATCTTAGGCAGTAGTGAGCTGAAATGGACTGGTATTGGCCATTTTGACTCTGACAACCACATGGTTTACTATGCCAGGAATGACAAATTGAAAAGGAATGGTGTTGCATTAAGAGCATATCCAGATCAATCACGAGGTACAATGCTGTCTGTGATAGGATAATATCCATGTGACTACAGGGAAGACCAGTTAATACTACTATTATTCAAATTTATGCACCAACTACTAAAGCCAGTGAGGATGAAATAGAAGAATTCTACCAACGTCTTCAAACTGAAATTGATCAAACATGCAATCAAGATGTATTGAACATTACTGGTGATTGAAATGCAAAGTTTGGGAGCCAAGAGGAAGGATCAGTAGTTGGAAAATATGGCCTTGGTGATAGAAATGATGCTGGAGATCACATGATAGAATTCTGCAAAACCAAAGATTTGTTCATTTTAAATACCTTCTTTAGACAGCATAAGAGATGACTGACTATACACATGGACCTCACAAGATGGAACACATAGAAATCAAATTGACTACATATGTGGAAAGAGATGATGGAAAAGTTCCAATTCAACAGTCAAAACAAGGTCAGGGAAAGATTGTGGAAGAGACCGTCAATTGTTCATATGCAAATTCAAACTGAAGCTGAAGGAAATGAAAACAAGTCCAAAATATGAACTTGAATATATCCCACCTGAATTTAGAGATCATCTGAAGAACAGATTTGATACATTAAACACTAAAGACAGAAGATCAGAAGAATTGTGGGATGACATCAAGAACATCATACAGGTAGAAATAAAATTTCATTAAGAAGACAAGAAAGAAGGAAAAGGTCAAAATGGATACCAGAAGAGACACTGAAACTTGCTCTCCAGTGTAGAGATGCTAAAGCAAATGAAAGATATGAGGAGGTCCAAGAGCTGAACAGAAAATTTCAAAGATCAGCTCGAGAAGATAAAGCCAAATATTACAACAAAATGTGCAAAGATCTGGAGTCAGAAAACCAAAAAAGGAAGAACACACTCAGCATTTCTCAAGCTGGGGGAACTGAAGAAAAAATTCAAGCCTCGGCTTTTGTTATTGAAAAATACTCCTGGCAAATTACAGAATGATGCAGAAAGCATCAAAAGAAGATGGAAGGAATATACAGTTTCACTGTTCCAAAAAGGAAATGGTTGATGTTCAACGATTTCAAGAGGAAGCATATGATCAAGAGCCAATGATGCTGAAGGAAGAAATCCAAAATGCATTGAAGGAATTGGCAAAGAACAAAGCACCAGGAACTGATGGAATAACAATTGAAATCTTTCAAGAAAGTGATGTGGCACAGGAGGCACTCGCTCATCGATGCCAAGAAATTTGGAAGACAACTATCTGACCAACTGATTGGGAAAAATCATATTCTTGCCCATTCTAAAGAGAGGTGACCCAAAAGAATGTGGAAATCATCAGACAATATCTTTGATATCCCATGAGAGTAAAGTTTTACTAAAAGTAATATAGAAACTGTAACAAGCATACATTAACAGAGAACTTCCAGTGGTTTAAGCCGGGTTCAGAAGAGGCCGTGGAACAAGGGCTTTTGCTGATGTCTGACGGATCTTGGCTGAAAGTAGAGAATAACAGAAAGATGTTTATCTGTGCTTTA
>NW_006408522.1:38897655-38902365 GCF_000296735.1 Chrysochloris asiatica
AAGGACTTCATTCTTCTTGGATCAACTATTAAGACTCATGGAAGCAGCAGTCAAGAAATCAAATGATGTATTGCATTAGACAAATCTGCTGCACAAGACCTTTTGAAAGTGTTGAAGAGCAAAGATGTCAGCTTGAGGATTAAGGTGCACCTGGCCCAAGCCATGGTATTTTCAATAACCTCATATGCATACTAAAGCTGGACAGTGAATAAGGAAGATCGTAGAAGAATTGATGCTTTTGAGTTCTGGTGTTGGAGGAGAATATTGAAAGTGCCATTGGACTGCCAAAAGAGGAAACAGATCTGTGTTGGAAGAAGTGCAGCCAGAGTGCCTCTTGGATGCCAGCATGGCCAAACTTCGTCTCCCGTAATTCTGACATATTGTCAGGAGGGGCCAGTTGCTGAAGAAGGATATCATGCTTAGTAAGGTGGTGGGTCAGAGGAAAAGAGGAAGACCCCCAACGAGATGGACTGACAAAATGGCAGCATCAATGGGCTCATGCGTGGCAACAATAGTAGGTTGCCCAGGATTGGGCAGTGTTTCATTCTGCTGTGCATATGGTTGTTATGAGTCGGTACCAAATCGATGGCACCTAAAAACAACAACGTGTTCAAGGCATTTGCATTCATACCAAGAAAGGATAAACATTTTATAATACTTCAATTATTTAAAACCCCTTCATTACAAACTCAGTCAAATATAATAAAGAAGAAACAAATAAGCAAAAAAGGACTCCATATGTAAAAAACAAAACAAAACCTATTACTATCAAGTTGATTATGACTTATAGGGACAATCTAGGATGGAGGAGAACTGCCACTAGGATTTCCAAGGCTAGATGAGCACTGTACTGTGATTTACATAGTCAGCAGTTCAAACTCACCAGCTGCTTCTCAGAAACCCTACACAGGTTTACTATGAGTCAGAACTGACACGATGGTGCTTAACAACAACAAAAGCAATTGTTATAAAAATAGATGGCCACATCTTTTTCCCATCCAGCAGCTGGTAAGTTTGAGCCACTGACCTTTTGGTTAGCAGCAAAGAGCTTGACTGCTGTGCCACCAATGGCTCTTTATACCAAAATTAAGCATTACAAAAACCATATAATTCAAAGCAATTTTTTTTTGGTACGAGAAGCCTTTTACTCAGAAGCTATTTACTGTTATTCTAATCTAACTATAATCTAACCACTTTGGTAAATGATGATACATATGAAAATAAACATAAGGACATAGCTGCATTCCAGCCCCAGTCAAGCCTTCACATGATGCAGCACCTGCCTACTTCCTGACTGAAGCCTAATGAGAGTCCTTGAACCGGAACCAGCAACCCAGCTACTCTGGGCTTCCTGACCCACAGAAAGTGTGAGAAAATAAATATTTGTTGTTTAAAAAAAATCACAGCTATATAACACTTCTTGAGGCTGTACTTTGACATTAAAAAAAAATTGATTTTGAACTATTTTTCTTGTAAAACATGTGTAACAAAGGATACACTATTTTAATAAATTCTACATGTACAATTTAGTGGTATTATTTCTAGTCTTCAAGTTTTGTTACCTTTCTCACTGTTCTTTTCCAAATTATTTTGCCACCATTAACCTTAAGTCACTTTCCCTTAGCTTTTCTTCTCACTTTTTGGGTAGCTGTTGTCAGTTTGATCCCACACAGATAAATCTTTGAATAAGCACAATGTTCAAGGCAGACATTCTTGGCTAAATTCAAGGCTAAATTGTTTAGTTCAACGCAGACTTCTGAGAAAAGTTTTGATGTTTAAAAATGATCTCAGAAGCATTGGTTTTGGGTGTTCATTCAGCTTTACTGGTTCCAGAAAGTCTGGATTCTTTGAGAATTTACATTCCAGTCCCCCAACTTTTGATCAGGATTCTTCTATACAACCTGAGATCAAATTGTTCAGTAATGATAGCTGGGCACCATTTACTTTTTCTGGTCATAGTTCAGAAAGCAGATGATCATGGAGACAGCGTTTTCTACTCTGATTCCTTACTCCCCTTCTTCCTCTGCTACTCCAGGTGAATGATGACTTATTGCAAGGATGACCTTTTTCAAGCTTTGAAAACCTCACACACTCCTAGGAAGAACAGATGCCCTGAGAAATAGTGTTAGACCAATTGACTGACATGTCTCAGGAGATCATGATCCCAAACTTCCCAAAGATAAAATAATAAAACCACCCAACAAATCCCATGATGTGTTTGGTTGTACATTAGTTAGTACATTCATTCTTATATTTAATAGTTGATTGATAACATTTACATGTGTTATATAATCCATTATTTGTCATAAGCATTGTGAAATCCACAGCAGATGTTCTTAGTCCCATTTAACAGATGAAGAAACAGATGAGCTATCTCAGGGAGATTAAAAAACTTGATGAAGCAATTCTGACTCCTAATCCAATTTTTTTTTTTTCTGCTGCAGTATGTTGTTTTATAAAATGTCAAAAATCTTTGATAACAATAAAAAGAATCTGAAATCATCAAAGTTTAACATTTAACACGCTTAGTTTAAAAATGTGAAAAACTGTTGCATTCTGTAAATATTTCCACTAAAAATGGTTAAGAGTTTTTGAGTACATGAAGGAGAAAGCTTTTGTTACATGGAAAAATCATTTAAGTGAATACGTCATTTACTAGGAATTCAGATGAAAAAGTAGCACACACACATAAACTAAGGCACACGTTTTTTTAAAGCAGGACTTTTCAGTCACTAAGATCCACAACAGCTTCTCATGTTCAGTGCTATGTGATGTGGGCTGTTTATTATTTACATGGTCTACAAACCATTCTTCTGTGCTCAAAAATGGTCCATGAAAGGAAGGGAAAGAGATAGCAGCAGTCATTACAAACTAGCAGACAGGTAGTATATACCCAGTCTGGATGGAAGAGAGCCAAGACAATGATAACTAACCTTTTCTCCACAAAAACAGTGGTTTAGGGGTCTTGAACTAAAGTTCTACTTGACACTCTATAGTGGAACTCTTACAATAATGATGAAATTTATGCCTCTTTGAAATTCTTATCCTGAACTTTATCAGCTCTGTTATTCAATCATGGGATCAGACGTTTGGCCACCCTTTTGGCGCTGTGGTTTAATATGACAGACTGCAAAGCAGTTTGAATGGCAAGGTCGGCAGTTTGAGCTCACCAGCCACTCCTCGGAAACCCTATATAGGGTCGCTATGGGTCGTATCCGGCCCGATGGCACTTAACAACAACAACAGGGCATTGTGGGTTAATGTACTGCACTGCAAAGTCGGTTCGAACTTCAACGACGGCGGTTCAAACTCACCAGTTGCTCCCCGGAAACCATATACAGGGTCGCTATGGGCTAGAATAGACTCAACGGCATTTAACAACAACAAAACAACCACACCCCCCTTAGCAAATGAATGGATTAGACAATCTTGCAGGAGCAATTGAAAGCAGGCTTTCCTATTCTGATATTTACAGGAAAATTGTAAACCCTTGCAAGGATTGTTGTTGTTGTTGTTATGTGCCGTCATAGCGACCCTGTACAGGGTTTCTGAGGTTGTAAATCTTTACGGGAGCAGAAAGCCTCGTCTTTCTCCCACTGAACAGCTGGTAGTTTCGAACTGCTGACCCTGATGTTAGCAGCCCAATTCGTAACCACTGCGCTACCAGAGCTCATTCCTGCAAGGATATTGTTGGCGTTGTTAAGTGCCATTGAGTCTATTCCGACCCATAGCGTCCCTGTATAGGGTTTCCGAGGAGCAGCTGGTGAGCTTGAACCGCTGACCTTGCAGTTCAAACAGCTTGCAGTCTGGGGCATTAACCCACAGTGCCACACCTGGGCTCCCTCCTGCAAGGGTACAGGGTGCTATTTCATTGCAACTGCTTCTTTCATTAATGTGTCCACTACTTTTTTTTTTTTTAAGAGCTGTGCTATCCATTGGCCTTTGACTTTCTAGAATCTGGTGATTTTCTTTCCAGGATGTTTTAAAATATAAAAGTATGTATTAACATTACACCCCAGCATCCATGTTTGTATTAATGTAAAGAGGCAATCTTTCCAGATCTCAATCTACTGTTTTAGTCTTTATTATATTGCTCTTAAGTTACTACAGTTATTTTTCCTTCTCAGCACTGTGGGATAAAGCATAGAACCGCAAGGTTGGTTTGAACAAGGTGGATGGTCCATACTTAGCAGCTACTCCTTGGAAACACTATTCAGGGTCAGCATGAGTTGGAACCGACTTGACAGCACTTAAGACCATTCTAAAACCACGGGTCCTGGGGTGATGCTGTAGGATAAACACTGGACTGATAACTTCAAAGTTGGTGGTTTGAATCCACCAGGGGCTCCTTGGAAACCCTAGATAGGGTTGTTCTAAGTTGGAATGGACTTGATGGCATTTAACAACAACATAACAGTATTCTAAAACTAGAAAAACTGATTCTGAGTCACTAGATAAAATTCCTTCCAATCTCCTTATTCATTAATTTGTTAAATTTGTTATGCGGTGGTATTAAAATATGTCCACAAATTCTTAACACAACTCCTTTCAAAGGTGGAGTCTAATTGCCTGGCACTGAATGTGCAGCAGGCATAAGGACTCACTTTTTTTTTTTTTTTTTTAAATTTAAGGTTTTTATTGTGGATTGAGTGAAAGTTTACAGGGCAGATCATCAGTTTCACATTCAACACTTCATATAACTTGTTTCAT
>NW_006408522.1:38902946-38904162 GCF_000296735.1 Chrysochloris asiatica
CCAGTAATTATCAACATATCTTGATTGCATGTTTGATCAAATTCAGACTGAAAAAGTTGATAGAATTCTTCAATTTCATCATCACTGGCTTTAATGGTTGGTGTGAAATTTGAACAACAGTTGTATTGACAGGTCTTCATTGTAGGTATATAGATATTATCCTATCACAGACAGTGTTGTACTTCAAGAAGCACCTTGAGACAGTCTTTTGATGATGGATACAATGCCATTCCTGTTCAATTTGCCATTCTTTGCCCAGTAAATCACATGATTATCAGATTCAAAATGTCTTCTACCAATCCTTTTCAGTTCACTAATGCCCTGACACACCACACATCTGTCAGTTTGTCATACGATGGAGGCTTATGAGTTGCTATCATTCTGAAAGCTATGCCACCAGTATTTTAAATACCAGCAGGGTCACCCATGGGGGACAGGTTTCAGATAGGCTTCCAGATGAAGATAGACTAGGAAGGAGTAACAAACTACTTCCGAATATTTAGTCACTGAAATCCTTATGAATAGCAGAGAAACACTGTCAGATATAGTGTTGGAATGTGAGCCTCTCAGGTTGGAAGGCACTCAAAATGTGACTGGGGAAGAGAGCCTCCTTAAAGTAGAGTTGCCCATGATGAGGCGAATGGAGTAAAGCCCGTGGGACCTTCATTTGCTGATGGGGCACAACTCAAAATGAAGAGAAACAGCTGTAAACATCCACTGAAAATTGGAACACGGAATGTATGAAGTATAATTCTGTCAAAAATGAAATGTAATGCACAAACATTGATACCTTAAGCATAGTGAGCTGAAATGGACTGGTATTGGCCATTTTGAATCTGACAACCACATAGTTTACTATGCCAGAAATGACAAACTGAGGAGGAATAGTGTTGCATTCATTGTCAAAAAGAACATATCCTGATCAGTCACAAGTTACAATGCTGTCTGTGATAGGATAATATCCATGCACCTACAGAGAATACCAGTTAATACCACTAATATTCAAATTTACGCACCAACCACTAAAGCAAATGAGGATGAAATAGACGAATTCTACCAACATCTTCAATCTGAAATTGATCAAACATGCAACCAAGATGTATTGATCATTACTGGTAATTGGAATGCAAAGGTTGGGAGTAGAGAAGGAAGGATCAGTAGTTGGAAAATATGGCCTTGGTGATAGAAATGATGCTGGAGATCACATGATAGAATT
>NW_006408522.1:38904262-38914195 GCF_000296735.1 Chrysochloris asiatica
TAGCCAATGTCTAAGTTGCCCATCCCTATCTACCCTGTGCACAGAGTGGATAGCATTGATACTTGATTTGAAGACTTTTTCCCTCTCTGTTGGTATTTAGAGTAACTACCCCTCTGAGTATAGAGGACTCACTTTTAACAAACAAAAGCGTCACAAGACTGATGACTTGTGACTTCGGGGGCTAGGTCATAAAAGACATTATTACTTCTGTTTGTTTGCTCTTGGGCTTCCCAGTCTCGGGAAAACCGTGTGCTGTGCTGTAAGGGTTCTCACATGGCCTCCGTAATACCCATGCAGGGAGCAACTGAGACCTGTGAACAGCAAGCACTAGCTTGCTAGTGATGTGAAACATCTATTATTTAAGCACATTTTCCAGCCCCAGTCGAGTCTTCAGATGACTATAGTTCTAGCTGATGTCTTGACTATGACTCATGAGAGATTGCAGTCAGAAGCACCCAGCTAAGCCACTTCCCTAATGTCTGACCTACAGACATTATGAGATAACATACAACTATTATTATATGCATCACTTTTTAGAGGAATTTGTTACCTAGCAACAATACATCTATCCTGTTAAAATAAGGTGTTGCCTTTATTCATTCAACAAATATATACTGAGCATCTAATACTTGTCATGCAGTCTTGTGTATGTTGTTGTTATTAAGTACTGTTGAGTTGGTTCAGACTCATAGTGACCCTGTATAGTGTTTCTAAGGAGCAGCTGGTGGGTTTGAACTGCTGGCCTTGTGGCTCACCGTCTAGTGCTTATCTTACAGTGCTAAAGTGTTTTTAATGATTTTTAATCTTATGATGGATACACCTATTAAATAAAATAGATGACACCATCCTTTAACTACAGTAAATGTTAAGGGGACTAGTAGGGCTATGAATGCTTCTGATCTTCATTCTGAAGGTCAGGAAAGGTTTCTTTCATGAACTGACACTTAAGCTGAGATGAGGAATTGTTGTTGTTATCTGCTGTGAAGTCGGTTCTGACTCATAGTGACCCTGTATAGGGTTTCCGAGGCTATAAATCTTTACAGGAGCAGAAAGCCTCATCTTTCTCTCATGGAACAGATGGTAGTTCTGAACTGCTGACCCTGAGGTTCGCAGCCCGATTCGTAACCACTACACTACCGAGCTCCCTTATTTGATCCTAGGGTTCCTTAAAAGAAGAACAGGGCAGGTCAAAGAGGAAGTATTAGGGGAGGAGGTAAATTGAAATTTTAGATAGGATGGTGATGAAAGGCTTGCTGAGAATATGACATTTGTGCAGAATCCTGAAGAAGGTGAGGGAGTACGTCACAAAGATTGCTGAGAGATGTGTTGCGGGAATATCAAGTTTAAGGTTTGAGGAAGGTGTATGTCCAATGTGTTTGATGAAGCATGGGGAAACCAGTGTGTCTGGAACTGAGTGCATGAGGAGGAGAACCATAGAAATGAGGTCAAAGAGGTAAGGTTTCGGGGAGGTAAATGTACATGGCCTTATAGGCCATCGTGAAGACTCATGTCTCTCTGCCTCCTGTGAAAGTGGGTTGCAGGGAGCAAGGGGGACCAACCAGTGGGCTATTGACATAATCCAGGAAAGAGGTAAAGGTAATTTTAAGGCCAGGGAGGAAGCAGTGGAGAAGTGAGAGTCCTTAGATTTTAGATACATATTGAAGATAGAGCCAATAGATTTTGCTAATAGACCAATTATACTATGTGAGAGAAAGAAAAGAATCACAGTTGACTCTAAGGTTGTTGTTGTTGTTGTTGTTAAGTGCCTTCAAGTAGGTTCTGACCCATAGCGACCCTATACAGGGTTTCGGAGGAGCTACTGGTGAGTTTGAACTGCCGACCTTGCAGATCAAACAGCTTTGAAGTCTGGTGCGTGAAGTCCAAGCAAAAAGAAGACTGAGTGAAGAGTTAGTCTTTTGTGAGGAAGACTTAAGAACTAAGTTAAAGATTCCTATTAGGTTATGAATCGAGCTGTGAACCTCAAGGTCGGCAGTTCAAAACCACCAGCAGTTCCGCCAGAGAAAGATGAGGCGGTCTGCTCCCATAAAGATTTACAGCCTCAGAAACCCTATACAGGGTCGCCATGGGTCGGAATCGACTCGACAGCACTTAACAACAACATTAGATATATAGGAGTCCTGGTGTGGTGCTATAGAATAAGCACTTGACTGCAAGATTGGTTTGAATCACAAGGTCAGCAGTTCAAATTCACCAATCATGCCTTGCTGTGAGTTGGAAGCAACTTGACTGCACTCAACGACAATGACATTAGATACCTAAACAGAAATAATGAATAGCAGTTGGACATACAAGGCGGGTGTCAGGAGAGTGGTCTGGGTTGGAGATCCACACTTAGAAATTGTAGGTATATATAGATCAGATTTGGAGTCCTGTTGTGGTGCTGTGGGTTAATGCACAGGACTGCAAGGTTGGTTTGAACTGCAAGGTTGGCAGTTCAAGCTCAACAGTTGTTCCTCGGAAACCATACACAGGATCTCTGAGTCGGAAATGACTCAACAGCACCTAACCACTACAATAGGAGACCAAGTTTAAGCAATCAGGGCAAATTAGATCACAGGGAATGAATGGTTATGTAAAACAGAAGTGGTTCAGGACTGGGGCCTGGAGCAATCGATATTAGAAGGGTGAAGTAAGGAGACATGAAGAACAGCAACAAAAAAGACTAGGAAGTAGGAGGAAAATCAAGAGTGTGCTGTCTTGGAAGCCAATTTGATAAACTATTTCAAGAAGGAGAATGAATAATGATGTTAAACATTACTGAAGGGTCAAATAAAGAAATTGACCATCGGTTTAGCAATGTACATGCTGTTTGTGGCAAACAGTTTTGGTGCATAAAATAAACTATTGTCAATTAGAGGGGGCTCTAGAGAGAATGGGGAAATCCTGGTGCAGCACAGTGGGATAAGCACTGGACTGCTAACTGTAAGGTTGGCAATTCAAATCCACCAACCACTTGTTGGAAACCATAATGGGGGCACTGTGAGTTGGAACCAACTTGATGGGACTTAACAACAACAGAGAAAATGGGAGGGCAGAGTTTATAGACATGAATATAAGTAACTCTTTAGATGAACTGTTGTAAGGAAGAATGAAAAATGAACTTGTAGCTAGAGGATAATGTAGAAGAGAGAAATAATACTATTTCCGTATGCTGATCCAGTTGTTGTTGTTGTCGTTAAGTGCCGTCGAGTCTATTCCGACCCATAGTGACCCTGTATAGGGTTTCCAAGGAGCGGCTGGTGAACCTGAACCACAGACCTTGAAGTTCAAACAGCTTTGCAGTCTGACGCATTAGTCCATAGCACCACACCAGTAGTAGTTGTTGTTAAGTGCTGTCGAGTCAGTACTGACTCATAATGACCCTGTATAAGATTTCCAAGGAGCATCTTGCAGGTTTGAACCGCCAACTGTGAGGTTCACAGTCCAGTACTTATCCTATAGCACCACACCAGGAGTCCTGGTCCAGAAGAGGGGTTGGGGGGTGGGGGAGAGTTAGGATCTAGTGAAAAAATGGAGATGGCAGCTTTAAATGATAATATGGACAGTTTATTCCTGGTAACAGGAGGGAAGGTAGCATATATGGGCACAGATGCTGGTGGGAGGGTGGAGATGTTGTGGGGAGCTTGTGGAAGTTTTCCTACGATTGTTTCTATTTTCTTAGTGAAATAGCAATCAGGGTCAAGAACTGAGAGTGAAGACAGAGGAGGAGGTGTTGGAGGTTTAAGGAGAGAAGAGAAAATCTGAAATCATTGTCTAAGAGAATTGGATAGTAAGTGAACTAGGGAAATGCAGTATGATTACTGGACAGTATGAAGGGCAGGGTTGAAGCTAATAGTCATAATGTTATGAATGTAAAGGGAAGCTAGTCAGCATGGATGAATGTTTTCATCTACCACTGTTCAGCTGCATGTGTGCAGGTAAAGGGTACCATCTCTGTGAGAATAATATTTTTACTTTTTTGCATTTAACAAATGGCTACTAAAATAATGAAATGGTCATTTTTGCAAACCATACTTTATGTAGGATTGTTGGAGAATGCAGGTTCTGGTTAACTGGATATCTTGAATAATTAAGTCTATGATATCATCATCAACTATTTTTATAGAATTAGAAGATGAAAAATAACTCCTCTGAATATTAGATAAGTCTTGGAATAATAACAAGTATTTCAATAGCTAACAGCCTAGTTGTTGGTGGTTAGTACAGTCAAGTTCGTTCCCATGCATAGAGACCCTGTATCGGGTTTCTGAGACTGCAATGGCCTTAGTGCATTGTTATGAAAAGTTATGATTAATGTATAATCCTAAGGAAAAATCCAGTTACTTGAGTATTCTGGCACTTGGGATTCTGGATAAATTATATTGAGAATTTCCCCAAACAAATAAAAATGAAAAAGATGTCATTAAATATTACAATCTTCACATAAATCCATCTATTGTATCTTGGTTGTTATCAGTGATAGTATTGTAATAATAGTTTTGTTTTATTTGTTATGGCATTTATTCTTCATAGTGAAGGGATCCAAGAACCCACTGCCAATGAGTCAATTCCAACTCACAGAGGCCCTATAGGGTTTCTGAAGCTGTAAGTCTTTATAGAAACAGAAAGTCTCATCTTTCTCCAGTGGAGTAACTGGTGAGTTTGAATTGCTGACCTTTTCGGTTAGGGCAACAGGTAGATCAAATAATTCATTTCTGAATCTTAGGCAATGCCAACACCAATGTTAATGTCAGTGAGAGCATGATTATCTAGAATTGCTCCATCTTTGATTGTTACAAAACACATTTCTTTTTCAGGTGCTTGTATATTCTCATAGCTCAAAGCTCAAAATCACATTTGACTGTGATTTATATTATTTACATTATTCACTTATTTTAAGTTATTAAAATAATTTTTTCCTGATTGCATAAGCAATGCATATTCACTAATAAGATTGGGGAAATCTGGAAAAGTAACGAGAAGAAAATGAAAGTTAAAATGAACATTTTGGTGAGTTTTATTACTTTAGTCAATATATATATATATTTAGAAAAATTTTATCAAGACTCATATACTTTTACATCTGTGTTTTATTTATTTTTTTAACTTAACATTTTATTGTGAATATTTCACATGTCTTGACATTTTCTTCTTCTTCATTTAAAAAAAACCCCAAAAACTTTTTAGTGCAAATTGGGTGAAGATTTACATAGCAAATCAGTTTTCCATTTAGCAATTCATACACAATTTGTTTCATGTCATTGACTGAAATCCCCACAATGCAGCATGACATATTAACTCCTTTCTGTGTTTTCCATTTCCATTCCTACCCTTTCTACCTTCTGAACTTTGTTCTTGGGTAAATGTCATCACACATCCTTTGAAAACAGTATTTATAATGGCTGTGCAGTAAGTCAGTTTGAGCTGCAAGATTGGAGGCTCAAACTTACCAGCCGCTCCTTGGAAACCCTATACAATGTCTCTTTGAGTCACAACTAAGTTGATGGCACTAAACAACAACAGAGACAACAAAATGCAGTACTCTATTATATGAACATATTTAGGATGTTTTCAGGTTTTTGAAGACACTATGGTGAATGTCCTTGTACATAAGTAATTATGCAGTACTGATTATTTTCTTATGGTAGATTTCTAAAAGTATAACTATAGTGTCAAAGGGTATAAACATAAAAACAAATAATAGGTATGTATTGTAGTTGCCCTCCTGAAAGGTAGTGCTTATGTGCAGGCTTCTTGGAAATGAACGAGTGGTCCTTTGAGAATTCTGTGTGCCTCTATAGCACCTGTCTGTTCACTATACCTTTGTTGTTTACTTCACTTCAGTTTAGATCTTGTATGAACTATTTCACCAGGCTTCTAAGGCTACCTTTCCACCACAATAGTGTCCATGCTGAGGTTTCCAGAGGTATCTTTACATCACTGGCCTCATCACTTCCCTGATAAGGACCTCTTCAGTCCCAATGGGTTACATGGTTGCACACAATGCCCTTCAAGTTGACATTAGCCTCCCTTTTCAGCCTCATTGACCACACAGAATGCCATTTAATTTCCAAAACATACAATGTTCATTCATGCTTACAAACCTTTACACATGTTTTACTCTCCCCCATTTCCTTTCTGACACTCCAGTTCATCTTTCAAGATGCAGGGCTAAGAACCTCTTTAGTCATCCCTCCTTCACTTCCCTGGGGAGCAGAAGTGCTTGGCCCACAACAGACCAGCACCCACATCTACAATCTAGCACCGCTCACTCTGCATGATTTCCTCATTGAATGTGAATTCTGAAAGACATTGTCTTGTTCATCCTCAGTTCTTAGCCTATTACAAAATTGGGGATCAATAAATATTTATTGACTCAAAGGCTAATACCAATTTGGGTATACAGTCCTTATCCATCTCAGAGGAATAAGATTTCAGGGATTTGCTATTGCTGACTAGTTAAAGGGACTTCTGGTGTGGCACGGTAGGATTAGTACTGGACTGTGAGCCACAGGTTGGTGGTTCAAATCCACCTTGGAAACTCTATCCAGGGTCTCTATAAGTTGGAACCAACTCGATGGCACTTAACATCAACAATAACTAGTTAAAGTGATTCTTACTAAGCATATGGTCTTTACCATGCTGTCTTTGTAGCTTCGATTCTTCCTTTTCTTCCTGTTCCTATTTGCCCTAATTGTATTTTGTTGCTTACCTTTCCTTCAATTCTTTCAGTCGATCACACTATTGAGTCTTGGTGTGGCAATGGACTGCTAACTGCAAGGTTGGAATTTCAAACCCACCAGCCACTCCTCTGAAACCCCATGTTGTTGTTGTTAAGTGCTGTCGATTCGGTTCCAACTCATAGTGACCCTGTGTAGAGTTTCGAAGGAGCAGCTAGTGGGTTTGAACTGCAGATCTTGTGGTTCGCAGTCCAGTGTTTATCTTACAGGGTTGCTATGAGTCAGAATTAACTTCAAGGCACTTACCAACAACAACCACATCTACCTTATTATGATTTCGCTCATCAAACAAAGCTCCATGCTGCAAGTAGCTAATGGCTTCACCTCCATATTTTCCCTTTTGTTCTTGTACTGTTTCTAAGAACACCAGAGCTGTTGATATTCTCTGATACTTTGTATGATCCATGAGAAATACACACAACTGGCAAGATCCCAGCTGCTACTGATCTAAGCAGGATGTAGAACATTGTCTTTGTGGACTATGTTCTGAGCTCCCAGACCCATCAACTCTTTGCCTTAAGATGTTTGATATTATCTAGTATTTTCCACCATTTTGTCAATTGTATACTCCACCACATTCCTAGTTTTGTTTGCAGGAAAGGTAAATACTCATGTACACATATCTTCTTCAAACTCCTAAGTATTTGTGGGATATATATATATCTTCCTCCCATACCCATTAAGCCTATGTCTCAATCCATGTATCTACACATAGAATACTGTTGTTCCAAGGTTTTGTATATTTCACCATTTACCTCTATCTCCTTTAATCCATGCATACATTCCCACGTCTTTCCTATCTTTATCATTCTTCTGCCACCCTCCCCCTTCTTGTATATTGTCCTCCCCATCACCTGAGCAAACATGTGTCTATCCTTCATCCAGTGAATTAATCTCTCCCTCCCGTTCCTGGTAACCATCAAAGAATGTTTCTTTTAGTATGAAAATCTTATCTTAAGTTTTTACAATAATGGTCTTATACAATATTTGTCCTTTCCTGTTTGACAATTTTCACTCAACAGAATGTCCTCCAAGTTCATCTATGTTTTGCAGATTCATTGTTATTCTTCATGTTGCATAGTATGTGTATGTACCAAAGTTTGATGGGCACTTAGACTGTCTCCATTTTTTGGCTATTGTGTATAGTGCTGTGATGAACGTCAGTGTGCATACATCTACTCATGTCCCGACTCATATTTCTTATGGATATATACCAAGTAGAGGGATTACTGTGTCATAAGGTATTTCTGTTTCTAACTTACTGAGGAAATGCCATACTATTTTCCAGAGTGGTTGAACTATTTCAACCAAGGTAGGAGGGTCCCAGTCTCTCCATATCCTCATCAACATTTGTTTTCTGTGTTTTTGAACTTTGCTGTTAATCATGCTGTGAGATGATATCTCATAGTTGTTTTGATTTGCAGCTCTGTAATGGCTAAAGAGGAGTCCTATGTGCACTCTGGAATAAAGTACTGGACCTCAGGGTGGGTTTAAACCACAAGGTCAGTAGTTCAAACTCACTAGCCACTCCTTGGAAATCATATACAGGGTCACTATGAGTTGGAACAAACTCAATGACACTTAACAACAACAATGGCTTATGATTTTGAACAATTCTTCATGTTTCTTGGCTACCTGAATATCTTTCTTGGTGAACTGGCTATTCACGTCCTGCACCCATTTTTTAATTGGGTCGTTGGTCTTTTTCTTGTAGAGGTGTTGGAGTTTTCTATAAATTTTAGACATTAGTTCCTTGTCTGATATGTCATCACAAAATTTGTTGCCCAGCCTGTGAGCTCCCTTTTTAGTCTTTTGGTGAAATCTTTTGGTATAAATACGTTTCTAATTTTTAGGAGGTCCCAGACATCTATTTTGTCATACTGTTTGTATGTTTTTTTGTAATGATTATTAGTGTATATATGCCATGTATTGTTGTTGTTAAGTGCCGTTGAGTTGGTTCCGACCGATAGTGACCCTGTACAGGGTTTCCCAGGGTGTAAATCTTTACGGGAGTAGAAAGCCTCATCTTTCTCCTGTGGAGCAGCTGGTAGTTTCAAACCACTGACCTTAAGGTTCACAGCCCAATTCATAACCACTACGCTACCAGAGCTCCTTATGCCATGTATTAGAGACCCTAAATTTGTCCCTTTTTTTTTTTTCATTGATGATCTTTGTAATCATTCTAGATTTTATATTTAGTTCTTTAATCCATGTTGAGTTTGTTTTTGTGTATGGTGTGAGATATTGGTCTTGTTTCATTTTTCTGCAAATTGATTTCCAGTTTTGACAGGACCATGTGTTGAAGAGACTATCTCTTCCGCATTTAATGTGTTTGGCCCTTTGTCAAAGATTGGTATATTGTATGTGGATGGATTTACTTCTGGGTTTTCAATTCTGTCCAATTGATCTATGTATCTTTTGTTGTACCAGTGCCAGGCTATTTTGACCGCTGTGGCTGTGTAGTAAATTTTGTCATCCGGGAATGAGAGGCCTTCAACTTTGTTCTTCTTCTTAAGCAGTGCTTTGTGCATCCAAGTTCTTCCATATATAGTTTGTAATCATTTTTTCCCCATCTTTTTAAAGAATGACGTTGGAATCTAGATTGGGATTGCATTATATCTATAGATTGTTTTGGGTAATATAGACATTTTCACAATGTTAAGTCTTCCTATCCGTAAGCATGGTAAATTCTTCATTTTTGTAAATCTCTGTTGGTTTTTTGTAGTTAAGTAGTGTTTGTAGTTTTCATTGTATAGGTCTTTTGTCTCTCTAGTTATATTTATTACTAAGTATTTCATCTTATGGGTAGCTATTGTAAATGGTATTTTCCTAATTACCTTTTCAGAGCTGTCTTTATTAGTACAGAGGAATCCAACTCATTTTTTTATATTGATTTTGTACCCTTCCCCTGTGCTGAATCTTTCAATGAGTTCCAATGATTTTATTGCTGAGTCTTTGGGATTTTCCATGTATACGATCATGTCATCTGCAAATAGAGTTTTACTTTTTTGCTAATTTGGATGCCTTTAATTTCCCTTTCTTGCCATGACTTCCAACACAATATTGAATACGAGTGATGATAAAGGGCATCCTGTTCACGAAAGGAATGCTATCAGTTTCTCTCCATTGAGAGTTATGTTGGCTGTTCGATTTGTATGTTGTTGTTGTTGTTAGGTGCCATCAAGTCAGTACC
>NW_006408522.1:38917710-38926833 GCF_000296735.1 Chrysochloris asiatica
GATGGCTAATCGTTATCTCTCATACTTTGGACATATTGTCAGGAGGGACCAGTTGCTGGAAAAGGACATCATGTTTGGTAAGGTGGAGGGTCATATAAAAAGAGGAAGATCCCAACGAGATGGATTGGCAAAGTGGAAGCATCAATGGGCTCAAGTGTGGAACAATTGTGAGATTGGCCCAGGACGGGCAGTGTTTTTTTTTTTTGTTGTGCATAGGGTTTCTGAGTTGGTACAGACTTGATGGCACCTAACAACAACAACAACAACAATGACCCAGTTTTCGATAGTGACCTTTAGCCATAGTTGTCAGGCTCCTCACTTTGTAGCTAACAGAGTAACTCTTACTATATAGCCAAACAGAGACCAATTTATTATGCCTGAGATATTCCTTTCCAGACTAGGTCATTGAATCACAATCTCACCATCCAGTTACCTGCTACAGTTTCTCCATTCTTTGGGGGCATAAGTTCTCAAGCTTGAAATCAAGTTTCAATCACCTAAGGAGCTTTAAAACATGCTGATGCCTGTATCAATGTCCAAACTTTCTGAAACGATGGAACTGGTGACCAGTGTTTTGAAAAGTTCCCTAGATGACTCTAATTTGTAGGAAAGGTTAAGAAACACGGGTCTAGGGTTCTTAGACTGGGAGGGAAGTGTGTTAATTTTGATGTCACTTCCCTTCTTTTGCCCTCGATTATAGTTGGAAACCCTATGCAAGGTTTCTGAGTTGGAACAGTCTTGACAGCAGTGAACACCACTACCAATATTTGACTATACGATTGACAAAGATTCTTAATTCTTGATCCTTTTCCTCTGCATCCTTTACAAATGGGTCCTTCTTCATTTCTTGTCATCCTTTACATGGGTCCTTCTTCATTTCTTGTCATTCTTGCTTGCCTCTCTGTCTTATACTTTTCTTTACTTAAAATGTTTTTTCTTTTCAATCCCTATCTACCTGGAGAAGCTTTATTCATCCTTACAAGTCTAGTTCACCTATCAAAGTGCTGAAGAGCAAAGATGTCGATTTGAGGACTAAAATGCACCTGACCCAATCCATGGTATTTTCAATAGCCTCATATGAATGTGAAAGTTGGACACTGAATAAGGAAGACCATAAAAGAATTGATGCAATAGAGTCATGGTGTTGGATAAGAGTATGAAAAGTACCATAGACTGCTAGAAGAGCATACAAATCTGTGTTATAAGAAGCACAACCATAATGATGCTTGGAAGCCAGGATGATGAGAGACTGTCTCTCATACTTTGGACATATTGTCAGAAGGGACCAGTCCCTGGAGAAGGATATCATGCTAGGTAAAGTGAAAGGTCAGCGAAAAAGAAGACCCCCAATGATATTGATTGGCGCAGTAGCTGCAACAATGGATTCATGCTTAACAATGATTGTGAGGATGGCGCAGGACTGGCCAGTGTTTTGCTCTGTTATTAATAGGATCTCTATGAATGGAAATTGACTTGATGGCACCTACCTAAAACAGTCATTCATTGTGTAATTGCCCTCTTCTAGTAGTGCTAGTTGATTTTTTTTTTTTTTTTTACATGCTCACACATCATCTTGCATCTATTTTGACTGTAGTTATTAACAAAGTACATTATGTGACTAGTTGTTTTCGTGATTGTGAATTTTGCTAGATCAATTCAACAATGAGTGGCTATAAATTCTGAATTTGGGGTTAAACAATGCAAAAAATAAGTTATATTATTTCTGTGCACCCTGATTTCTAGGAACTCACAGTATAGTACGGAATATATATGTATGAACAAATTGTTGCAATATCCTTGGATGAATGCTATAAAATATAGATGTACAATATGAAGGGAATGCTAAGTGCCTGGGGTTGCTACAGGCTTCTTAGCACTTGAACTTCAAGAATAAATAACTGAAACAGAGAAAGTTTTAAGTTGGCTTCGTAGAAAACCAAAGGACAAATGTTCTAGGCTGAGGAACAGGATAGGCAAAGTTTATAGAAAGTAGAAGGTTATGCTGAGTAGAAAGATAAAATTGGTGTTTAGGATGGATTGTTGTTGTTGTTAAGTGCCATCAAGTCGATCCTGACACATAGCGACCCTGTGTAGTGTTTCCGAGGAGCATCTGATGAGCTTGAACTGCTGACCTTGAAGGTCAAACAGGCTTTTCAGTCTGGCGCATTAACTCACAGTGCCACACCCGGACTCTTTAGGATGGATAAGGGGATCTAAATAGACTAAGGCCAGGTTTTGAGCTCTTTGATGACAATGAATATTTTCTATTTGTCTTTACTTTTTCAATGCCAGGTACAGTTCCTGGCTGTAGTATATACTCAACACATATGTGTTGAATTGCATTAGAAATTAGGAACACTGTCATGTGCTATCTATGCCAAGAAAAGTGCTTTTCAGAGCTGATTGTCAGACTTCAAGAAAGTCACAAAGGGTGTGGAAAGGTCCACAAAAACATTGCTCTTAATCTTTAATGTACCTGTGAATCACCTAAGGATCTTACCAAGTGTAGATTCTGTTTCAGTATGTCTGAGATAGGCCTGAGATTTTGAATTTCTAACAAGCTTCCAAGAGATGCTATTGCTGCAATAGGAGTATACAGGGGAGGAGATGTTCTCATCTGTGACATCCTATCAAAAGAGGAGACTCGATCTATAGCGATGAAGCCAAAGAGGGTATGTGATCAAATCTTTAATGGTTCAAAGATTAAACACAGATTGTTTCATAGAATGCTAGCAATGATGGAACCCCTGAAGCTTCAAAAAAGAAGTTCAAGGATAAGAATACTTAGTGAAAAAACCAAAATAAAATAAAAACAAGCCTGTTACCATGGAGTCAGTTCTGGCTCAAGGCGACCTCATGTGTGTCAGAGGAGAGCTGTACTCCATAGGGTTTTCAATGCTGATTTTTCTGAGGTATATCATCAGTCCTTTTTATTGAAGTGCCTTTAGATAGATTTTGCCATCCAAGATTTTTGGTTAGCAGCCGAGTTTGTTATTTGTTTGCACCACCCAGGAACTCCATATTTAGTATGTTGTTGTTATTAGATGTCATCAGGATGGGTCTCACACATAGTAACCCTATGCACAACAGAACAAAACACTGCCCAGTCCTGGGCCAATCTCACAATTACTGTTAAGTCTGAGCCCACTGTTAATGTCACGTGTTTGTCATTCTATCTCATTGGGGTGGGTGGGGGGTGTTCCTTCTTTTTTGATGACCCTACACTTTACCAGGAGTTCTGGTAGTGTAGTGTTTATGAATTGGGCCGTGAACTGCAAGATCAGCAGTTCGAAACTACCAGCTGTTCCAGGGGAGAAAGATGAGGCTTTCTGTTCCCGTAAAGATTTACAGCCTCAGAAACCTTGTACAGGGTCGGAACCGACGCCACAGCACATAACAACAACAACACTTTACCAAGCATGATGGTCTTCTCCAGTGACTGGTTGCTTCTGACAACATGTCCAAAGTAAGATAAACGAAGGCTACCTCCTCACTTCTAAAGGACATTCTGGCTGTACTTCTTCCAAGATATATTTGCTTGTTCTTCTGGAAGCTCATACTACTTTTATTATTATTCTCCCACACCATACTTCAAATGCATTGATTCTTCTATGGTCTTCCTTATTCATTGTCCAACTTTTACATGCATGTGAAGTAATTAAAAATACTATGACTTGGATCAAGCACACCTCAGTCCTCAAAGTGACATCTTTGTTCTTGAACACTTTAAAGAGGTTCTATGTAGTAGATTTGCTTAATTCAATATGTTGTTTGATTTCTTGACTGCTGCTTCCATGAGAGTTGATTGCAATTCTAAACAAAATGAAGTTTTTGACAACTTCAATCTTTTCTCCATTTATCCATGATGTTATTTATTGATTCAGTTGTGAGGATTTTCATTTTCGTTACATTGATGTGCAACCCATATGGAAGGCTGTAGTCTTTGATTTTCAACAGTATGTATTTCAAGTCCTCTTCACTTTTAGCAAGCAAAGTTGTGCCATCTGGATATCATAGGTTGTTAATGAGTCTACCTCTAATCCTGATGTCATGTTCTTCTTCATATAATCTAGTTTCTCAGATTATTTGTTCAGCATACTGGTTTTATAGGACAGCTCTTATGAAACTGGCTTGAATTTGTGGCAACTCCCTGTTGATGTACTGCTGCAACTGATTTTGAATTATCTGCAGCAACATTTTACTTGCATATGATATTAATAATATTGTTCAATGATTTTTGCTTTCCATTTGGTCATCTTTCTTTCGAATGGACACAAATATAGATCTCTTCCAATCAGTTGTCCAGGTAGTTGCCTTCTAAGATTCTTGTCATAGATGAGTGAGCACCTCCAGCTATATTTAGTCTGGGGATTGGTGGTTGAGTGCCATGGTGACAGTTGATTCCAACTCATAGAGACCCTGTATAGGGTTTCCAAGGCTGTAAATATTTATAGGAGCAGAATGCCCCATCTTTCTCTGATGGAGCAGCTGGTAGATTCGAAATGCTGACCTTGCGATTGGCAGTCCAGCTTGCTTAATTCACTACGCTAGCAGAATACATAGATGCTGAAATCATCCACATGTCATTAAGGAAAGTGGGACAATCTGGACAAACAGATAACTTTTGTCAAGATAACTCACAAAAGTCTTCAGTTATCAGTACAGTTGGAAACAAGTTTTTAACCAGGATCCACTATTGATCTCCCATCACTGCTTGCAAGTCAATTCTGACTCACAGTGACCCTCCAGGACAAAATGCATGGCTCCATAGGGTTTCTGAGGTTGTCAATCTTTACAGAAGAGAACTTTCATGGAGTGACTTGTGGATTTGAACTACCCACCTTCAGTTAGTAGCCTAACACTTAGCCTATGATATCACTACAGCTGCTTCTTATCTTCCATAAAATAGTTATTGTTATAGTGTTATAGGTTGTGTAGAATGTTTTTAATTTAATATTTGGGCTACGTCTAAAGGGCTGGACATATTCCTATAATTTCAAAGTATAAATTTCAAAGCACAGGAGGAAGAAAATACCGGGTTTTGAAGCCATTATGTTTTGGTATGAACCTATGCTCTATAATTTATTAAATCAATGACTGTGGCTAAAGTATTTGCTTTCTTTGAGCTTTATCTTCTTTGTAAAATGAGACTAAAATGTGATCATTTGGAGGAGTAAATAAAACAATGTCTGTAAAACACTTAGCATAGTTCCCAGCACTGTAGAACAGCTCAGTATACTTGGGTTTTTCTTTATACACTCCCCAAAGTGGAAACGATGAACAGGTTGGTCCAGAGCCCAAGGGCAAAGGCCAGGAGGAGTTTTGGAGCTCATCAGCTGTTTGCTTCCTTCTTTGATCTGGTGAGGAGTACCACTCCACAAGCTGGGAGCTTGTCCAGGCAGCTGAAGAGTTCATTTTCCAGGCCCCAGTTTTTTCCCAGTTAGCTCAGGCCTGCTGGTTCCCACTTTCCTCTGTGTAGGGTGAACAGTATTCACCCCCACCCTCCTCTACACTAACCTCCTCAGCTGGTTGCTAAAGAAGTAAGTGTTTAGGCTTCCCGCCTCTGTGACTCTTCAATACCACACAAGGCCATCTCCCCAAGAAGAGAGAGAAGGTGGTTTCCTCAGCAGTTCAGTAAATAACTCAGAGCTGGGCCAAGAGCAAGGACTTATAAATGTGAAGAGGAAGGGCATTCTGATTCGTGCCTAGCTCCCCCAAACCCTGAACAATCTGTTCTTGTTTAAAACAAAATGCAAAACATGTTTCTTCAAACCGGTTTAAGGGAATAGTGATGACTAAGGCCGTCTATTTGTTTCAGTTGTCACAGGAGCCATAGGTTCCTGGATTTAAAAAAAAAAAAAAAATGTATTTTTGAAAACACTGTGGTTTTCTTTCCTAGGGACTCTTGGAAAGAAATATTTTTTTGATCCTTTAGCTGTTGAACTGAGAATTTGAGTGGTATGTGTGTGTGTGTGTCTCTGTCTCTGTGAGTGTCCCTGTCTGGGGGGTGGGGGCTGGTTAGGTAAGCAGGCTGGGAGGTGGATGGTGAAGAAGTGAGATGTTGAGAAACTGTAGATATGGATGGAGAAATGGACTTTTGCTTCCAGAGGCATACACTTCTAGGGTTGTGAAGAAAAATAACTTTGGAGCATAAGAATATCAAGGGAGCAAGTACTCAATTCCCAAACTTTTGTTTTTTCAGAAAGATTTGAAAAGTTGAAATAAACACAGACTTAAAAATGGATGAAGGAGCTCTAGTAGCATAGTGTTTATGAGTTGGGCTGCTAACCTCAGGGTCAGTAGCCCGAATCTACCAGCATTTCCACGGGAGAAAGATGAGGCTTCAGTAAAGATTGACAGCCTCGGGAACCCTATACAGGGTCACTACGAGTCGGAACCAACTCCCCGGCACACCACCACAACCACCGAAAATGGATGAGTGAGGTTAAAAAATTAATAAAGGGACAAATAGAAATTTTATTAACTCACGGATTAAATAATAATTAAGCATCTCTATATCCCAGAAGGAGTCCTGATGGCGCAGTGGGTTAAGTGTTGGGCTGCTAACTGCAAAGTCAGTGATTCAACCCACCATCTACTCTGAGGGAGAAGACTGAAGTTGTCTGTTCCTGTAAAGATTGACAGTGTCAGGAAACCCAAGGAATAGCTCTACTCTATCCTACAAGACCTCTCAATGGCGGTGGGTTGAGTTCTGTGAACTGGAGGCAGTAGACACAATACTGGGTTAACCAAATTGAACAAGATGAACTGGATTCCTCCTATTTCTAAAGTCTAGCAGAGTGCAGACAAGTAAACTCATCATACAATGGAGCATGATAAATGCCCTGACTGTAGAATTACAAGGCAGTATGTTGCTGTTGTTGTTGTTGTTAAGTGCCGTCAAGTCGATTCTGACCCATAGTGTTTCCAAGGAGCAGCCAGTGCACTTGAACCACCAAACTTGCAGTTCAAATGACTTTGCAGTCTGATGCCCTCAGAACCACACCAGGACTCTACAAGGCAGTATAGGAGAGGCAATTTACAAGTCTTAAGACTCAGAGACCCAAAGGATAAACAAAATCTAGTCAGATAAGATCATGTGGTTGAAAAGTATGTTCTAGACAGAGGGAATAGCATTATCTGAAGGCTTAGAAGTAAAAGAAAGCAGTAGATTTGAGGAACTAGACTCAGATCAGTGTTCTCAGGATGGGCTAATGTAACAGGAGGTGAGGCTGGCAGACACCCAGAGCAGTCTTTTTAGTGACTTGACGCGAGAAAGATGTGGATTTAGTATTGAGAAGAAGGTAAGTTTCTCTGTAGATTTTGGGTTTATGCCATATGCTCTAACCCAACCCAACCAGAAAGCTGTGTAATATGGTTCCTTGCTTCCTGTTTTACAATTTTTGGTATGAATACCTTCCAGAGGAAACTCAAATAGTGCTTAATGAGGCTAGATTTAGGTATTCCTGTGTTCTAAATATCAGAATCTGACTTAATGAGGCTAGATTTAGGTATTCCTGTGTTGCTAAATATCAGAATCTGACTTCAACTGCAACAATTGTGAGGTTGGCTCAGGGCTGGACAGTGTTTCATTCTGTTGTGCATAGGCTTGCTATGAGTCAGTATCGACTTGATGGCACCTAACAACAAACAACTGCTGGAATATAGGCATCTCAGGCAGGTGGGATCCACACTTGGCATATCAATTAATAAATGGGAGATTGGGGACACATTATGGAAATGGGTCCTAGGTTTTCTGAGCACTTAGCCCTTGATTGCTAATGATCTATGATTTTTTTACTTGTTCTTGTGAACTGAAGGCTGAGAAGGCAAGAAAATACCAAAATCATAGCTCTGTGAATAATGAGCTAACTCAAGCACAGAACCATTGGAATTGCGGCCATTTAGCATAAAAATAATGAAGCCATGGGTTTGATTACATTAAACTGCAACTATGTATTTTTCTTAGAACACTTATGAGTTGTTGTTAAGTGTCCTTGAATTGGTTCTGACTCTTTGTGACCCTTGACAGGGTTTCCAAGGAATGGCTGGTGGGTTTGAACCAACCTTGCAGTTAGCAGTCCAGTACTTATCCTATAGCATCACCAGTAATTATCCTGCAAATAGTCAAGAAATCAGAGAATTACAAAGTATTTCAGCATTTACTTGGTCCAACACCTTTATGTTATAGATGAAGAGCCTCTGTCCCATACATAAGAAATGACGTTGTTGTTGTTAAGTGCCGTTGAGTCAGTTTTGACCCATAGCGACCCTGTACAGGGTTTCCGAGGGTGTAAATCTTTATGGGAGTAGAAAGCCTCATCTTTCTCCTGTGGAGCGGCTGGTAGTTTCGAACCGCTGACCTATGATAGGTCTATGCTAATTCCTACTAGGGATTCTACACTTGCTGCTTCCTGTTGTTCCCTAAGTCTGGAATTGTTGTTGCTGTTACCAAGTGCCCTTGAGTCGATTCCAACTGAGGAGGGGCTGCTGGGTTTGAACCACCAACCTTGTGGTTAATGGCCCAGTGCTTATCCTCCAGCACCACACCAGGATTCCAACTCTGGAACATGCTTTCTCCATCTCCTCCCCTCCACTTTGCCTGTCACCTTCTCATCAGTTAGGACTCAATATTTATTGAGTGCCCTAACTAAAATAGTCTCTGATCAGTTATTTTTAATATGTTTATGTGTTTTATTTTCTTCATAGCACATACATTTTCTGAAACTGATCGTCACCCCCCATGAAAATTTTAATAAGAATTTGTCTTAATCTTTGCAGCATCTCCAGTACCTAAAAATGTTTGAATGAAAGGATTAGGAGAAGAACTTGGGTTTATCATTCCTATCTCATTGATCTTTCTATTACCTTACCACTTAAAAATTTTTAATGTGTATAGGAAAAACTGGGAGATACTATTAAAATTCAAATTTTGAATGAGAATGTTTTGTAGTCTGAGACTCTGCATTTCTAACAAGATCCCTGGAGATGCCAATGATTCAGGTCCCTGGACCACACTTAGGTTGCAAGGTACCCTACTACAGCTGTTTAAGCTAAATGCTCTCAGAAACATGTTCTAATCTGATTAAATAGATATAATTTAATTTAGCTTTTTTTTTTTTT
>NW_006408522.1:38926933-38928964 GCF_000296735.1 Chrysochloris asiatica
GGTCTTTAATGTTTAATGTATCAAATCTGTTCTTCAGATGATCTCTAAGTTCATGTGGGATATATTCAAAGTCATATTTTGGCTATCGTGGACTTGTTTTAATTTTTTCAGCTTCAGTCTGAATTTGCACATGAGCAATTGATAGTCTGTTCCACAATCTGCCCCTGTACTTGTTTTGGTTGATGATATGGAGCTTTTTCGCTATCTCTTTCCACAGGTATTGTCAATTTAATTTCTGTATATTCCATCTTGTGAGGTCCATGTGTTTAGTCATCTCTTTTGCTTTTAAAAAAGGTATTTGACTAAAGTTCTCCCATGTAAACTATCATATAATTCACAATAAAACATTAAAAAAAAAAAAAAGGTATTTGAAATGAAGAAATCATTGGCTATGCAGAATTCTATCATGCGATCTCCAGCATCATTTCTATCACCAAGGCCATATATTCCAACTACTGTGTTTCCAACCTTTGCATTTTGCTTTAGTCATCCCATAACCACTCATAACCAGCTTTCCTTTCTATCTCTCTATTGAAAACAGTCTCTTAAACACCAATCCAATTGTTTGTAGTGTCTTCCCTGTTATGTCCCTCCCAATTCTTTTTTTTCCCTTTGCAATCTCCCTTCCTCCACGTTATTGGATTATTTAATCAGTGGTAGCCATTGTGCTATGCATTGACTTTAAGAATTAATTAGATACATCATGATTTTGAAGATTTTAGTGTCAAATATGGGATATAGGTGCATAAGTAAGCAAGTACTTTGCACACTCCTGGTGTTGTCTTGTAGGATAAGCACTGGACTGCAAGCCATAACGTTGGTGGTTCAAACCCAGAAGCTGCTCCTTAGAAAGCCGGTATAGTGTCACAATGAGTGAAATCAATTTGATAGCACTTAACAGCAACAATGATTTTGACCCTTCAAACGTCCTGGGTGCTTCCTGCTGCACTCTTTTTCTTGATGTTCATTACATTAACTCTTCTTACCCTTACCCTCTCCAAGTCTTCTCTCTTGTTTTCTTTGGCTTCTTAAATTTTCTACCTGCTTAGCTCTTTTCAAGATTGCACTGGTCTCTAAAAGTTCTGCATGCTAATGTGGATGAATCTTATAGCTACATCGTTGTGTTCAAACTCTAATGCAGTCTGCAGACTGATGTTTATTGTCATTGACTGCACAAATTTACTTAGTCTTCACATCTTCTGCTTGTCTTTAAGGACATCATGAGTCTCCCATTCACTAAAGCATAAAACCATCATCAACTTTCTCTTCTCTTAACACCCAGTCAATTTATTATGCCAAAATAAGTCTTCCTGTCTAGGATATTTTTTTTTTTCTTGTTTATCCTATCTCTTTGATTTAAACCTTTATAGCACAAAACTTTTCTGTTTTATTCTTCATTCATGGACCTCTTCTCTACACATTCATAATATCCTGGAATTTGTCTTTCTGCTTCAACTATTCTCAACATCAGAATATGCTTTCAAAAACATCACCATTATCTCGTTTCCTGGCTCAAAGCCTCTCATTGTTTCTTCTTTGTCAATTAAATTAAATATGAATTCTTCACCTGGAATTCAGTGTTCCTATGTTGTCAAGGATTTCATGCTTTTTGGATCAACTATCAATACTCATGGAAGCAGCAGTCAAGAAATCAAAGGACGCATTGCATTAGGCAAATGTGCTGCACAAGACCTTTTGAAAGTGTTGAAGAGCAAAGATGTCAGCTTGAGGATTAAGGTGCACCTGACCCAACCCATGGTATTTTCAATAACTTCATATGCATGCAAAAGCTGGACAGTGAATAAGGAAGACCATGGAAAAATTGATGCATTTGAATTATGGTGTTGGAGGAGAATATTGAAAATGCCATGGGCTGTCAAAAGTACCAATAGATCCATTTTGGAAGAAGTGCAGCCTGAGTGATCCTTGGAGGCCAAGATGGCGAAACTTCATCTCTCATACTTCGAGCATATTGTCAGGAGGGACCAGTCGCTGGAGAAGGATATCATGTTTGGTAAGATGGAGGGTCAG
>NW_006408522.1:38929359-38932392 GCF_000296735.1 Chrysochloris asiatica
TGACCCTGCATAGGGTTTCCAAGGAGTAGCTGGTGAGCTTGAACCACCGACCTTGCAGTTCAAATGACTTTGCAGTCTGATGCATTAGCCCACAGCGCCATACCCGCACCTTTATTGTTGTTGTAAAAAGTGCTGTTGAGTCAATTCCGACCCATAGTGACCCTGTATAGGGTTTCCAAAGAGCAGCTGGTGAGCTTGAACCACTGACATTGCAGTTCAAACAACTTTGCAGTCTGGCTCATTCACCCACAGCGCCACACCAGGTCTCCCAGTACTTCTATAGTATAGTCCAAATGTGTTTTCTTTCTAACTCCTCTCTGGAATGCCCCACTTTGTTTTATCTTTTTGTTCATTTGTTGTTAGTATGACACTTGTAGAATGAGTCTCTGTAGCATCTGTAGCACTTGTAAAGTCCATGCTATTTCTATCCTCATTTCAGATGTTGATTGTCATTTCAGTTAGAAAGGACATTCTTTAAGAGCAGGGATGTGTTTTACTTACTTGATGTACTATGTGTAACACTTGAAATTTTTGATTAAGACTCCTAGAGTTAATTGATACATTTCATGGAAACGTTCCAGATCAAAATGCAAAGTTTCAAAGAATGCAACTTAAAATCAGTTACGTGATGCTTACAACTCTCATCTACATTGAGGGTCTAAAAGCGTAGGGTTGTGGAAGGGACTTTTAAAAGAATTTCTTTGTAAAAAGCTATGCTGGGATTTGATCCCAGTGAGGTGGGATACCTGCACCTGACCTCAAACCTAGTGCTAGAGATTTTATTAGGAAATCAGGATACACATAGACCAGTGTTTGGTTCCTGCATGAGAAATCTAATAAGCATGACATAGGCTGGCTTGCTGTAAATGAATAAACTGTAAGAAAGTACATAGCTTTTGTTAAGAGAATCCAAAGGAGAAGCCATCAATGATGACGTTCTTTCTGATAATCCACAAAATAGCTCATAATATAGTCAGTATTATATGAAGGGGCTTCAAAAAGTTTGTAGAAAGGTCTATTGTCTTTGAATTTCACAAATTTTTTCCAAAACAGAGAGTATGGGGCTACTTATCACAGTACTTGTTAGGTAAGAATTTTCCTGTCTGCCACTCCGACATCTCTACTCTTACACACTTACCTGAGCACCAGTTAACCCTGGACGAAAATGTTAGTAAAATAGAGAAAGGGGAAGTGCAAAGAAGACAGAGTCCTTCTCCTTTCCTGCCAAACTTTCCCAGGGAGGAGTCAGGGGAAGGAAAAAGAGGAGAGACGTTTTCATTTCAAATTAGGTTTGAAGTTTTGGTTATTGCTTGTCATTGGGTATGTTTAATTATGGACTTGAGACCATATTTGCAACTTGAAAAAATTGTTGGATTTTTCATCACCCAAGTGATCAGAAGAGTCATGGGCCTTTTGAGTTTTTCATCCAAGTCCAGGGAAGAATGTTGCTCACCAATGAACCTTTACAGGAAGAGTGGGATACACAATAATGTGACTTAGTGATTATATCCCATGAATCCTATTTGTCATTGAACATATTGGTTAAACTTTTTCCATGTTACCAGGCTCTGGTGCGATTATGACTGATATAGAGTCTTCAATCACATCTTGGCTATGTAACCTTGGAAACACATATAATTCCTATAGAATCTGTCTTCCAATTTGTAAAATACAGTGAAAATATAAGGTGGGCCTCAAAAGTTCATGGAAAAATGGAGTGAAAAAATAATGGGATTGTTTTGTGAAGTTCTGAAGCCTCCTCTTTTTTAAGTAATAGATAACCAGTAACCAGTTGCTGTCAAGTTGACTGCACCCCATGCTGACCCACGTGTGTCAGAGTAGAGCTGTGCTCCATAGGGTTTTCAATGGCTGCATTTTTGGAACGAGATCACCAGTCCTTTCTTCTGAGGTGCCTCTGGGTGGACTCAAGCCTTTAATTTTTCAGTTAGCAACCCAGGGTTCTAATCATTTGCACCAGGGTCTCTTCTAATAAATACTTAAAATCAAATAATTACTTGATGATTGATGTACCTTGATTAGATGGTGCTTTGTAAGCTTATGAAATCTCTTGCTCATGGACTGGGCCATCCTAAACCCATAGTCAAATAAGAACCATTAAAGTAAATAAAATCAAACAAACAAAAAACGCTAGAGAAGGATATTTCACAGAATCTCCAGTGACCTATTCCTATCTTTATTAAGGCCATTGACAATTTAGCACTAATAAAAGTTTTCTTTCCCACATCATTTTCCAGCACCTTCTCCAGAAAGAGTGTTTAATTACTAGCCAATTACCTGGAAACTAAAGTAAGCCCAAGAGAGTCAGTGAATTATTAAGAAAATTATCTGCAAAGAGAAATAAAGTTGACTGAAATTGATTGAAAAGCTGTCTTTACTTTTCTAATAAAGTGACAAGAAAAATAGTAGCGAGTGTCAGGAGACTGATGGACACCTTTATTTGTAAACAAGGAAAATAATACAACCACTTCACAGACAGCATCTGACTGTGCTTCTAGTATGGGATCTCACTGACAAAACCACTAAGAATCTGGCTGCATCTAAATGAAACTTGTTTTAGTAGGCCTCAACATATTATAATGTTCTGTTGAATTGTGTAGAATAACTAAGACTTTTGTGAAGAAAAATAGGTCTCCTTTGCTATGAAATCGAGACGATGCTTTAGTTTCTGCAGGAAACCATTCCTGTTGTCCCTCTCCCCAGAGTATCAGTATTTCAGTTTAAGCTTCTTGAAACCCGAGACTGGTTCATACCATCTCCATCACCATATCATATCTGTCTGCTTTTTCTCCTGTGACTGGTGTCATTTAAAAGAATATAAACCACCACTCTCATTGCCTCATAGGAGTTTATACTCTCAAATGTATTTTGTCCTAATAGGCCAATGAGAAACTGCAGGATAACGTACTGGATCACAAGGTGGGTTTGAACCCCAAGGTTAGCTGTTCCACCCACCAGCAGCTCCTCAGAAACATTATACAGATATACAGAGTCACTTCACAATAACAACATATG
>NW_006408522.1:38932492-38942088 GCF_000296735.1 Chrysochloris asiatica
ACTTATTCTAAAAATTTTCAAATATACAGAAAAGTTGGAAGATTTTTTTTTTTTTTTGGTACTGAACCCGTTACCTAAGCTCCACCATTAATATTGTACTGTACTGCTTTTTTTTTGAGTCCTGGTGTGGAACTGTAGGATTAGCACTGGACTGCTAATCACAAGGTCAGTGGTTCAAACCCATCAATCACTCCTTGAAAATGCTATACAGGGTTGTTATGAGTTGCAACCAATTAAATGGCATGTAACAACAGACTCAACGGCATGTAACAATACTTGCTTTTCGCATTTCTATCCAATCATACATTTTCTATTCAACTTCAACCCAACTGATGTTTGATGCATTTCAAAGTGAGTTATGTACCATAATGTATCCTCTGAAATATTTCTAAGGATGTTCTTTCCTGTTGGTGATCAAACCATAAAGACTGTTCAAAAGACTTATTCATGAAGTTGGTCCCATGTTTCATGTTTTCTATTCATACTTGCTCTTGGCCTTTTCCTTCCAGAGAACACTGAAGTTTGTGCTCTTGGAAATGCTAAGTGTATTTCATATTTGTTGAGGGTAACCCACTGTGATTTTAAGCCTAAACCAAGTTTGCCTATGGAAATAATTTAAAATTTTCTGTGAAGAATAGACCGGAAGAAAACAGCCATTTATTATGTGTTGCTGGCATTATTGATAAAACTGAATAAAGGCTGTGGAGCTCCTAACAGCTTTTTGAGATCAGGAATCATTTCGTAATTATCACTGTATCTCTAGTGCCCAGTACAATCTTTTACCTCATAAATCACTGAGTGACTGACTGAATGAGCAATCAGTGCTTCAGGGTGCATCACAATATAACAGCAAGTTTTTCACTCAATCTTTCATGGTGCCCTGTTCAAACCAGAAATCTTCAACCTCAGCATTATTGGCATATTGAGGAGGATGTCTGTATTGTAGGGGCTGCTGTGCACATTGTAGAATATTTAGCAGCATCTACTCACCCAGCTGTGACAAACAGAAATGCCCTCACACATTATCAAAATTCCCCTGAGGGAAATTATCTCCAGTTGAGAACAACTGAGTTACAGGAATTGAAACTCTACAACTCTAGGCCAGCTCTGCTCAAACTCTGAGCTGTTAATAAACAAGCCTGAACATGTATTATGAGTCAGAAGAATATTTTTATTGCCTAAGATGCAGGTTGGAAATTGGAAACTCTCTGTGGCCTTAGATCCCCCTCGTAATTCAGCATTTCTCCCGTTTTCTTTGAGTTCTCAAGAGTGGGTTGTTTTTTGTGTGCCAGTGAGTCAACCCCAACTCATACCGATCTTTTAGGACTGAGTGGAACTGCTCCAGATGGTTTCCAAGGCTGCAATCTTTATGGATGTAGATTACTATGTCTTTTCCCACTGAGCAGCTGGTGGATATAAACCATTGACCATTAGGCTAGCAGTTGAGTGATTAATAATGGCACCACCAAGCCTCCTTTCTATTGTGTGTAACCTGTCTTTATGTCTGGTTTACATTGTGGTTTCTGATTTGTATCATCTATACTGGGATCCAAGCATAGATCTGATTCCAGATCCACTGAATGAGGAGTTGAGTTATTGCCAGCTTCATCCCCTAGAAGTTACATTTCCCTTAGTACACAAGGCATGGCTGTCTATGTTGCTATTTAAAGCTGAAGGTTCTCTCACCTCCTTGCATCTCTGATTGTGCAACCTGCTTGATTTTGTGTTTCTGCTGCCTTATGACTATGTTGGGCTTCCTTACCCCCAAACAGATTCCAGGGATATTGACAGCACCTTGGATGTGACTTTAATTTTCTAGATTCCCTAGAGTAATATGATTGGGCCTTCTGTCACTCTCCTTTGGAGCTAGTCCTATATTTTGCTAAATTTCTCTTGACCCTGGACCATCAGTTCCTCCCTTTTACCCTTTCCTTGTCAGTTCACTGAAAGGTATCCTTGTCAGCCTTGACAGTCTTCAACTCACTCCAACTCCAATGACTTCAGGGAAATCTTTTCAGCCCTCTTGGTTTTCTGGTTCTGTTAATCAGATTTTCTTGCCTTCAGACTTGCCTCTTTCGTCTACTGTTCCTAACCACAGCAAGCTTCCAAAATTAGAGTCATAATTAAACCCAAATGGCCTAAAAAACAAAACAAAATAAAAAAACTTATATTTTCTTGTTAGTCATCGAACATAAAGTTTATTGTTTGTTCTTCTTCTATTACATACCTAACTCCATCCCCTAATGGTTGTTTAAAATGCAGTTCTTTCTCAATAAGCCCACGTGTGTTCTTTCCTTATGACTGCAGCAAGGCTAATAATAATAATAGTCACTTTTCTAGAGCAAGATGAAAGCTGTTTTTATACTTCACTCCAACATATACATGTTTCTTTGTCTACATTTTGATTCCACCTTCCAGGCTTAGATAAGAGGAGCTCTTTCTTTTCTCTGGCTTATGAATTCTTCTTTCTGGGCTCCTCAGTCAAGTTGAACATCTGTATTTGTTTGACTTACAAGTGCTTCTTTATATATCTGTGGACAAAGTCCAGTTGCATCCTGCCTTGCCACACCCTAAGTTGATAAAAATGGGATTTCTCCCCTTCTTCAAGCTCTCTTTTTCATGAAAGAAGGAAAGAAAACACAATAGACTGTATTTAATACTTCTGTTGCATGTATATACATATGTGTATTTGCTTGTTTGACTACTTTTCCATGATAACTCTAGTAAAGTTCTGAGTTGGTAACACAATGGGAAGCACTGAAAATTTCCACAGTTGAAGTAGTATGTGACTCCTACTTAGCTCCACGTATCTCTTCCTTTCAAAGAATGTTCATGTTCGTGATATAGGTCATCTGGTTTGGTTAATTACCCTTATAACTGATCTACTTTTAATTTTTTCCCCCTTAATCAGTCATCAATTTTCTCTGTTTTTGTTTTCTAATTAGAAACTCTTTAGCTATTGAAAAGTTTTTCTTTTTAAGCCATCTCCACCAATTGTTCTTTAGCACAAGTCTTAAGAAACTGGTAGAAACTTTATTTTTTGCAGCCTCCTACAGAAAATCAGTGTGGGTTTGCTTATACAGGGTACAAATATTCAGCTCTTCATCTAAACAGGCCTTTTAATTCACAACACTTACACTAGGGTTTTCTTACAGTGAATCATTCTGGTTTGGCAGCTTGGTTAGGGATGTGTAATGAAGCATGGCTTAATATTAGACGGTTAAAGGAGCTCTGGTAGCGTAGTGGTTACGAATCGGACTGCGAACCGCAAGGTCAGTAGTTCGAAACTACCAGCTGTTCCACGGGAGAAAGATGAGGCTTTCTGCTCCCGTAAAGATTTACAGCCTCGGAAACCCTTTACAGGGTTGGTATGAGTCGGAACTGACTCTACGGCACATCACAACAACAATAACAGCACATTTATCTATGGAGTTCTGGTAGCATAGTGGTTGCAAGTCAGGCTGCTAATCTCAAGGTCAACAGTTCGAAACTATCAGCTGTTTCATGGGATAAAGATAAGATTTTCTGTTCCCATAAAGATTTACAGCCTCGGAAACCCTATGCAGGGTCATTATGAGTAGGATCTGACTCCACAGCACACCATCACTGCCAATTTACCTATGAAGTCCTGGTGTGGCACTGTTGGATAAAGCATGGGCCACAAGGTGGTTTAAATTCACCAGCTGCTCTTTTGAAACACTACACAGGGTTGCTATGAGTTGGAACTGACTTGAAAGCACTTAACAACAACACAAGCAACAGTTTATCTATGGCATATTGATACATAGTCCTGGTGTGGCACTGTAGGATAAACACTAGACTGTAAGGTCAGTTTGACCTGAAGAGTTGGTGGTTCAACTTACCATCCACTCTTTGGAAACCCTATACAGTGTTGCTAGAAGTTGTAACTAACTTAATGTCACTTAACAACAACAACAATTTATCTATGACATATTTGCTTTTTATAACTTTAAAGATATCTATTGCAGATGTGTCCATTACAATATGCCATTTATTTCTTGACTACTATTTCCGTGAATGTTGAATATTGATCTAAGTAAAATTAAATCATTGACAATTTCAGTTTCGTCTCCATATACCATGGTGTTATTTATCAGTACAATTGTGAGGATTTTCATTTTATGCATAATTTAGGCTTAAGGTTGTAGTCTTTAACTTTTATCAGTAAGTGGTCCAAGTCATCTTCATTTTCAACAAGCAAAGTTGTGTCATGTACATATTACAGATTGTTAATGCATCTTCCTCTAATTCAGATACTATGTTCTTCTTCATATATTCTGGATTCTTGGATTCTTTTTTCAACATATAGATCGAATAAATAAGGTGAAATGATACAGTTCTGCCAATACTGAATACACTGCCAAAAGAACACACATTATTTTTAGACAAAATACATTAAAAATCATGGTTATGAGGATTTCAGTATATAACTATTCATGGGTTAATTCCAAACAAAATGTATTCAAACATGTCTCTGAAATCAGTGGATGGTTGCAGACAATTCCTCTCAGTAATAAACTTGTCTTATCCACTTCAGTATGAATGAAATTCAAGGCAGAGAGGTTAGCTCAGAAGATTATGGTAATTGTTTTTTGGATCCCAAAGGGGTAATCTTGATATATTTTCTTAACGAACACAAGAGAATCATAGGGGCTTAATAGGAAGAAGTTTAAAAAAAAAAAAAATGAAAACTATGTTGGTGAGAAAAATCCAGGAAAGTTGCACCAGGGAATTTTTCCCATTACAACAATTCAACTGCTCATTTTTTGGAAGTAACAAACCTTATCCTATCCACCCTACAGCCCTGATCTTGTCTCTTTAGATTTCATTTTCTTTCCTAAACTCAAATAGCATTTTAAAGGAACAGGATTTGAGTGTCTTAAGCATGCCCAAACTGCAGAATCAGAGAAAGCAGGATTCTCCAAGATCCACTTAAAAATATGGAAACACCACCTTTGGTAGGGTTTGGAGGATGCATGAAGAAGCAGTAGCTTGACATTTTGATATTTTTATTTAATAAAGGTTTCTATGATTTGGTAGCAATACTTTTTGACTTACCCTTGTATAATCAGAATGTTCCTTACAAGCAAGGATGATGAGATTTCCAGTCATTTACATTGGACATGTTATAAGAAAATAGCTAGAAAAGACATCTTGTTTGATAAAATCATGGCGTAACAAAAATGTGGGAAACCCTATACAATAGCCGTAACAGTGAACAAAAACATAACAATGAATATGAAGGTGCTCCAGGATTGGGCAACATTTTACTCTATTACAAGGTTGACGTGAGTCATAGCTGACTCCACAATGATTAATAATAACAGCAGAAATAAATGATCTAGATTGCTGGTTGAATTAATTAATCCCTTTATTGCAGCAGTGCTGGATGGAACCCCTCCTGATATTCCAGGCCTTCTATTTGTAGATCAGAAAATAATCTGAGCATGGATTTTGATGACATGGCTAGGGCATGTTTCATATTTTAGAAATGCAGTGTGTCATTAAAACAGTATACTGAAATTCAGGAAAATATATAGCTCTGAATCTGACACTAGTGTGAAATGAAATCTAATCCTCAGTCTTGAGAGGTCTCAAATTTTTCTTCTGAAAAACGAAGTTTCCTTTACATTAAATATTTTAAGGTTCTTATGATTCCGGTACTACTGTGAAAGGACTATTTTAAGGACTTCCTTTTAGTCCCACTGCTCTGTAATTTCACTATAATGGACTTTGTTATGGGTCTTTGTAACATCATTTTAATGGACAGTTCGTAAGTCCTGTCAATTTGGAGACATATACCTTCAAAACTTTCTCATATTATTTGAAACTTTGAATTTTAAGAATCATATGCCCACAAAATTATGGAGAATAGATTTAGACAATCCATTTGTGTAGAAAGTAAGATTAAATGTAACGTTGGAGAGGCAATATTTGAAGGTGAATTGACTGAGAATTTTCCTGAATTGAAAAGCAACATGAATGTTCATTTAAAAAGTGCAATTCAAGTTTCAAATAACTTAAATAAAATAATTTCACCTCAGAATGAAACAGTAGAATATCGAAGATAAAGAAGAAATCTAAAACAAAAACAAAAACAAACAACACCCAAAAAAACCCCACTTGATCCAGAAGAAGGATTATCTCTTAAGGAAAATTAGGTTACTAGCAGATTTCTCATTGTAATCATAGGTACCAAAAGACAATGATGTAAACCTCTTCAAAATTCTGAGGAAAAATAACTGACAATCTACAGTTGTAATTCCAATTTAATTATTATTTAAGGGCAAGAATAAATTAAAGATGTTTTCAGAATATATCCCACCTATATATAGTTCCTGCTGAAAGAGCAATTATAGCATAAGTACCCAGGGACTTCCAGAGTGATGGTGGATGAGGGAGAAGAAGCACCATGCAGATCTCCACCAGTAATAACACAGAATATTGGATGAAGAAGATTCTGGGGACAGTCCTGGAACTCTGAACTGCATATAATGGAATTTTTAGAAGGATTGAAGGCTTACTGCTAGTAGGATTTATAGCAGAAGTAGGAAATGTGGTGTTCTTTGATCTGCAGCTGCCAGCAGGTCCCTGAGCAGCCATCTTGAACAGGATGGAGCTGATGCAATAGCAGGGGAGAGCTCCCATCATAGGGGTGTGGCCAATCCTTGGAGATAAAGGTGTGAACTTTTTTCTGTTCATTTGTCTGCCCATGCATATCCACTTTGGTTACTAGAGGGGGTGCCTGAGTGAGTGGACACCCCCACAACTCTGAAGGGTTCTACTACACATGTGCACACATCAGCTCAGCAAAGACCACTGGGCTCAGAACTAAAGAAGGGGGAGGAGTCAACAGGAACAGCTTAAAACAGAAAGGTCTCCCAAAACAGCTCGAGCTGGCCCTGGACTGTTCCTCATTAGGAGAAACACCTGAATGGACTTGAGGAGATGGAGAGAGACAGACAAAAAAGGAAAAAGGCTGAAAATTAAATCTTGAGTTATGTCATAAGGTAATATATTGAAATTTCTCAGGTGTTATTGAGGCAAGAAGCCAAGAGAAGGGCATTAAAGTCTTACTCATATTTTACTATGGCTTTCTTTTTCTTTTTCTTTTCTTTCTTTCTTTTTTAGTGATTATAGATTTGTATACAATCTGTTCTTTTGTTGTAATTTTAATTTTTGCTTTTCCTTTTACCTTGAGTGGGCTCTTACCCAAGAAGAGACAGCAATTTCAGTCATATAGCCAACCTACAATTGCACGCTATAAAATCCTAGCATCTGGGTAATAGTCAAAACCAGCTACTATACACCACATAGATAGCCAACACTTGCTAAAATTACTCTGAGTTGAGTAATAAAATATGTGAAAAGAGAAACACATCTCCTGACCACATCAAACTGGAGGCAAACAGAAAGCTATAATATACCAACATACATTCATCCAGGAGTCCTGGTGTGGTGCTGTGGGTTAATGCACCAGACTGCAAAGCAGTTTGAACTGCATGGTCGGTGGTTCAAGCTTATCAGCTGCTCCTCGAAAACTCTATACAGGGTTGCTATGGGTTGGAATCGACTCAACGGTACTAAACAACAACAAACATTCATCTAATCATCAAAAATACATCTAATTATTGAAAATGCCCCCAAACAACTGAAGATCTCAGCATATGTCCAGAAATAAGATAGAGTAGCTGAAACAAATGAGCTATAGGTAGACTTAGACTTCCCATTGTAAGAAAGGCAGGTTTTGGCACTGCCTGAGTAGAAATTCAGGAAAATGATTTTGAGGTGCAGCCAAATGTTCCATAGTTGTTGTTAAGTGCCATCGAGTTGGTTGCGACCCTGTACAGGGTTTCCGAGGCTGTAAATCTTTATGGGAGCAGAAAGCCTCATCTTTCTCCCTCGGAGCCGCTGGTAGTTTCGAACTGCTGACCTTGCAGTTCACAGCCCGATTCGTAACCACTATGCTACCAGAGCTCCTTAGAGGGGTTGAGAAAAATAAGAAAGAAGTCAGGAAAGTGCTACAGGAACAATCAAATAAGATAGAAAGAACATTGGAAACAATTCTAAACCTGCAAAAAGAGGTCAAAATAATTAAGAATAAATATCAGAAATGAATGGTTCACTGAAACGGCAAAAGTGTAGAATTGAAGAGAAAATAGCCAGAACCAGTGAGCTAGAAGACAAATCTCTCAATACTGCTAAGATGGAAGAGTAAGCAGAAAAAAAAAAAAAAAAATTAAATCCAAATAAAGTCTAAGATTCATGTGGGACAGTATGAAGAGGAATAACCTGAGGATTATTGGAATTCCAGAACAGGAAGGATCCCAGAAGACTATAGAGGAGATACTTGAAGAGCTTCTGGAGGAAAAAAATTTCCTAACATCCTGAAAGACAAAAAGGTAAGCATTCAAGAAGGTGAACATACCCCAGGAAAGGTAGACGCCAAAAGAAAATCATCAAGACATATAATAATCAAGCTCTCCAAAAGCAAAGAAAAGGAGAGAATCCTGAAAGCAGCTAGAGAAAGAGAAGTGTTACTTACAAAGGCAAGAAAGTAAGATTAATCTCTGATCTCTTAGCAGAAACCATGAAGACAAGAAGGCAGTGGGGAGACATATATAAAACCCTGAAAGAAAAAAACTGCCAACCAAGAATCGTCTACCTAGCAAAGCTGTCAATTAAATATGATGGTGTAATAAAACCATTCCAGGATAAATAGATGCTAAGGGGCTTGGCTAAAGCCAACCCAGTGTTTGAAAACATCCTAAAGGGAGTTCTTTGGACTGAGAACCAACAAGAACAGACAATAACCAGAGATTGACATATGTGGCAGCACCACCTAGAACTCAATCAGTAAATGGAAGAATCTAGAACAGAACAAAACTACAAGAACAAATTCAGATGATTTGGGAGGCCAGTCTATGATCAAAACAATTACAATATGAAAGAAGGAGAAAATATAGGAACAGAGATCCAGGTGATGAGGAGGTCAGGTAGATTGCAGGATAACATAGACTGTTTTAAATGGAATATAGGGTAACCTCAAAGAAAATTAACAATTCACAACATACAAAGAAAAAGAAAATCCAAGAAGAGCATGTAAACATTAAAACTATAAAGAAACTGACAAGAAATAACACAAAAAACATGAACTCAGCACAGGAAGATATGCAGAACAAAGAAATCAGCAGTACCACACGCACAAAAAAGTACTCATCAGTTAAAGTGATGATTTGGGAGGCCAGTCTATGATCAAAACAATTACAATATGAAAGAAGGAGATCAGTAGTTGGAAAATATGGCCTTGGTGATGGAAATGATTCTGGAGATTGCATGACAGAATTTTGCAAGATCAATGACTTATTAATTGCAAATACACCTTTTTTCTCACAACAGAAAATGTGACTATACAGCTGGACCTTTCCAAGCGAAATACACAGAAATCAAATTGCAATATCTATTGAAAGAGACTATGAAGAAGCTCCATATCATCAGCCAAAACAAGATCAACAGTAGACTGTGGAACAATTGATCACTTGCAAGTTAAGGCTGAAGCTGAAGAAAATTAAAAC
>NW_006408522.1:38942188-38944644 GCF_000296735.1 Chrysochloris asiatica
TGTTGTTATTAAGTGCTGTCCAGTTGGATCTCACTCATCTCATAGCGACACTGCATAGGGTTTCCAGGGAGTAGATGGGGTGTGAATCACCAACCTTGCAGTTTGCCATCCAGTGCTTATCCTACAGTGCCAGTATTGTTGTTAGGTGCCATTCAATTGGTTCTGATTCATAGCTGCCTTATGCACAACAGAACAAAACACTGCCCAGGCCTGCACCAACCTCACAACTGTTGTCAAGATTAAGCCCATTGCTGCTGCCACTGTGCCATACCATCTCCTTGGAGGTCTTCCTCTTTTTTGCTGACCCCCCACTTTACCAAGTATGATGTCCTTCTCTAGGGACTCGTCCCTCCTGATAATATGTCAGAAGTATGAGAGAGGAAGTCTCCCCATCCTGGCATCTAAGGAGCATTCTGGCTGTACTTTTTTCCAACACAGATTTGTGTGTTCTTTTGCTGGTTGATAGTACTTATAAAATTCTCTTTCAATACCATAATTCAAATGCATCAATTTTTCTGTGGTCTTCTTTATTCATAGTCTCACTTTCATATGCATATGAGGTTATTGAAAATACCATGGCTTAGGTCATGTGCATCTTAGTCCTCAAACTGACATCTTTGTTCTTCAACATTTTAAAGAGGTATTGTGCAACAAATTTGCCAAATGTAAATACATCATTTGATTTTCTGGCTGCTGCTTCCAAGAATGCTGATGGTTGATTTGAGCAAAATGAAGTGTTTGAAAACTTAAATCTGTTCTCCATTTATCTTGATGTTATTTATTGGTCTAGGGGGTGAGGATTTTTGTTCTCTTTACATTGAGGTGCAACCCATACCAAGGCTGTGGTCTTTGATCTCCACTTTGCTTTCAGCAAGCATGGAATATTAATGATATTGCCCAATAATTTCTGCATTCTGTTGGGTCACCTCTTTTTGGAATGTGCACACATACGGATCCCTTCCAATCAGTTGGCCTGGTAGCTGTCTTTCAAATTTCTTGACATAGATGAGTGAGAACCTTCAGTGCTGTATCAATTTGTTGAAAGATCTCAATTTGTATTCCATCAATTCTGGGAGCCGTGTTCTTTGCCAATTTCATCAGTGCATTTTGGACTTTTTCCTTCACTAACATTGATATTTCATCATATGCTACCTCTTGAAATAGTTGAACATTAACCATTTCCTTTTGGTGCAATGACTCTGTGTTTTCCTTTCATCTTCTTTTTATGCTTTCTGTATCATTCAATATTTTGCTCATAGAATCCTTCAATATTTCAAGTTGAGACTTGAATCTTTTATTCAGTCCTCTCAGCTTGAGAAATGCTGAGTATGTTCTTCCCTCTTCATTTTCTAACTCCAGATCACTGCACATTTCATTATAAATTTGACTTTGTCTTCTCAAGCTGCCCTTTGAAATTTTTTGTTCTGCTGTTTTATCTCTTCATTTCTTACATTTGCTTTAGCAGTTCTATGCTGTAGAGCAAGTTTCAGCGTCTCTTCTAACATCCATTTTGGTCTTTTTCATTTTTCTGGTCTTGGGCTTCTTTCTTGTCATACATGGAGAAAGACCTGTTGCTTTCTTTCTGTATGATGTTCTTGATGTTATCCTATAACTCTTCTAATCTTCAATCTTTGTCAGTCTTCATCAAATCTGTTTTTGAGATTATTTCTAAATTCAGGTGGGATATGTTCAAGGGTGGAAGGTTCAAGGGCACTTGAGGACTTGTTTTAATTTTTTTCAGCAGCAGCCTAAATTTGCACATGAGCAATTGATGGTCTGTTCCACAGTCTGCCCCTGTGCTTTTTTTGGCTGATGATATGGAGCTTTCTACTGTCTCTTTCTACAGATGTAGCCAATTTAATTTCTATGTATGCCACCTAGTGAGATCCAGATGTGTATAGTTGTCTTTTATGTTGTTTTAAAAAGGTATTTACAATGAAGAAGTCATTGGTCTTGCAAATTTTATCATGCGATCTCCAGCATCATTTCTATCACCATGACCATATTTTCCCAATAACTGATTCTTCCTCTTTGTTTCCAACCTTTGCATTCCAATTGCCAGTAATTATCAACATATCTTGATTGCATGTTTGATCAAATTCAGACTGAAAAAGTTGATAGAATTCTTCAATTTCATCATCACTGGCTTTAATGGTTGGTGTGAAATTTGAACAACAGTTGTATTGACAGGTCTTCATTGTAGGTATATAGATATTATCCTATCACAGACAGTGTTGTACTTCAAGAAGCACCTTGAGACAGTCTTTTGATGATGGATACAATGCCATTCCTGTTCAATTTGCCATTCTTTGCCCAGTAAATCACATGATTATCAGATTCAAAATGTCTTCTACCAATCCTTTTCAGTTCACTAATGCCCTGACACACCACACATCTGTCAGTTTGTCATACGATGGAGGCTTATGAGTTGCTATCATTCTGAAAGCTATGCCACC
>NW_006408522.1:38947060-38949479 GCF_000296735.1 Chrysochloris asiatica
GAAAATTTCCAAGGGCAGCTCCAATAGACAAGGTCACATATTATAATGAAATATGCAAAGACCTGGAGATAGAAAATAAAAAAGGAAAACTGTGCTCAGCATTTCTCAAACTGAAAGAACTGAAGAAAAACTTCAAGCCTCTGGTTGCAATACTGAAGGATTCTGTAGGCAAAATATAGAATGATTCCGTAAGTCTTGAAAGAAGATGGAAGGAATACACAGAATGCCAAAAAAAATTGGTTGATATTCAGTCATTTCAAAGGGACTATATGATCAAGAATTGATGATATTGAAGGAAAGAAGTCCAAGCAGCACTAAAGGCATTGGTGAAAAACCATTGTCGGAATTGTCCAGGAATTGTTGCAATATGAATTGAAATGTTTCAACAAATTGATGCAGCATTTGAAGCACTCACTTTTCTGGTCAAGAAATTTGGAAGACAGCTACCTGGCCAAACAATTGGAAGAGATCCCTATTCGTACCCATTCCAAAGAAAGGTGATCTAATGAAATGCAGAAATCATAAAACAGTATCATTAATATCACATGCAAGTAAAGTGTTAAGAAAGATAATTATATCGACAGAGAGCTGCTAGAAATTCAAAATGGATTCAGAAGAGGGTACGGAATGAGGGATATCATTGCTGATGTCACATGGACTTTGGCAAAGAACACTAGAAGGATATTTACTTGTGCTTCATTGACTATGCAAAGACATTTGACTCTGTGGATCTTAAAAAATTATGGATAACATTGTGAATAATGGGCATTCTGGTATACTTAACTGTGCTCATGAGGAACTTGTACATAGACCAAGAGGCACTCATTTGAACAGAACAAGGGGATACTGAATGGTTTACAATTAGGAAAGGTATGCATCAGGGATGTATTCTTTAACCATACTTATTCATCATCTCTTGTACTTTAGACATATTGTCAGGAGGAACCAGTCCCTGGAGAAGGACATCATGCTTGCTAAAATGGAGAGTCAGTGAAAAAGAGGAAGACCCCCAATAAGATGGATTGACACAGTGGCAGCAACAATGGGCTCAAACATAGCAGCAATTGTGAGGTTGGTACAAGACCAGGTAGTATTTCCTTCTTCTGTGCATAGGGTCATTATGAGTCGGAATTGACTCAAAGGCGCCTAATAAGAACAACAATAACAATTAGAAAATGGCTTATATAAAAACCATTTTCATTTAATACAGAAATGAAGAAAAGAAGGCTTTGTACTCGCTCTCAAACACTTGAAATCTAGATCCTACTTACCAGAGGTCCCTTTCCAACTAGATCTATATATACAGCCTCTATATTAGGCATATCAAATAACTTGCCACCGTTTTTGAGATTATTGTCTATGTTTACTATAACTTTACAGGTATTTAAAATTTTTACATTTTGAAACTGTTGTTGTTGTTAAGTGCCATTGAGTCGGTTCTGACCCATCGCGATGCTGTATAGGGTTTTCGAGGAGCAGCTGATGAGCTTGAACCATCAACCTTGGGGTTCAAAGTGACTTTGCAGTCCAGCGCATTAACCCACAGCACCACACCAGGACTCCGCTGTGCAATTAGCAGAAAAAAATTAGAAGGATTTGAGGTAATCAGTTTTTACGGACACATCTTGAAGTTAAATCAGAGCAATATCTAGTATGCAAATTCTGGCTTCCAAATGCCCCCCAGAGCTTTTGAAAGTCTGATATTTGCAAATATTTTTAATTGACTTGTGTACGTGCTGAACTTGCTACTGACCACCACCAAATGGGAAAGCAACAGATTATGCTTTGTATTTGTGGTGAGGTTTACAGTCTTGATTTAATCACCTGTTTTGTTGCCTCAATTAGTTGTTCTCTTCTTGAGGATTTTTTTTTTTGTCCTTAGCTTTGTATGCTTGAGTTTGAGCTTACAATTTTTTGTACTCAAGTCAGATTGTAGGTACCTGAGTCACCAAGTTCTCTAGTTCTTCATTTCAGGGAAGAAGATATTGAAGCACAGAGGATCAGAGAGGAAATGTGATTTTCCCAAATCTTTAGAACTCATAAGTACAGAACAGTTTGTCTTTAAACCTACATAATTTGTGGGTTATCTTCAAATGATAACATGTCCCATACAATGCGACTATTTCATCATTTAGGCAAAAGAGTTGCCTTATCACTTCAACATTTAACACATGTTATTTTAACTGTGCTACATCCTAATGTTTAACAAAAAAAGCATCAGTAAAAATTCAGTGAAACAATTTATTGATTACTTTTCTGTGAAGTGTTGGGGTTGCTGACTAATATTCACAAGAGAAAAATTATTTAGGAAATTCTTAGATTTTGTCAGTTCTACTTAATACTGTGAAAAATGAGAATTCATTATTATTATTGGATTGTGCTCATGAGGAACTGGTACATAGACCAAGAGGCAATTGTT
>NW_006408522.1:38950714-38951334 GCF_000296735.1 Chrysochloris asiatica
AATAAATTTAGCAAAATAGATTCAAAACTTATATACTCAGTTAATCCATGTTGATACGTACAAATTAGGTTCATTAAAAAAAATTAGTATGTAGTATTCAATGCATAATTTGTCTTTTAATCCTGAAAGGTAGCATAAAGAGTTTATTTCCAATTTATTTTTATTTTCAGAAGCAGCACTACAATTAACATCTTTGTGCATCCCTTTTTCTATGTATATGGGAATTATTTTTTTCTGGGATACATAATTAGAAGCATAAGAACTGGGTCAAATTCTTCAATTTTTTAATCTGATCTTGCATTCCACAACAGTTAAATGAATTTTCAATGCCACCAGCCATACGGGAGCTCCTACTTCTATTGTCCTCATATACCTTTAGAATTCCACACAAAATTTTAATGTGTTTATAAGTCTTATGAGGTTAAAAGGGCATCTCAGAGTCTTAGGAATACTATTCTGTTATTATTGTAGATGACAGTTTCATTTATTTATCATACATTTTGCTTTCCTCATTTGTGAATTGCTTGGTCATAGTCTTGCTCAGTTTCTATTGAGGCTTATAAGTTGATTTTTGAATTGATTTGTAAACCTCATTCATACTTATATATTCAGGATATCTA
>NW_006408522.1:38952514-38954031 GCF_000296735.1 Chrysochloris asiatica
GGCAGTTTGAGTTCACCAGCTGCTCCACAGAAGAAAGATGAGCCTTCTATTCTCACACATACTTACAGCCTCAGAAATCATATATAGGCATGGTTGCTATAAATTGGAACTGACGTGACAAAACTTAACAACCATCACCAACAATTTTTTCAGTCTGAAATTGATTAAACATGCACTGAAGATGCACTGTTAATTACTGATGATAAGAGTACAAAAGGAGGAATCAGTACTTGAAAACTATGGCCTCGGTGATAGAAATAACACTAGAGATCCCATGACAGAATTTTGTAAGATGAACAATTTTTTTTTTTCAATGCAAATACATTTTTTCAACAATATAAACAGTGATAATGTACTTGGGTCTCATCAGATGGAATACATGGAAATAAAATTTGCTACATCTGTAGGAAGAGATGTTGAGAAGATCTATATCATCAGCCAAAATGACATCAGGGACTGACTGTAGAACAGACTATCAATTGCTCATATGCAAGTTAAGGCTGAAGCTTAAGAAAATTAAAACAAGTCCACAGGAATCAAAATATGACCTTAAGTAAACCCTGCCTGAATTCAGAGACCATCTCAAGAACAGATAATAATGGGAATTCAAGATATCTTAATTGTTTTCATGCCAAACCTGTACATACAACAAGAAGCAGTATTTCAAACAGAACAAGAGGATACTGTGTGGTTTAAAATCAGGAAAGCTGTGTGTCAGGGTTATATCCTTTCACCATGCTTATTCAATCTGTATGTTGAGCAAATAATCTGAGAAGATGGACTATATGAAGAAGAACTTGGCATCAGAATTGAAAGAGGAAGGCTCATTAACAACTTTTGGTATACAGATGACACATTACTTGCTGAAAGTGAAGAGGGCTTGAAGCACTTGCTGAAGAAGATCACAGACTACAGCCTTCAGTATGGACTGCAACTCAATGTAAAGGAAACAAACATTCTCACATCTGGACCAATAAACAATATCATGATAAAAGGAGAAAAGATTGAAATTGTCAAGGATTTCATTTTACTTAGATCCACAATCAACACTCATGGGAGCAGCAATCAAGAAATCAAAAGACAAATTGCACTGGGAAAATCTGTTGCACAAGACCTTTTTAAAGCATCAAAGAGGAAAGATGTCAGTGTGAGGACTAATGTGTGCCTAACCAAGCTATGTTATTTTAAGTCACCTCATATGCATGTGAAGGCTGTATCACGAACTAGGAAGATAATAGCTAGGAAGAACTGATGCATTTGAATTACGGAGTTTGAGAAAAATATTGAAAGCATCATGGACTGCCAGAAGAAGAAACAAATCTGTTTTGGAGAAAGCACAGCCAGAATACTCCTTAAAAGGGAGTATGTTGAGAGTTTGTCTCTTGCACTTTGGACATATTATTAGGAGTGACCAGTCTTGGAAAAAGGACACCATACTTGGTAAAGTAGAGGGTCATCGAAAAAAAGGAAACCCCCCAATAATATGGATAGACACAGTAGTAACATCAATGGCTCAA
>NW_006408522.1:38955490-38984317 GCF_000296735.1 Chrysochloris asiatica
TTTAACTCCTACAGTTTCCATACAGTTTATTTACTACAGTTTTATAATACATCTTGTAAGTTGATGGGAGGTTATCACTCTTCCTTTTTCTTCTTCTATTCTAAATTTCTTGGTTGTCTTCGTCTTTTGTTTTTCATATGAATATTAGGATCAGCTCATAAGTGTCATGAATAATTTTGTTGGGATTTTGGCTGGTAATGCTTTAAACGGGGAAGAATTGCTACATTTATGATATTGAATTATTTTCACAACATAGCACATTTTAAATCTAACACTGCTCTGTGCAGCTTGAGATATTATTTCAAGTTTCCATATCAATATTTTGAATACATTTGGTTAGTTGTATGTCTGTCCATTAATCATACTAAAGTGGCTTATAGGTTGCTGTGATACTGGAACATTTAAACACCATCAGGGTCACCCACGGTGGACAGATTTCAGTGGAGCTTCCTGATTAAGACAGGCTCAAAACAAGGAGAGGCAGACTGATTCTCAGAGTTTAATCAATAAAAACCTGATGAGTAGCAGTGAAATACTGTCAGCACCAGAGTATTGAATATGATGATGAACATAAGAATATTATCAGATATAGTGCCTGAAAACAAGCCCCTCAGATTGGAAGGCACTCAAAATATGACTGGGAAAGAGCTGCCTCTAAAAATACTACAAAGCATTTTTTTTTTTAAGATCATAATACTCTAAAATTAGAAATCAACAATAAGAAGTTCAAGAAAAAATATCAAATACATGGAAATTGAACAACACTCTACTTAAAAGCAACTGGGTAATAGATAGAAAAAAAAAAAATGAAATGAAAATATCCCTTGAGTCAGGTGAGAATGAAAACACAACATACTGAAATCTTTGGGACAAAGCAGAAACAGTGCTCAGAGGACAATTTATAGCAATAAATGCAGACATCCAAAAAGAAGAAAGAACCTAAAGCAGCAGCACATTAACCAAACATCTGCAATGCTTAGAAAAAAAGCAGCGAAGTAAGTTTACTGCCACCAGAAGAAAAGAAATAATAAAAGTTAGAGCAGAAATAAATGAAATAGAAAGTAGAAAGACATTTGAAAGAATCAAGTCAAAAAGTTTGTTCTTTGAAAGGATTAATAAAACTGACAACCTACTAACAAATCTAACAAAGGAGAAGGAAAGGATGCAAGTAACATGAATAAGAAATTATATGGGTGATGTCATGATAGAACTAACAGAAATAAAAAGGATAATAACAGAATACAATGAAGAATTGTATTCAAACAGATTTGCAAACCTAGAAGAAATGGAAACACATGACCTACCTAAACTACACAGCCTGAGGCAGAAAACGTGAACAGGCCTATAATAAGAGAAAAAATTGATCAAGCCATTAAAAAACATCCAACTAAAAAAAGTCCAGACTTGGATGACTTTACTTTAGAATTCTACTTAACATTCAGAGAAGAGCTGACACCAGAATTGTAGAATTACCCAAATGATTCCATAATATAGAAAAGGGTGGCACACTCTCAAATTCATTTTATGAAGCAAGTATAACTCTGACCTCAAAACCAGGCAAAGACATCACTAAGAAAGAAAATTATAGACCAATATCCCTCATGTACATAGTTGCAAAAATTCACAACAAAATCTACTGAATAGAATCCACCAATATATCAAAAAAACAAAAGACAACAAAAAAACCCATCATGACCAAGTGGGATTTTACCAGGTATGAAAGGATGGTTCAACATTAGATAAACAGTCAACATAAATCATCACGTAAATAAAACTAAGGAAAAAATATCACAAGATCATATATCAGTTGACATGGAAAAGGCATTTAACAATATTCAACACTCATTCCTGATAATGAATGAGTGCTCACCAAAATAGAAATGGAAGGGAAATTCCTCAGCGTAATTAAGGATTGGAGTCCTGGTGTGGTGCTGTGGATTACTGTGCTGGACTGCAAGGTTGGTTTGAACTGCAAGGTCGGCAGTTCAAGCTCACCAATCACTCCTCAGAAATCCTATACAGGGTCACCATGGGTTGAAACTGACTTGACAGCACTGAACAACAACATTTTGCATTAGGTAATTATGCTGCACAAGACATTTTAAAGTGTTCATGAGCAAAATGTCAGTTTGAGGACTGAGGTGCGCCTGATCCAAACTATGGTATTTTCAATAGCCTCATACATATGTGAAAGTTGGACAGTGAATAAGAAAGACTGTAGAAGAATTGATACATTTGAGTTATGGTGTTGAGGATATTAAAAGTACTGTGGACTGCCAGAAGAACAAACAAATCTGTGTTGAAGAAGTATGACCAGAATGCTCTTTAGAAACCAGCTGGCCAGACTTTGTCTCTTACACTTAGTGCATATTACCAGGAGGGAACATCATGCTTGGTAAAGTGGAGGGTCAGTAAAAAAGAGGAAGATCCCAATGTGATGGATTGGCACAGTGGCAACAGCAATGGGCCCAAGCGTAGCAATGATTGTGAGGATGTCACAGGACCGGACAGTGTTTTGTTCTGTTGTGCATAAGGTTGCTATGTTGTTGTTGTTAAGTGCCGTCGAGTCGGTTCTGACCCATAGCGACCCTGTACAGGGTTTCCGAGGGTGTAAATCCTTACGGGAGTAGAAAGCCTCATCTTTCTACCGCGGAGCGGCTGGTAGTTTCGAACCGCTGACCTTAAGGTTCGCAGCCCGATTCGTAACCACTACGCTACCAGAGCTCCTTCAAGGTTGCTATGAGTCAGTATTAATTCAATGGCACCTAACAACAATGACATACAAAGTCAGCAGCCAACAGCCTTCTCAACAGTGAGAAACTGAAGTTATTCCCTTATTGAACAGGAACTAGACAATGATGCCCTTTATCAACCATTCCTATTCAACATTGTGCTGGAAATCTTAGCCAGAGCTATAAGGCAAAAAAAGGGAAAGTAAAAGCATCCAATTTGGCAAACAGGAAGTAAAAGCCTCTCTATTTGCAGATGATATGATCCTATACTTAGAAATACTGTGCAAGAGAATAATTCAAATTCATCAATAGATTTGACAAAGTGCTAGGGTAGAAGATCGTCATATAAAAATTAGTTGTATTCCTTTACACTAATAAAGAGAGATCTAAAAAGGAAATCAGGAAAATAATATCATTTATAATAGCCACCCCAAATATGAAACACTTGAGAATAAGTATAACCAGAGAAACAAAAGACCTATAAAAAGAAAATTACAAAACACCACTACAAAAGATGGAAAAAGACCTACAGAAATGGAGGAATATATCCTGCTCATGGTTAGGAAGACTTAATGTGAAAATGTCAACACTACCCTAAGCAATCTGTAAATACAATGCTGTCACAACCCAGATTCCAACATCATTCTTTAAAAGATGGAAAAACGAATCAGTAACTTCACATGGGAGTAAAGAGACTCCGGATAAGCAAAGCATTATTAAAAAAGAAGAACAAAGTAGAGACCTTTCACCTCTCACTCCCACCCCTGATCTAAAAACCTGTTACACAGCCGCAGTAGTCAAAACAACATGGTACTGGTACAATGAAGGACGCATAGATCAATGGAACATAATTGAGAACCTCAAAGTAAATCCATCCACCTACGGTCAGTTGATCTTTCACATAGGGCCAAAATGCATTAAATAGGGAAGAAAGAGAGAGATTTTCAACAAATAGTGCTGGCAAACTAGAAATCCAATTTCAGAAAAATGAAACAAGACTCATATTTCATACCTTATACAAAAATGAACTCAATGTGGATTAAAGACCTAAATGTAAAACCTAAAGCCATACAGATCATCAATGAAGTATAAGGACAACCTTAGGAGCTCTGGTTCATGGCATAAATCGCTATCATTCATAACTGAAGTTAAAAAGACACAAACAGAAGACAAAATATATGACTATGACCCCCTAAAAATCAGACACTTGTGTTCATTAAAGGATTTCACCAAAAGACTAAAAAGAGAACCCACAGACTAAAAAGGAAAAAGTGTTTGGCAGTGACGCATGAGATAAAGGCCTGCTCTCCAAAATTTATAGACATACTTCATCACCTCAATAACAAGACAAATAATCTAATTTAAAAATAGGCATAGGACATGAACATAAACTTCACCAATGAAGACATTCAGTTGGACAAAAAATATATGAAGAAATGCTCACAATCACTACTAGCTATTGTTGTTGTTAAGTGCCATTGAGTCAGTTCCAAGTCATAGGGACTCTGTTTAGGGTTTCTGAGGAGCAGCTGGTAGGTTTGACCTTTCAACATTGTGGTTCACAGTCCACTGCGGATCCTACAGTGTCACACCAGAAGTCCTTGTTGTTGTTGTTGTTAAGTGCTGTCGAGTCGATTCTGACCCATAGCGCCTCTGTATAGGGTTTCCAAGGAGCAGCTGGTGAACTTGAACCACCTACCTTGCAAATCAAACAGCTTTGCAGTCTGGCACATTAACCCACAGTGCCACACCAGAAGTCTTTGTTGTTGTTGTTAGGTGCCATCGAGTTGGTACCGACCCATAGCAACCTTATGCACAGCAGAATGAAACGGTGCCTGATCCTGGGCCAACCTCACTATTGCTGCCACGCTTGAGTCCATCGATGCTGCCACTTGGCCAATCCATCTCATTGGGAGTCTTCCTCTTTTTCTCTCCACCTTACCAAACCTGATATCCTTCTCCAGTGACTGGTCCCTCCTAACAATATGTCCAAAGTATGAGAGACGAAGTTTGACCATCTTGGCCTATGAGAGACGAAGTTTGACCATCTTGGTCTCTAAGGAGCACTCTGGCTGCACATCTTCCAAAATGCATCTATCGGTTCTTTTGGCAGCCCATGGCACTTTCAACATTCTCCTCCAACACCATAACTCAAAAGCATCAATTCTTCTACGGTATTTGTTGTTGTTGTTGTGTAGTGCCGTCAAGTCGGTTCCGACCCATAGTGACACTTAGAGAGATGCAAACAAAAACAATAACGAGACATCATCTTGTTGTTGTTAAGTGCCACCGAGTTGATTCCGACCCATAGCAACCCAGCATAGGGTTTCCAAGGAGCAATTGGTGAGTTGGAACTGCCGACCTTTTGGTTCAAACCAAACTTGCAGTCCTGCACTTACCCTACAGTGCCACACAAGGACTCCATCATTCATAGTATCTTACTTCCGCATGAATAGCAAAGTTCAAAAAACAGAAAACAACAAATGCTAACAAAGCTGTGGAGAGACTAGGAGCCTCCTACACTGCTGGTTGTTGTTGTTGTTGTTGTTATGTGCCGTGGAATCGATTCCTACTCATAGCAACCCTGTACAGGATTTCTGAGGCTGTAAATCTGTACGGGAGCAGAAAGCCTCATCTGTCTACCACGGGACAGCTGTAGTTTCCAACTGCTGACCATGAGAGTAGCAGCCCGGTTCGTGACCACTACGCTACCAGAGCCGCACTGTAAAGTGGTGCAATGACTGTGGAAAATGGTATGGTGCTTTCTCAAAAAGTTGGAAATAGAAATACCACATGATCCAGCAATTCCTCTACTATTCTCAATAAACACACACATAGATATATGCACACTTATGTTCATTGCAGCAACAAAAGAATGGCTAAACAAAATTTGGTACACACACACAATGGAATAGTCCACAACATTGAAGAAAAATAAAGAATCTGCAAAACATCTCACAACATGGATGAACCTGGAGGACAATATGCTGAGTAAAATTAATCAATCAAAAAAGGACAAATATTGCATGTGACCACTGCTGTAAAAAGTTGAGAAAATAGTTTTTTTGCTAAATGAAACAGTCTATGATGGTTAAGGGTTAGGTGGGGGCAGGCAGGGGGGAAAGTAAAGTGAATGGTGGTAAATACTGTTACCTAATGGTTCATGAGGTGACATTTCAGTCATTGTAATGACAAGAAGTGTATACTTTGTTAAATGTGGGACTGATGATATGTTCTGTAAACCTTCACTCAATTCACAATACAAAGTTAAATAAAAAAGAATGAAGTACGGAATCATACTATAACCTGGAAGAAATTCAAAGACATCATGCTAGGTAAAAGAAGCCAGTCACAAAAGACCACACATTGTATGATTATATTGAATGGAAATATCAATAGTTAAATCATTAGCGACAAGAAGTAGATTAGTGGTTGCCTAGGGCTAGGCAGGTTGGAGACATATGGAAGAGAGAATGCAATTGGAAGTTCTTTTTGGGGTGATAAAAATGTTCCAAAATTGACTGTAATGATTTCACAACTCTTTGAATATACTTAAAGTCACTGAATTATACACTTTAAGAATGAACAAATTGTACAGTATATGAGTTACATATCACAAATAGTTTGCTATTAAAAAAGTCCAATATGTTACCTTTTGTATTTTCTTATCTCTCAGTTGATAAAGAGGCAACATCATATTTTTTTTCCTTCTGTTTACACCATTCTATAATTCCTTGAATTTCTGATTACCAACATACTTCAATATTATCACATATGTGATTTGTCATAGTTCTAAAGTAATACTTAAATTATTTTTGGAAGTTGCCTAAGTATAAATAACAAACCAATGTTTATTCACAGAGTAAAAGCCTCTACTTTCCTGGACCATTTGTGAAAAGCCACTGCTGATGTAAGTTTTGAATCTTAAGAGAACTAGGTTTCTGTACCATTGTAAGGAAAACACTATTTATGAGTGGTCTACAAACAGCTTTTGGAAAAATGGAACTAAAAAAAGAATGGATTTTTTTCCATGAACTTTTTGAAGTGTCATAACATATTCAAAAGATTCCCATTATTAAGAACTGTTTCCTAGTTCCACTGCTTAAGCAGTACTTTCACTACCCTGGTAGGTAAAATAGTACAAAAACAAATCAAATTAACAGGTAATATCCTTTGGAGAGCAGGCAGACAAAAACTTGTAAGACCAGATAAACTAAAGGTTCGTGAAGCGGTGATCAAAACTAAGAGACTGTGACTTGGATCAGGTTTAAATTCAGTTTCCTGAACTTAAATTTTCAAAGAAAACTTCTGTGACAATGGCAGACAACACAAACCAAAACAAACTTTCAAAATATAATCAATTTCCATGGATTAAATTGATGGTTTTTATCTTCTGTTCTGGCATATGATAAGAGCAGAATAAAGTGGGCTCCTCTAGTTGTTTGGTACTTGAAAAGATTTAATACTACTAACAGGGTTGCTAGATGAACTTCTTATAGCATAACTCCACACAATGTATTTTGGTTATGGACTTCTGGGAACCAACCATAGAAGCCGGCTCATCTGAAATAGGCAATATTTTTTCAAGCCAAGACTCAGAACCACTGAAGTGTTGATGTCAGCAGTGAATGAGGTTCTGCAAAGAGCGTCATTCTATGTGTGAAAGTCTGAAAGAGCTGGATGGTCTCCAAAGCCTAGTCAGAAAGTAACCACAACAGGCCAACAACACAAATTTCCGTGTCCTCTTTAGATGTGAGGAGAGTTCTATGTAGTTATCCAAAACTATAGTCATCATTGAAATAAATGTCACTTCTAAAAACAGTGATAGTCAGAAGGGCAAAATATAAGTAGATTAGTCCAGAAAGTACTAACTCCGAAGTTAGAATGTCTAGAAAATAAGTATAAGTTAGAACTGAACAAAAATGGTACAGGCAGATGAAGTCTAATAGATAGTCTTGTCATGCAATCATTTGTATTAGTCAGGATAAGATAAACTATGGTGGACAAGAAACTTAGAAATCTCTGCAACTTAACACAAATAAGTTTATTTCTTATAATTCACTATCCAATTTGAGCTGATGTAACTCTTGTCTAGCTAATGATCCTAGAATCTAAGCTCTTTCCATATTGTGATAAAGTCAAAACTTCTAAGTTTATGGTGGCAAAGAGAATAGAAATGGAGGAGGCATACTGTCTTTTCCCATGAATGACAAATGACGGTGTTTATGTTTCATTGGCCAGAAGCCAGGCACATGGCTCCAACTCAACAGCAAGGATGCTAGAAAATGTAATTTTCCTCTGAAACACTGGCAAAACAAACTGCTTCAGGCTACTTTATGTACCATCCGCTGAAATTTTGTCATATGTATTTACCCCTCTGTTTTTGTGTGTGTGTGTGTGTGTGTTGTTATCTAATACTTCACTTTAAATCATTCTACTTAAAAATCTAAATACTAATTTTAAGCTGGTTTGATGCAACATTTACGTTTTTTCTAATATGCATTAAATATATGTCATTGACAACCTAAAACCATCTACTATTTTACCAGTGTAGTTCTAAACACTTCAGAAAAGAGAATAACAAACAAAGATAATATGTTCATTTACAGATGAGAAAATTATGATCCAGAAAGAAGATATGAGTCCCCTGAAATTATACAAGGAGCCAAATGCCAAAACCATGAAGAGACTCTAGGTTTCCTTCTAATTAGGCCATCTTTACAATACTCTAAGTTTGTGGCAAAAGGATGTAGGCATCAGCTGTAGAAAAACAAATTGAGTCACTGCAATTAGAGGAATTAAAAAGAACACAGGCAAAATGTACAGAGATCTCAGAGGGAAAAGAAAGCAGTTGGAAGAGTTGTGAAGACTGTAAAACAGATGGGGTCTCTTAGAAAACATGACTCCCACACAAGTCAATAGATTTAGGTACATGGTTTTCTAAAGGCTTCTGAAAGGCTAATTTTATGAATTACTCAGATTCTCTGATGAATAATTCTAGGGGCCTTGAGAACCACCATGAGAGTGGAGTGGAACAAATGTGGCTAACCATTATGATAGCATCTGGACTCTGAACAGGGAGGCACGAGAAGTAGTGTCTTTCTGATAGCTCACTGCCCTTACTAATGAATGATGATGGTGAGCATCTTTTTCTTTTTTAACTTTTTATTTTGACTTGAGTGAAGATTTACAGAAAACATCACCAGTTTTACATGTAACAAATCATATACTTTGATTGAGCTCAATGATTGAAATCCTCTTCATGCAACAACAATCATCCCACTTCCTTCCTTTGGTTCCTATTTCCATCCCAACCTTCTTCTTAACTTTGTCCTTAGATAAATGTTACCCTTTTGATCTTGAATGATTGACCATTCCAAAGTGAGGCTACCTTACTAGTCTTGTTGTCCCTCTATATATCTATCTACTGCTTGCCTGAAAACTGGGCCATGAGGGTAAGTTCCATTCCAGACTTCAAGTGTGGCTGAGTCATAGTCTTGGGTTTCTACAGTCTTTCCAGTTGCTTCCTCTTTTTTTTTTTTTTTATAATTCTGAGTTTTGTTTGACATTTTCTCCCACTCTCTTTGAGACCTTTTAATGTGATCCCTTTCAGAGCAACTGATAGTTGTAGCCAGGCACCATCTAATTCTTCTGGTCTCAGAGTTATGGAGACTGATGTTTGCATGTTCCACTGGTCCACTGGACTAGTTGATTCCAAGCATCTTCAATTTTCATCACTCATCTTTTTTTCACACATGGAGAGAACAGTAATTGCACCTTAGATGGCAGCTCAAGGTAGGCAGCTCAAACCTATCAGCTGCTCCTTGGAAACCCTATACAGGTCACTATAAGTTGGAAATGAGTCCTGGTGTGGCGCTGTGGATTAACACACCAGTCTGCAAAGCCATTTGAACTGCAAAGTCGGAGGTTCAACCTCACTAGCTGCTCCTCAGAAACCCTATACAGGGTTGCTATGGGTTGGAACCAACTCGACAGCACTTCACAACGACAACAACAACAACACCCTCTAGCTAGTGAATTACTCAATCTTCCCTCCCATTCCTGAGTATTTCTTTTAGCATGGAAATTTTCTTGAGTTTTTACAATAGTGACATCATACAATATTTGTCCTTTTGTGGTTGACTAATTTCACTCAGCATGATGTCCTCTAGGTATGAAGTGTTTCACAGAATCATAATTATTCTTCAATGTTGTGTAGTATTCCATTTGTGTATGTGCCAAAGTTTGTTTATCCATTCTTCCATTGATGGCATTTATGCTGTCTCCATTTTTTGCTATTCTGAATAGTGCTGTGACTCACATGGATGTGCATCTATCTCTTTGTGTCACAGTTCTTATTTCTTGTGGATATATACCAAGTAGCGTGATGGCTAGGTCATATGATGTTGCTATTTGCAACGTTTTGAGGAATCACCATAACATCTTCCATAGTGGTTGCACCATTTTGCAATCCTGCCAGCCTTGTAGGAAGGTCTCAGTATCTCCATATTCGTGCCAGCATTTTTCTTTTTTTTACTTTGCTATTACTGCTAGGGTGAGATGATAGCTCACTGATGTTTTGATTTACATCTCTCTAATGGCTAATGATTGCAAACATTTTTTTCAAATGTTTGTTGGATATTTGAATGTCTTCTTTGGTGAAGTATCTGTTTATGTCCTCTGTCCATTTATTAATTGGGTTGCTTGTCTTTTCTTGCAGAGGTGTTGTAGTTCTTTTTATATAAATTTTAGATATTAGACCCTTGTCTGATACGTCTTTGCAAAAAAAAAAAATTTCAGTTTGTGGGCTCTCTTTTTAATCTTTTGGTGAAATTTTTGATGCACACAAGTATCTAATTTTTAGTGTCTAATTTTTAGGCGGTCACAGTAATCTATTTTGTCTTCTACTGCTTGTGTGATTTTAGTTATGTATGACAGTATATTTATGCCATGTATTAGAAATCCTAATTTAATCCTGTGCTTTTATTGATGATCTTTACAGTTCTAGGTTTCACCTTTGAGTTCTTAGTTCACAATGAGTTTATTTTAACACTTTAGACATAGTTTTTGCTGTGTTTCAAAGGTTTTGGTATGTTGTGTTTTTGTTCTCATTTGATTCAAGGAATTTTTAAATTTCATTTTTTATTTTGTTAACTATTGTTTTTTAATGATTGTTTGTCTTAAAGAAGACTTTGGGGATATTTTTGGTTTAAAGTTTAAAAATTAACTCTCAGGGCAATAGTTTTGGGATTGTTCCAGCCTCACTGGCTCCAGAGTATCTGGATTCCCTGAGAATTTTAAATTATGTTCTACATTTCCCCCATTTTAATCAAGATTCTTTTATAGAGTCTTTGATAAAAAATTCAATAATGGTAACCATATACCATCCAGTTCTGGTATCAGGGCAAAGGAAACAATTGTTCATAGAGGCAATCACCCACATATCCTATTTCCTCCTTCAATTCCTGACTTCTTCTGTTGATCCAGGCGAGGAGAAACCAGTTGTTGGACCTGGAAGGGCTGCTTGAAAGCTTTTAAGACCCTAATTTCTGTTCAGTTTTGTACTGGCTTGTTGTTCTAGAGACAGTTTTCATCTGTCAGATATATGGTTTGTAAATATTTTCTCCTAGTCTTTGACTTATATTTTTGTTAAATTAGCAGTGTCCTAAAAACAACAGAACTTTAAATTTTGGTGAAGTCTACTTTATCGATTTCTATTTTAAGGATTGTGTTTCTTTAGTTTCATTTAAGAAATTTTTGCCTATTCCAAGGCCACAAAGATTTCTCAAATGTTTTATACTTTATGTTTTAGACTTTTAGGTTTATATTTAGATCCATGAAGCATTTGAGTTAATTTTTGTATATAGTGGGATGTTTGGAAATCCTTAAAAAATTATTTTCAACTATGAATATTAAATTGTTCAATCAATATTCATTTTAAAAATGATCCTTTATCCACTGAATTATCTTTATGCGTTTCTTGAAAATTACTTCTCTATTCATGTGGGGATCTAGTTCTGCATTTTCTATTATGTACCATTGATCTGCAATGAGCCCTGGTAATGTAGTGGGCTATGAGTCTTGCTGCTAACCACTAAGTCAACATTTCAAATACACCAGTCACTCTGTTGGAGAAACATTAGGCATTCTGCTCCTGAAAAGATTTATAGCATCAGAAACTCCATACTGAAAAATATGCATACCAAATTTTTAAATACTATGCTTGAGGGATTTTTCTTTTTTCTATTCTAAATTCATCAACCTCACTCTTTTTCCTTATTTTCCTTTTCCTCATTGATTCTACTTACTGTGTCTATGTTATTTATAAGAATGATTTTTTTCTTCTTTATAATTATTTCTCTGTATTTATAACCAAAATAATAAGTTATAATATATTTCTACCACTATAAGTAGAAATCCTTTATTTCTACCTGGTAGAAATTATTATATTTGTTGTATTATTAGTAGTAATTATCATTAATTCATGCATTGTTTTTGTTGTTGTTAAGCACTGTCAAGTCAGTTCTGACTCATAGTGGCCCTGCATAGGGTTTCCAAGGAGCAGCGGGTGGGTTTGAACTACAGACCTTGGGATCAGTAGTCCAGTGCTGATCCTACAACACCTCACCAAGACTCCATGTTGTTTGTGTTAGGGGCCATCAAGTTAGCATGGACTCATAATGACCCTATGCACAACAGAATGAAAAACTGCTTGGTCTTGTGCCAACCCTATAATCATTGGTTGCTTGCTTAATTTCTTGACATTGCAGCTGTCATTGTTCCAATTCATTTCATTGGGGGTATGCCTCTTTTTCTCTGACCCTCTACCCTACCAAACAGTATATCATTCTCCAGGGACCTGTCCTTCCTGATAGCCGAAGTATTACAAATGAAGTCTGGCCATGCTGACTTCCAAGGAACACTCTGGCTGTACTTCTTTCAACAGAGATCTGTTTAATCTTTTGGGAGTCCATGGTTTCAATATTCTCCTCCAACACCATAACTCAAATGCAACACTTCTTCTATAGTCTTCCTTATTCATTGTCCAACTTTCACATGCATATGAGGTTATTGAAAATACTATGGATTCGGTCAGGCACACCTTAGTGCTCAAACTGACATCTTTGCTCCTCAACACTTTAAAGAGTTCTTGTCCAGCAGATTTGCCTAATGTAATATGTCATTTGATTTACGACTAATAGCAAACATATTTCTCAGTAAAAAAAAAAAAAAAAAAATCAAAGTTCCAAGTTTTTTGCAGGGAGGGGCTTGGCTGAGGCTAGAGACACTCTGTCAAATTAAAAGTCTGAGTGATACTCATTTTGAAAATGATCATGTTCTTTCAGTTACAACACTCTTAAAGAACAACAATTACAGCATAGGCATTGTGCTAGATAATGGAAAGACAGATTGTTCTCCACCTAAACAAAGCTCAGAGTCTAGTGGTTCATACAAGATACTACAGATACTATCAATGTGACATCTAGAGCAGATTAAACAGTTAACTACTCCAGGATTTTAAATACTTTGCTTATAATCATAAGGATACAAAGAGGGACATTTGGTTGGACAGCTAAGATGGTTTATCTATGAACAAAGAGAAAGAGATTAGCAATAGCATTTTAAAAATGAACATTTCCTTTGCAATCTGTGGTCCTATTGCTTTTGCTCATGTTTTCATCAATCCACAGTCATTGTCTACTTCTAGATACAAACCAACAAGATGATACAAAGTGGTTCTTATTATTTTGCTTTGGCATGGTACAATTTTAATATTTGTTTTAATACTTTAAGCATGTATTATTTATCTATGCATTCAAGGAGATACTAAAATGAATATAATTTAACTCTGACCTCAAAGAGTTCAGTGTCTACTCAGATAGATACATATAATACCAGTTCAGTTTTGAAACTGTATAAAGTTGAAAATTGCTTTCACATAAATTATCTTATTTGGTTTTTCACCATTTTCATTAATGATAATTACTACTACTAATATAACAAATATAATAATTTCTGTAAGATAGACATAAAGGATTTCTACTTGTAGTGGTCAAAATATATTATAACATATTATTTTGGTTATAAATACAGAGAAAAAAGTTACAGAGAAGAAGAAAAAAAATCATTCTTATAAATAGCATAGAAACAGTAAGTAGAATTAATCAATGAGGAAAAGGAACAAATAAGATCTTATGAAACAAATAGAGTTAGTATTATCAGTCCATTCTACAGATAGAAAAAGTTTAAAAATAACCATCGGTTGTTTAGAGACTTGCTCTACATTAAGTCCATCCTCTCTTACTCCCCGTATGCAAAAAATCTAGTTCTGTTGATTCTACCACCTAAATGTCTCTAACTTTTACTTCCCTCACTAGTCCACCACCATTGCCTTAATTGAAGTAAGCTCAGACTTTCTTGCCTGGACTATTTTAATAACCTCCTAATTGGTCTCTCTGCCTACAAGTTCTACCTACTCCAGTCTGCCCCCAGAATTATTTGTCAAAAACAGAAATGATCATGCCACTTAGCTAAAAAACTCTCACAGGCTCCCATATCCTCCAAGATAGATTTCAAATCTTTCAACAAGGCTACTCCAAATGACCTTTCAAATGTCACCTCACTATCTGCTCATCAACACTGTTCTCAGTCAGACATATACAGACCAGATGCTGAAGTCACATTGAATTTGCCATTGCCCTTTAACCTCTCTGCCGGTCTGATTAATTTATCCTTTAAGACCAAGCTCAAATGTTCCCAAGTCTGTGAACCCTTCAAGATTGTTAGGACTCAATTGTGTATGGTAAATCCTAAAACCCTACACTTCTGGATGTAATCCCATTTGGAAACAGGGTTTTCTTTGTTGTGTTAATGACGCCATAATAGTGTAGGGTGTATCTTAAACTAATCACCTTTGAGACATGATATGAAAAGAGCTGATTAGGCACAGAGAAGGAAGCACAAATAGAGGGTAGATAGGCAAATAGTACCTATCTATGGAAAATATTACTGAAATTGTGCTCTTGGCCAAACATCTGACACCCATCTTTTAGATAACTTTACCATAATTTTAGCTCAAAAATGTAAGTCAAAATTGTTAATTTTTTACTTAACATATTATTGCACTACATGAAAATTACAACTGCATTTGCAAAGTCTACAGAAAACAAGAGAACTCTGGTGATACAATGGGTTCAATGTTTGGCTGCCAACTGAAAGTCTGGCAGTTGAAACCCATTCAGTGGTTCCATGGGCAAAAGAGTTGGTGAACTGCTCCTGAAAATAGTACAGCCAAGAAAACCCTACGGGACACTATGTGTCTAAAGCAATATGATGCACCTAACAACAGTGGAAACAAAGGCTGAAATCTCTGCTCTGCTCACATGTAGCTTCTTGTTTAGTAGACAAGTTGAAAAAGCTATTTCTAGAATGAATATTTAATATGCAGAAACTATCAACTGCTCAGAAAGAGATCACATTAGAGGGTCCCAGATAGAGTAAGAGAAAATATAGAACAAAACTAAAACTTATTTAAAAAAAAAAAAGAAGAAGAAGAAGAAAAGACAGGGCTTATATAGTGAACTCTGGTAGCGTAGTGGTTATGAATTGGGCTGTGAACTGCAAGGTCAGCAGTTCAAAACTACCAGCTGTTCTGTGGGAGAAAGATGAGGCTTTCTGCTCCCATAAAGATTTACAGCATCAGAAACACTCCTGTACAGGGTCGCTATGGGTCGGAACCGACTACACGGCACATAACAACAACAACATTGGTCAGAAAGAGACTGTAGGAATCTGAGACTGTGACTCTTGACCACCCTTTCAGGTGGAAAGAAACTCACTCTCGTGGCCCAATTTTCAGCCAAGCTGTAGATAGGTATACAGGAGGCACAACAGCACTAGTATGATGTGCTCATCATGGAATGGTCAATCATTCAAGACAAAAGGCTACCTTTTACCTAAGAACAAAGTTGAGAAGGGATGGGTAGGAGGGTGGAATGGAAACAGGAACCACAGAGAGGAAGTGGGATAACTGTTGTTGCATGGAGGGGATTGCAATCGTTGAGATGAGATAAAGTATATGATTTGTTGAATGTAAAACTGATGATCTTGTCTGTAAACCTTCACAATAAAAGGTTTTAAAAGAACCAAAAAACTACCTGTTTTTGATAAACACTTAAATGTTAAGCCATATGTCTAAGGGCATATCATCAATATTCATCATATGGGAACAACTAAATCTGAAGAAAATGTTCTCCAGGTTTCTCAGTTGCCTGATGTATAAGAATATATTGAAAGGAGTCTGGACACTTTAGTGGAGAACAGCTTGACTGTATTTTTAATCAAGCAGCCACAATATTGAGATTAGTGCAAACTTGGCCAAATTGCTTAACTTTTATGTACTTCTTTTTAAAGTGTGCATGGGGGGTGGGGCACAGAGGGTAACCAAACTCTTGCCTAGTGAAATGACTTTTAGTGTAACAGCATAACATGTATTCAGATGGGGTCAGAGGCAAACGTCAGGTCAGGAGCATTACCAAGTTTTCAGTTCTTGCTGCAGAATGCATAAACCTGGAATTGGACCCAGGCAATTGCAAAAATGATTCTGGATCTGCACGGTAACAATGTAGACTGACTTCCACTGTGGCCTGAAATTTAGCAGCAGAGGAAGTTGTTTTCCTGGATCTCTGCCTTCAGCCTGCCTTCCCCAGCCCTCAGTACCTCAGGCTTTGCACTCCCCACATCTGTTTCCAAGCCTTGGAGTGTAGGGTCCCAGCATGGTGCAACAGGCAGCATTAGCAGGCAGCATGAATCAGTGGTAAATCTTTGATTTTAATTCCTTGCCTTCCTAGAGAGGAAGTGTGGTCTAGTGGCTAACCCACTAAAAACAGTGAGAAGGAAAATCCCTAGGTCCTTCCACTCCCTCTTTTATTCCTGTTGGGACACTCTACTTTGCTCTCCTTTGGTGTTCTTCAAATTGGGAAATTTGTTAAACAATCCTGAACCCCATTCTAGAATCCCCAAAGAAAAAGCTTTGGGATCTTTATTTTGTACAAGTCCCACAGATGAGTCTTTATAATCAGACCCAGCTTAACTGTTATGATGTTTACACATTGCACAAATGAGAAAAGAGCATAAGAGGGCAAAAAAGAGCATTATCACCACTACTGGGTTTGGTTTTACCGGTGCCTGTAAAAGAGGTAAAACTCTCAGCTTACAGAGATCCAGATTCTGGTTCTGGATCCACAGATAAAAGAACTCTGGGGTGTGGGTCAGGCCAGGAAACCTCTCCTGATGGTATTTTTCATTAAAAAATAAATAAATAAAAGTGTTTGATTAGATCATCTCTTTCAGTTCTGTGATTCAATTATTTCTGTGATTTCACAGAAATACCAAGGTAGACTCAGGAAATCTTTTTTATAATGACAGCAATGGGTGTAGTCACAGAGGTGTGGGCTGGCTTGTGTGGGGTTGTGGGCAGACAATGGAAACAAGTGGCAGCCGGGAGGTTTGAAGCCGCTGTCCACAAGGAGGTTTCTCCCTCCTTCCCCTCCTCTCTTGAGGCTCTGCAGCTGGCCTACTTATGCAAAAGCTTTGGCTCCTCTTTCCCTTTTAAAAGCTTTTCTGACTCGTACATTCCCCTGAGGAGCAGAGAGTCATCGTTTTGCGAAGAACTTGCACATGCTTTCCTGAAAGGAAGAAAGGCGGGAGGAATGGGAGGACTTGGGTGGATTAACGAGTGGGCGAGGGTTGCCAAAGAAATGAGCCTCCCTATGTGTGATAAACACATACCCATCACATGGCTGGCTCTGAATATGCCTAGCAAAATCCCTTTGTCTTTCTTCCACAATGTCTAGAAGTGTGTTCTCTTTATTGAACTGGACATCTGCCTACTCATGTCTGGAGCATTTGGGCATTCTTCCACCCCAGAACAAGTGGGGGGTGACTTAGAAGGAGGGGTGAGCCTTGGAAGTCACAAGTGAGTCATGATTGTAGGAAAAGGATGTCTCACGAAGCCAACGCACAACTAGCTTCCTAGAAACATCATGACAGGTCCCATAATGCCCACGTTTGGTTCTAATTATAACATGCCCACATTTGAGCATTTTTGCAGTTTTCCCATGGTAACAGCAGGGTTTCTGGAGAAGAGGTCTTTGACTCAAATGTGCTCTATGCTTCTGATAGTTGGAACTGCTTGGACTTGAAAAAAAAACCCCAACAACAATGCCAAAAGAACAATTATTTTTGTTAGTAAGAATGTATCATTTGGCTATTTCCATATCTGTAAAACGGGTTAAGCACATTATAATATATTATAATATATAAGAAGTACATACAAGAATAAAGATATATTTTTTAAGGCCAAGATAAGCAGAATACAAAAATCAGAAAAAAGAAAAAGAAAACCTAATTCCATAGAATTTGTTTCTCCTCAACTTGAGACAAATAACAAGCAAAAAAATTAAGCAAGGGTTTATTTCAAAAGCAACTTTGGAACCACATATTCTGAACCATTTCAGTATAGCTCCATCGTCAACACTTTCTGATGCTGCTATCAAGCAATGCTCGCTCTTCTCTGGAATGGTCATAAAACACAGCATGATTCTTTGACAGATCAAATTATACTCAAATGTGACTTTCTGTTGTTAAGTGCCATTGAGTTTGTTCCTACTCAAAGCAACCCTATATAAAGTTTCTGAGGAGTGGCTAGTAGGTTTGAGCCACCAATCTTGCAGTTAGCAGTCCAGTGCTTATCCTACAGTACCATACCAGGAGTCCTAAATGTGATTTAGTATCACGTATTCATTGAGGTCCTGGTGTGGCACTGCAGGCTAATGCGCTGGACTGCAAAGTTGGTTTGTACTGCAAGGTCGGTGGTTCAAGCTCACGAGACAGTCCTCAGAAACCCTATACAGGGTTGCTATGGGTCGGAATCAACTCCACGGCACTTAACAACAATGATTCGTTGTTTTATTAAAAAAATCTTCCAAATTTGCTAATTCTGGACAATTTATTTATAACTTTTAATGATATCTCAGTCCTTGCTTATTTTGGCTAAATGAAACTTGTATTTTTATATCCTCTTCTTTCACACTTTTCATTATGTAGGTACTAGAAATGTTAGCCAGAGTTAGGGAGATTGGTGATAAAAGGCTTTCTTTCTCTAATAGAAGGGTTTTCAAGTTGGAATTAGATGTAGGAAAGCTTTCCCAGGTTACCCTGGAGATAGGGATTGAGGAATTGTGTGTACACCTGCTTGGAAGTGGATTGGGGTTGGGAAACATATTTTTAACATTTGATACAAGTGAGCTTGTGTAGCATTTAGAAATGGAAGGGGAGTAGTGTCTATCCATTTTGCCAGGTGATCAAACGAGCCTCCATTCTAAAAATCTTGGAAGTTAGGAAAGTTACTGTGGCTTTTAAAGCGCAACACAGGAAGTATAGAGATGATCAGAAAGCATATTGACAATGTTGAGAAATTTTCAAAAATGTAAGAAATTTTCTCCCTTTGCAAACAACAATAATCTCAGATTTAGTGGGAAATGAGTAAGACAAAAGATACACACTTCCTTTAATATTTCATCTTAGTTTCTTCAGAATGATCCTTGGAATTTTATATCACAAATTCAGGAAGTTATTATAGCTTATTTTCAATCTAAATGATGTAATGTAGACATATAATTATTTTCTTCTTTGTTTTTTAGTGCATTTATTTATTTACTTTTATAATAAAATGTTATTTTACTCAAAGCTGGGGCAAAGTATGTATTGTTTTGAGGCAAGACCTATATATATTGTTGGTATTGGGTTATTGGTCAAAGAAATCGATGACACCTGATTATTAAAATGCAGCAGTAGCTAATTTTTATATTGGGAGCACTGTGGCTCTGTAGGATAAGCACTGACTGCAAACCACAAGGTCAGTGGTTTGAGTCCACCAGCTGCTCCCTGGAAAAAAGATGAGATTTGCAGCTCTTGAAAAGATTTACAGGCTTGGAAACCACATACTATGAGTCAGAACCGACTCGGTGGCACTTAACAACAACAAATAATTTTTGTATTCTGTCAATTTTCATTACTCATGTTAGTTGTGTTATAAAGTTGCCGTGAGTTTTGAATTCGTGAATAAAGAATTATTGCTCTGAATTGAAGTATGAGAGTACATAAAAAAGTATTATGACAAGGGTCCCAGTTCATGCATGCATGGGTTTATTCCATACAAAACATATTTAAAGATGTCTCTGCTATCAGTAGAGGGCTACAAACAAGTTTCCCCAGAAATAATCTTGCCTTAATCTTATTGGGGTGCCTTGAAAAATAAGGTCTAATTGAAACAGTGGCTTCTAAGGGGCTAGCTATATTCAAGGCAGAGAGGTCAGCTCGGAAGTTAAGGGTAACTGTTTCTTGGGATCCCAGAGGGGTCATCTTGATAGATTTTCTCAAAGGACACAGGAGGATCACAGTGGCTTATTATGAATAAATTTTAAGATAATTGAAAATGGCATTGGTAAGAAAAGGGTCAGCAAAGTTGTGCTGAGGATATTTTTTTGAATACAATATACCTGCTCATTCTTGGAGGGTAGCAAGGGGCTGTTCTAGGAGATTTTTTTGTTGGGAAGCCTTGCTTGCCCCTTTAGACATACTTTTGTACCCCAAGCTCAAAGAACATCTCCAATGAATTTGAGTCCCTCAAGAATGCCCAAACTGTGGTCTTGACGTGGCATAAACCAAAGAGAACAGAATTCATTGGGGGAAGGGTTAAAGAGATAAAAACACTGCCATTAGAAGTGTATAGATTTAGATAGAGGATTTTTTAAGGAAAAATAACTTCAAATTCAGTTATTTTTGATTAATATAGGATTGTATATTTTATAGCAATACTTTCTGACTAACCTCATATAAGATTAGGCTTCTGTCCTGGTGTGGCACTGTGGGTAATGCTTCAGACTGCAAAGTCATTTGAATTGCAAGGTCGGTGGTTCAAGCTCACCAGCTGCTCCTTGGAAACCCTATACAGGGTTGCTATGGATCAGAATCAACTCGAAGGCACTTCACAACAACAACAAGAAGCCTCCGGTGAAACATTTTTGTCAGTCAATTAATATATAACCTTGTTTAATGCATGTTTTATTTAAAGACATCTTATTTGACATGCCTTGTTCATTCATTAACATCAGACTCATATCTATCATCAGTATAACTCATGCCTGAATGAAGCTTGTTTAGCAAAATCATTTTCCCTGTAAGGCACATAATAGCTTTCTTATGTTTAGGAATACTAGACTGACTTCAGCACTATGTTGGGGGATATTTTAAACAGCGAAATCACCAACAAAAGGCACAAAATACAAAAAGAAAGATATGGCACTAAATAGATCATCAAGAGTATATAGCGAAGCTCATAATGGAACATTGCAAAGTATAAGTATTCCGGAACACTTAATTGTATTCATGAGAAATCTGTACCTGGACCAAGAGACAGCTGTTTGAACAGAACATGGGAACACTGAATGGTTTAAAATTAAGAAAGGTGTGCAACAAGGTTGTATTCTTTCACCATATTATTCAACATGTATGCTGAGCAAATAATCTGAGAAGCTGGGTTCTATGAAGAAAAATGTGGCATCAGCATTGGAGGAAGACTCATTAACAACCTGTGCTATGCAGATGACACAACCTTGCTCGCTAAAAGTGAAGAGGACTTAAAACATTTACTGATGAAGATCAAAGAGCACAGCCTTCGGTATGAATTCCATCTCAATGTCAAGAAAACAAAAATCCTCACCAGTGGACCAATAAACAACATTCTTATCAATGGAGAAAAAATTGAAGTTGCCAAAGACTTCTTCTTGGATCAACTATCAACACTCACGGAAGCAGCAGTCAAGAAATCAAACAACGTTTTGCATTAGGCATATCTGGTGCACAAGATCTTTTTAAAGTGTTGAAGAGCAAAGATGTCAGCTTGAGGACTAAGGTGCGCCTGACCCAAGCCATGGTATTTTCAATAACCTCATATGCATGTGAAAGCTGGCAGTGAATAAGGAAGACCATAGAAGATTGATGCTTTTGAATTATGGTGTTGGAGGAGAATATTGAAAGTGCCATAGGCTGCCAAAAGAACCAATAGATCTGTTTTGGAAGAAGTGCAGCCAGAGTGCTCCTTGGAGGCCAAAATGGCCAAACTTCATCCTCATACTTCGGACATATTGTCAGGAGGGACCAGTCACTGGAGAAGGATATTATGTTTGGTAAGGTAGCGGATCAGAGAAGAAGAAGACCCCCAATGAGATAGATTGGCCAAGTGGCAGCATCGATGGACTCAAGCGTGGCAACAGTAGTGAGGCTGGCCCAGGATCAGGCAGTGTTTCTGCTGTGCATAAGGCCGCTATAGGTCAGTATTGACTCTATGGCACCTAACAACAACAAAAATGAGAGCTCAAATAAGAAGGCATTGCCCTGTTTGACCTCAGAGCGTTGGGTGTGCCCAAATTTTGCACTTTGAATGTGCCCATGAATGACTGTGAAAGTGCCACAAGTATCGATTTTGGTGTTAAAAATAAAGTCTACTAAGTGGGAGATTTTGTCAATATTGAATCTGAATTAAACGGATCAACCCATTTATGTAGCTAACTATGTGTCACGTGTGACTTTCAGTACTTTAAATAGATTACTAATAATGTAGCTAATTCTCACAGCAACCTTTATCTCATTTTACTGATGACAAAACTGAAGCACAGAGAGGTTACATAACTTGCCCTAGGTCATCCAGATAATAAGTGGAGGAGATGGGACACAACTCTGACAATCTGTCTCCTGAATCTGTATTTTAATTGCTATGTGATATTGCTTCTTTGGAAAAAGACAAAGGTCCTATTATAGAAATCTGAGTTAAGGTGAGTGTGTTGGAAAGACTCAGGCTCTTGAAACTCAGCCATCCATTCAGACAAACACTTTTTACAAAACAGTAAAAGGAATATGCTTCCAGTGTGGGTATAAGCCATTCCTTGGTATGACTGTAAAGTGCCTAAAGTTGATGAGATATTCTTGGGATGAGTTACACAGGTATCAGGGACATCAACTCAAATGTGTCAGCTTTTTTTTTTATCAACTAGACCATTATGTCTACGAAGTAACATTAAGGGGCTTTTACTGTCTCTTTGGAAACCCTATACAGGGTAGCTATAGGTCGGAATCGACTCAACGGCACTTAACAACAACCATAACTATCTCTAAGAAAGTTGTAGTTTGATAAGAAAAGATAATTATTGACATTTGATACACATATATTGCAAAACTGATACATATACAGGGCATATAAAGATAACTAAACCAGAGCTATTGGCTTCAAGGTGGTTACAGCCTGAATATGGAGATGGACAATTCCCATAGGGTTTGATGGATGCCACAATAGGTGAAGCATAAAGAATGTTGTAAGAATAGTAGGAGGGGCTTCTAAGCCAGGCTAGAAAGACTAGATGGGCTTCTCCTAGAATGTGATGTTGAACAGGAATCCTGTGGTGCTTTTTAGTTTCTTGATCTGGTTCTTCTAGCCATAGTCTTTGTAACTCCTACCAAATGATTGCGTGGGGCTGTGCAAATAGGGGGAGTGAAATTCTAATGTGGGCATTGATTAGTTTTGCTATCCTGCTGGATTTTAGATGAGCCGTCTCAGAAGTGGAAGACGGAGCTCTTAGGACCGTTAAGAAAGAAGAGGCAGGACAGGAACATGTCCTTCGGACCCAGTATCCCTGTGCTGAACCTCCTAGATCCAGGACACTGTGAACTGGAGATGTGACAGAGAAGGAGCAACAGTATCAAGAGCATGAGACAGAACACTGGGCTTCCTAGCAGGAGACTCACTTAGGAGTGGGATGCCTCCAGGTCCTTATTCAGGGAAGCTACGTTTGCTGATTCACGGAGCTGGAGTTGAGCACTTTCGGGATGAAGCTTATGGTAGAGTGCAGTGCCCTTTGGGTATTTTTTGGCAGCACTAAATGAGCTTTGGTGGACTGCAAAGTCAGTTTGAATCTCAAGGTTGACTGTTCAAACTGTCCAGCAGCTTCTCAGAAACCCTTTACAGGGTTGCTATGAGTTGGAACTGATAGCAACCAAGGAGCTTTGTAACACTTGCTGGAACAGAGCAGAGATGTAGGGGCTATGTGAGAACCAGCTATTCCTGTGGGCATAACTGAGAAGAGGTGCTCTTGACCAAAAGAATTGTATCCTGAGCATTTCTGATCCTGTCCTGGTGTGGCGCTGTAGAACAAGTACTGGACTGCTAACCATATGCACAAGCTGCTGCTTGGAAACCTTATCAAAGATTGCTATGAGTTGGAACCAACTCGACGGCACTTAACAACAACAACTGCCCTAATAAATTCCATAATCATGAAGATTGCCTGTGAGTTCTATGCAGTCATTGCAATGGACTACCTAACCCAGCAGAGAAGTAGAGGGTGGCGTGGGAGGGATAGTTGGGGTCAGAATTGGTAAAGGAGAAAAGAGGGTGGAGGCATGCCTGATCTCTGCCTCATAGGAATTGCCCTTGGACTGATGAGTTTGGTTTTTCTTTCCTTTTGTGAATTCAGTGATGATCAGACACTGCTCCCATTCCACGCTTACACATCCTTTCTAAATCCTATCCCCCCACCATTTCCACAGTATTCCTTATCATCTCATCCTTGTTGGATTTTGGCTCTGTAGTTTAAGCATTGAACTGCAAACCACAATGTCAGCAGTTTGAGATCCACAAGGTCATCAGTTTAAGCCCACCAGTCACTCTGCAGGAAGAAGATGAGACTTTCTGCAAATGCAAAATTTTACAGCCTTGGAAACCCTATATGCAGTGGCTATGAGCCGCAACTGACTCTACGGCACTTAAAAACAATAAGTTTTCAAGACACAATAAGTTCTTATTTCTACTTCTTGTACCTTTCTTTCCATTTATATCCCAGTCTAAATTCTGGGATCAACATCAGCACAAAGTAGCTTTTATGTTAAACCTTTGTCAAGCTGAAAGAACTGAAGAAAAAATTCAATCCTTGGCTTATAATATTGAAGGGTTCTATGAGCATCAAAAGAAGTTGTAAGAAATACAGTCACTATACCAAAAAGAAATGGTCTATAACAACCATCTCAAGAGGTAACATATGATCAAGAGCCAATGGAACAGAAGGAAGAAGTCCAAAGTGCACGGAAGACATTGGCAAAGAACAAGGATTCAGGAATTGATGGAATACAAATTGAACATGTTCAACAAACTGACATAGTGCTGGAGGACCTCACTCATCTAGGCCAAGAAATGCGGAAGACAGCTACCTGTCCAATTGACTGGAAGAGATCTCTATTTGTGCCCATTTCAGAGAGGTGACCCAACGGAATGTGGAAACCATTGGATAATATCACATGTAAGTAAAAATTTTAAAGATTATTCAAAGACAGCTGTAGCAGTACACTGATGGGGAGTTGCCAGAGGTTCAGGCTGGATTCAGCAGGGGAAGTGGAAAGAGGGATATCATTGGTGACATCAGATAGATTTTGGCTGAAAGCAGAGTATACAAGAAATATGCTTACCTATGCTTTATTGACTATGCAAAGACTTTCAATTGTGTGGGTCATGACACTATTGCAGAGAATGAGTATTCTGGAACACTTAATTGTGTTCATGAGGATCCTGTACTTAGACCATTAGGAAAATCTGCTGCACAAGATCTTTTTAAAGTACTGAAGAGCAAAGATGTCAGCTTGAGGACTAAGGTGCTCCTGACCCAAGCCATGGTATTTTCGATATCCTCATACGCATGTGAAAGCTGGACAGTGAATAAGGAAGACCGCAGGAGAATTGATGCTTTTGAGTTATGGTGTTGGAGGAGAATATTGAAAGTGCCATGGGCTGCCAAAAGAACCAACAGATCCATTTTGGAAGAAGTGCGGCCAGAGTGCTCCGTGGAGGCCAACATGGCCAAACTTCATCTCTCATACTTTGGAAATATTGTCAGGAGGGACCAGTCGCTGGAGAAGGATATCATGTTTGGTAAGGTGGAGGGTCAGAGATTAAGAGGAAGACCCACAATGAGATGGATTGACCAAGTGGCAGAATTGATGGACTCAAGCGTGGCAACAGTAGTGAGGTTGGCCCAGGATCGGGCAGTGTTTCGTTCTGCTGTGCATAAGGTCACTATGAGTCGGTACAGACTTGATGGCACCTAACAAGAACAACGAGTCAGAACTGACTTGATAGCACATAATAACAACAACAACATGTCCATTTAAAATGTACATTGCTGAATTCTATCCCCAATTTCCCTAGACAGTATCAGTTAAAATGAAATCTGAATTTTAAACAACATTTCTGGATGATCTTATGGTAAAGGGCGGAAAGACTGCTCTAGGACCTTGCTTAAAATACTCCAAGAACCCTCAAACTGTAGCCCACTGCTGTCAAGTCAATTCCAACTTACAGTGACCTTGGAAGACATAGTAACACTGCCCCACCGGGTATCCAAACTGTAATCTTTATGAAAGCATACAGCCCCATCTCTATATTAGAACCATTTTCCTTTTTAGGTGCTATTGATTTGATTCTGACTCATAGCAACCCTATGCACAACAGAATAAAACACTGTCTAATCCTGCACCCTTCTCACAATCGTTGTTATGAATGAAGCCATTGTTGCTGTCACCAAGTCAATCTATCTCATTAGAATTGTCCTCTTTTGCGCTGACCCTCCACTTTACCAAGCACGATGTCCTTCTCCAGGGAGTGGTTCCTCTTGACAGTTTGTTCAAAGTACAAGAGACGAAGTCTTCCCATTCTGATTTCTAAGGAGCATTTTGGCTGCTTCTTCCAATGCTGATTTGTTTTTTCTGACACTCCATGGTATTTTCAATATTCTTCACCAACTCCATAATGTAAATACATTGATTCTTCTACACTCTTCCTTATTTATTGTCCAACTTTCAACTGCATATGTTGTTGTTATTGTTAAGTGTCATCGAATTGGTTCTGACCCATAGTGACCCTACATACAATAGAATGAAACATTACCCAGTCTTGTGCCATCCTCACAATTGCTGCTACACTTGAACTCATTGTTGTTGCCACTGTGCCAATCTGTCTCATTGAGGTTCTCCCTCTTTTTTGCTTTTCCTCCACCAACCATGATGTCCTTCTTCTGTGGGTCATTGATAATACTTTGGCTTGGTTCAGGTGCATCTTAGTCCACAAACTGACATTTTTGCTCTTGAGCACTTTAAATATTTGCCCAATGCAATACATCATTTGTTTTTTTTGGCTATTGCTTCCCATAGTGTTGATTGAGGATTCAAGCAAAATTAAGCCTTTGACAACTTCAATCTTTCTTCCATTTATCATGATGGTGCTTATTAGTGAAGTTGTGAGGATTGCTGTTGCCTTTATATTGAAGTGCGATTCATACTAAAGATTGTAGCCTTTGATGTTTGTCAGTATTTTATATCCTGTCTCTTCCAGCAAGCAAGGATATGTCATTTCCATAACACCTGTTATTAATGAGTCTTTCTTCAGTCCTGATGCCATGTTCTTCTTCATATAATCCACTTTCTTGGATCATTTATTCATTATATTGATTGAATATTTATGGTGAAATGATACAACCCTGGCACATACCTTTTCTGATTTTAACCAATTCAGTCTCCCCTTATTATATTCATATGACTGCTTCTTGGTCTATGTTCAGGTTCCTTATGAGAACAACCAGGTGTTTTAGAATACCCATTCTTTGCAATTTTATCCGTAGTTTGTTGTGATCCACAAAGTCAAAATCTTTGCATAGCAATAAAACACAAGTAAACATCTTTCTGGTATTCTCCGCTTTTAGCCAAGATCCATCTGCTGCCAGCAGTTATATCCCTTATTCCATATACTCTTTTGAATCCGATTTGAATTTCTGGCAGCTCCCTTTCAATGTATTGCTGCAACAATCTAAAAATTATCTTCAGCAGAATTTTTCTAGCATGTGATATTTAAGATATTGCTCAATGATTTCCACATTCTGTTGGGCCACTTTCATTTGGAATTTTTACAGGTAGCTGTCTTCCAAATTTCTTGGCATAGATGACTGAGCAATTCTAACACGGCATCAATTTGTTGGAACATTTCCATTTGTATTCCATCATTTCTTGGAGGCTTGTTTTTTACCAATGCAGTCAGTACAACTGGGACCACCTTCCATGACATTATGATCAACTCTATGTTGAGGCAAAAGCTCTTCCGCAGTAGTATTTTAATGCCTTCTAACCTGCAGGATGCAACTTCCAGCCTGTATCTGACAATGTTCCACTCTTGCTCATAAGGTTTTCAGTGGCTGACTAAGCAGAAGTGGTTTACCTCTTCTTCTTCCTAATCTATCTTAGTCTGGAAACTCCACTGGAATCTTCAACATAGGTGATCATGCTGTTATTTAAAATGCCACTGTCATACCTTTCAGTATCACAGCAACACACACCACCACTGTGTGACAAACTGACAGATGACAGATGGTTTAGAACTGTTGCCAAAATCCATCACACCAGGTTCCAAGTAAGTCATTTCAAAGTCTTATTTAATGGACACATCATAAGGGAGTTAAGAGGGTGGTTAAAAATAATGGGGGTTTAAAAATCATTGAGTGGAATGTGTGGTGGAAGGTAGAATCCCCACTGAATAGTTTTGATCTAGACTAGATGGGTCTGGTGACAGGAGATGGGGATAAGATTCTTATGATTCAACAGTAATTGTTATCATGACTAATTGCGATCATCACAGCTGTAAAGGTAGAAGTTTTGTACCAAAAAGAGGGGAGTAGTTAATGTTACATTCCAGGAATAGAGGAGCCTAGGACCATCAAGGGAGAAGAGCATGAGTGGAATGTGGGACCCTATCCAGAGAAGCAGTGACACCAGAGATGGAGGCAGAGACGAGGACATGGAGAGATAGAGTAGCTAAGGACTCTAGACTCATGGAAAGAGAAATGCTGTGTGCTAGTGGCCAGAAGACAGGCTTGCAGAATGTGCCCTTTTTTTGTTTAAATAATTATATATTCCTGAATATTTTTGTGTACAATCAAAAAACCAC